>NC_092422.1:141490956-141793986 GCF_036169615.1 Heliangelus exortis | reverse complement strand
ACCATCTGCTTAGGTTCTTCTTTATCCTAGTGACTTCATACGGAGTGGAAGCTTGCAGATACCTCTGCAATCCATGTTCTCTGTATTTTCACATCTTACTAGAGATGTGGGAATGTGCAGAAATGTCCACTGGTTCAAAAGAAGCCCAGTTCTGATGTCTGCTACAAAAATTGCATTTTAAACATTTATTAAGACCTGTAAATTTTTTAAAGTCCTTTCGACTTGAGATTATTGCTTTACATAAATATTTAATAGGTACAGAAGCTGCACTTAAAGCCATGATTAATAAACACATACCTGTGGCAAGGCTGTATACCTTTCAGACTGACACTAAGAGAAACAAACCCAAATATTTTTAGCACTCCTTACAAGAAGCAGAAAAGTGTCCTGTTACCATTAGAAGCTTCTCATGGCTTGTATTCACAAGACTGTTCACCTTTACAATTGCTGAATCTCATTCAATTTTAACAATGTTGCCCTCAGTTTTCTGGTATCTTATGGAACTGAGGAGTTCAGTGTAAGCTCATTTTTAGTTATCTGATTTTTTTTTCAGATACCTGATTTTTTTCACAGCATACCTGCAGATACCTGGGCTGTGTCACAGCTGTGTGTGTTCCTCACCAACGTTCATGGTCAAGTCACCTGCTAGATAAGGACCAAGTCTTGTAAGCCATTTAGCCTTGCTCCTACCTACAGAATCTCCTTCCACACATAAGAGAAGGAGACCTTTTTTCCCCCATTTCTGTTCTTTTCCAGAGGGTATGGCTTACAGCCCTCTGGACTAGGCAAGATCCAGGCATCCTCTGCATAGTCTGCATGCTCCTGTTCACAGCAGCCTCTGAAAGCCCCTTGATAATCTGGAAGCTGTTTTCCAACATGAGTTGGAAAGGACCAGGGGTAGGAGAGCAGTAGTGTCAGGTGCAGCTGTGTGAGCTTGGGAGCTGCCCTTGTTTGCCTGTGGAGTTAGGAGGGGGGTTCTATGTGTTTCCTTCTCCAGGCTACAGGGAATTACCAACACCCATAGAAAAGAGCCAGCTTTGATATAGCCCTGCTGCCAATTCAATTCCTCTTTGAAATGGCTTGGAATCCTTAGTCAGCAACCTCCAACGGATTTGTTTTCATACAGAATTTTCAAGTTCAGGCCAAAAAACACAGTGAGTCAGAGTTGCTCTGCCTGGCAGACTGATGGTCACTTGAGAGAAACGAGCCACTGGGAGTGACAGGGGTAAGATGCCTGGGATGCTTCTGTTCTCTCTGGCAGCCTTCAAAAAGGGGGAAGCATCTACATCCATTGTGACATATATCCAGATTATATCAACAGGACCTCTGCTGCAGAAGGAAACCATTAGCTATCACCATCATGTCTTCAGCTGATTATCCCGAGGCTTTTTATTTGGTCAGAGGAAAACATCAGCACGTTATTTTCCTGAGAAGCGGGAGCACACCTGGCTGAATGCATCTGTAATGTCCTGCTAGAGGGAAAGCTAATGTATGTCTCTACCTGGAAGTATCTGTGCACCTCAAAAGCTCATTTTGTATGATAATTTGATAATAAAGAAGGAACTAACCAAAAGAACCATGACAGGGACTCTGACAGCACCCAGGAGCAAAAGGCTAGCTGCAGCCTTACCCTGCTTTAAGTTGTGGAGGGGACACCCTTCCTAAGAGTTTTAGGAGCCCTAAGAGTTTAGTTTTAGGAGTCTCTGCCCTTCAAAAAACCAGGAACAAAACCTCTGAAACCTTAAACCAACTAATTATCTTAGAAGTGTTCACCCAACTGTTTTAAATTTGTGAAAAATAAAAAAAAATGCATAATACAAAAATACAACTGGAATCTACTGCAAGCTGAGTGTTTAACTTCTTGCTTAGGAACTGATATGGAGCTTATGTGCTCTCCATGCCTTTTCTGGCATGGAAATACTTATTATATGTGAATCATTCATAGATTTTCATCAGCTTCCAATAGCCCTGGCAAAGTTTTGCCAGGTGACCTGAAACATGTTATGGTTATCAAAGCAAGTTTACTCACATTGCTGTGTTCTTACACAGCTTTCCTCTAATTTAATTATCAATATATTTGACTCAATGATCTTAAAGGTCTTTTCCAACCAAACTGATTCAAGTGATTCTACAAGGAGACTCCCCAAACTGAGACTTCCCAAATAAAGTTCTTCCCCCCCTCATCTTGCATTCCTTTTCCATAGTTATACAGACTTGATTTCTCACCTGAATTGCCCTTGGCTGTTTCCTCCTAATCCTTGCACCATTGACTTCAGGATGGGATTTATTAGTAAAATAATAATTGTGGATTTAATTTTTTAAATTATCCTAAGTGGCAAAGGGAGGCTTAAAACCATCTGCTATAGGAATGATACATACTGCATATAAACTTGTATTGCACACAGAGCAGTAATATTTTTATGATAAAATAGCAAAGCTGAATTGTTATGTCTTTCCATATAACTGAAGGCAGAATTCTTAATAAAGCACACACAGCTATAATTCCAGGAAGGAAAATATTTTGTTTTTCTTGAATTAGCATCGCAGCATTTACTTGGCTGCCTCTGCAAACAGCACTTGCCTCTCTGTAGCGTGGCTGCTGGCTCTGTTTTGACCTTTTTTCCACATCAATGTCTTTCCAGTTAAAAAAATATATATATAGCAAAAACTATTCAGTAATTTTTTGCATTATTGAAGCAAACAATCACTTTATATAGAAACCCCAGTGCCTCTTCTTTCAACATAAAACCTGGTTTAGCTTCAGTAGTTACCTGCTAAGACAAACCTGGATATATTGAACCTGATAAATGCCTCAGCAATGCCCAAACCCTGTTCCTGCAGAAGCTTTTACAGGAATTTGGGGCTTGCTGTGGATTGCAGGTTTTGACTTGCTGTAGGGCTACAAATACCTGCTGACAGTATGAAGACCTCTTGATAGCTAAAAAGTCATGAATTGCCACTGTATAATTCTAGTTTTCAGAATTAAGCTGAAGCCTAATGGCTTAACAGTTATTACTCAGCTGTATGTTATGCTGACAGCTTTATGTATTGGTTAAAAAAACAGAAATGAGGGCATAAACTTTTGGATTGATTTGGCTCTTACTGAGGAGAACAGCTTTGCTGGTTGGTTGTTTTTTAATTAAAAGAAAGAGAAATGTTATCTCAGGTCTGCATTTACTCAAGAAACAGGGACAGAGGAATATAATTTCAAAGTCAAAGTCAATAATATTTTTTCACATTTGGAAAAATATATTTTTAACAACTTATAAATGAATGAAAATATTTTCTATCTTTTCTGTTCATGAGTAAGTTACTATTTTCAGTCGTAAATGCCTCTGACTCAGCCAACAGAAGTCATTTAATGACAAGGAGTTGAGTCTTACAGTCATGAGGCTTGAGCACTCCAGTTGATTGACAGTTCCAGTAAGGCAGGGAAAGATCTGCCCTTCATCATTTCAATAAGGAAAATAAAAGATGATTTTCATTTTTCCTTTTAAAAGAATTTTTTTTCTTTGAAAACTGGTCTGCATGCAATTTGGGGAGGTGGCTTTTGGATACCTTGTCCTTCCATGCATTGAACAGTAATCCTTGAAAAATTTAAAGGCAAAGCTTTAAGTACAACTGGAAAAGCAAGGTATTTTTGCGTGGCATCAGGAGTCTTGTTCATGATGATGGGTAACACAGGTAAAAAGAAAAGCACAGCACTGCTGGTCAGAAACTGTTTGCTCTATTTTCCACTTGGCTGTAGCTGTGTAACTTTCTCCTCTCTTCCTTCCCAGATTTATTTAAGCGCAGGGGTGTTTTTTGTTTGGTTTTAGTAATCGTGGTAGAAATGAAATGCTCTTTTGTCCAAACAAAGTCTGGGGAGTGTTGGTAGAGCTCGGAGAGCATTACAACCATAGGGACAGACTTTCTTAAAACTTTACATCGACTCCACTGAGCTTGTTTGGGTGATCTTGTCACTTGTCCAGATGAGAAGCCACCTCAGCTGTGTGAGGTTCTGCTGCTTCATTGCATCCCCCAGTGCTCCACACTCATCTTCCAAGTGCCCCAGGTTCTGAGGTCCTGCTGCCCCCAGCTCTCCTGTTGTACAGCACCAGTGGGTGGGCTGGTACTGGCGAGGTGCTGTGGGACAGAAGTTCTGTATTGGATACCAATGGGGAAAGGGATTTTGTAAAATTTTTTATTATTTAATGGAAAAATGGAAGCTTGTCAAAAAGAGAAATCTTCGTGCTTCCTTCCACTAGAGCAAATCCAATTTTGTCAGTCCCTGTGGCAGTATCCAGTGTTGGGCTCTTCTCTGCTGCCTTGCAATGAGAGAAATTTGCCCCAAAGCTGCATTCCTGAGAACTGTGTGGAGACTTAATTTCTTGCCCCATTACCCCCAAAATGGAACTTTAAGGTTTTCTATGCATGTGATATCGACTCCCTAACACCCACCAGACCAACCCTCTGTGGCTGAGCTTGGCAGCTGCTGCTCCTCTGGCTGCCTGGGCACAGTGCCCTGGTGTGTCCTGCCCCAAGCAGACAGAGGATTTCTCCCGCCCTTCGTTTCTGCTTGACACTGCACTTCATCTGTGTCGACACAGGCACCATCAAAGCTGATGGAGTCCCTCAGGGCAGTGCAGGGGCTTGCTTAGACCCATGTACTGCCAGAACATAATTGCTTGGCTTTGAAGTCTAAGTACTCCTTGGCTGGCCAAGCTGCAGAGGGACGGCGAGCAACCAGCACAGTGGCTGGAGCTGGACTGTTCATTTAGATCAAGTCCTTCTCAAGACCTTCTTATTTATCTCTCTCTCTGACTGGGAGTGTAGAGAATACACATCACAGGTGTTTTAAAATGTGAAAGTTGTTGTCTTAATACTGCACTGTAGTGAAATAAGGCAACCAGGTGCCACTAATTACCGGGTAGTGGGCATGAGCTTGCGTTAAGCCCACCTGTGCCTGATTAGGGCGGGCCCCTGCTGCGCATGAGCAGGATTAGGGGGCCAATAAAAGGTGAGGCCTGAGACACACTCTCTGCTCACTCCTGAGCAAGCCAGCAAAGAGGTCGGTTGCTTCTGGAGCAGCAGCACTGAGCCAGGCGAACCAACCCTGAGGCAATGGGCTCAGGACACTTTTTGTGCACTTCTGCTGGAACACCTGTTGGACCTTGGAGCACCGTGCCCTAAGAGAGGTTCATCTTGCAACACTGCACAGCCAGGCTGTGATTTCAGGCAGCTGTGCTGTGACTCTCCCTGTTAATTAGGGAGTGCAGGGTGGTGGGATCATTATTTGAGGTGGGACTGGCTAGGGCTCTAAAGGCAGCCAGTGGTAGCCCACCATGTGCTGTGACACCTACTCAGCAGCCTTCCTATTCTCCACTTGTCTCTGCTCTCTCTGGGAATAGTGTCTGCCTTGTGAGGAGTGGGACTGGCCAATTAAATGGTCTGTTTGATACTGGCATTAATGGTCTACCAGGATGTTCCATGACCTAAAGCATATAATCAGAAGAGACACTGAGGGGTCTGGCCTTATTTAGTCTGGTGACAACAGGGATAACTGGTAATCTAATAGCAGTCTACAACAATTTGAAGAGAATTTACAAAGAAAGTTAACTCTTCCTCCAATAGCGACAGATGGTGGATGTGTTAAATTCCAGGAGTCCCACAGGGACCACTGAAAAAAACCCTATCTCTGCTGTCTGGGTAGTACAGTACTGAACAGGACACCCATAGAGACCCTGAGCTCCCCCCACCTCCAGAGGTACTGGAGCCTTGGCTAGCCAAGACCATGACCAACCCAATCTTGGTGACCTTCAACAGTAGTGTGGGCCAGATGACCTGCACGGTCCCTTCCAAAAACCCCATCATGAGGGGGATCAGTTATTTTCTCTATATATATTTCTTCTAAATGTAATTTTTGGTGCTGTTTTCCTCACCCAAGTTTGTCTTCAGAGCCCAGCTTTCTGGCCTCAGTGAAGCCCATGGATGAGACCATGCAGGTCTGGGGACTGCTGGAAATGTTTAACTCAAAGCTGGTGTTGGTCAATTCACATGATGGTGGGCAAGGACATGGGCTAAAACTCATCAGAGATTGTCATCTGACTGATTCTAGAACTCTTGTTTGAGGTGGGACAATGTTTCTGGGCACGCAACATGTCTCAAATTGACAGCTCTTATCCTTGCTGGCTGGGATTTTGGGAAGGAAGGTGGAGCAAGAGGGATGCCATCAGATAAATTTAGCTTTCATGCGCCATGGGAAGTAGATGATTTTGAGTCTTCTATTGTTCTGTCAAAATAGCCCTTGTGAGAAAGCAAAGTTATGCAGACAAAAATCCCACCCTCAAGCCCTGAAAGCATGAGCCAGAAAAAAAACACACAGAGAGGAACTTTCTTTCTTCAATTTAATTGAAGTTACTTAGAAAAATAATCAGGCTTGAATGGCTTTTTAAGGAGAGATTCATGAGCAGTTCACACTTGTGTTGGCAATGTATAATTTAGCTTCTTTCTTTATTAACAGTATATTTAGGTATGAGGAGATACTTCTCTACAACAAGCCTTCTACTGCATACAAATAGGTTAAAAAAAAAAAAAAAATCCAACCCCACATCGATGTTAAATTATTCGTACACATTGTATTGTGCATGCATGTAAGAAAATAACACTCTCTGTAACAAGAGTAATAGTAAGGACAGTTCCCCTCCCCCCTATTTTTTTTTTTTACCTGAAAAGTGCAGCAGACTACAGTGAAACCCTAAAGCATCTGGGGTCAACTTACTTCTAGAAGCACTTCTGCTTGGGGATGGGTTATTTCACTTGTCTTACGTAGCGCGTGGTTCAGGCAGTTTGCACATTTCTGTGGTGATGGACATGGTTTGTGAAGAGGCTGAATCATGGACCAAGTCAGTCTCGGGGGGCCCTTCCACCACCCAGGAGTCACCACCGTGTTGGGATGGGCCATATCCAGCCTGGGCTCCAGTTTCAGGTGTTCAGGGCCATCAGGAAGGAATGAGCTACCCGGCTGTGGGTATCACACAGGGTAAGGAGCCATGGGTGCTGCTGGGTTGAGTGCTGGCCCAGCCAAATGTGGAGGCACCAGTTGCTCAGAGATGGGTATCACTGCCCCTCAAACCCAGTGGCTCTTAGGGGGCTGGGAGCTTCCCTGATGGGTCCTCTCTGTGCTCACCACTGCTGAACCATAATTAACACACAGCCCTCTAAAACAGCGGCAGGCACAGCTGTACTTGGAATTTTGCTGTGGCTGCAGGTTTGCCTGGTTTTTGTTTTTTTTTTTTCTCCCAGGACCAGGTGAGTCCACAGCAGAAATGAACCCAGGAGGGAGGCAGGGCTCAGATGCAGACCAACCCCTCTGTTCCTCTGGCTGGGAAACCCAGTGAATAGATGGGTTGAAACCAACCCAGTTCCCCGGCTGCCCCCGCACTGCAGGTGGTGGCCACCAGCTCACCAAGATGAGGAGGAACGACCCTGAACACCCTCCTGTGTGGGGGCAGTGAAAAGGGAGAGTTTTTGGCTCAGTCAAAAAAATAAAACAATGCACCCAGTAGACTAAAAAAAAAATTTAAAAAAATTCTTTAACATTTGTGGTCCTCCTCTGACCTGGAGAGGACTTCTTGCTCACCATGTAGGACACTACCATACTCAGCATGCCAGCTGTTCATTTTAAACACAAATCTACAGCCTGTCCACAGCACCCAAAATAGATACAACATGCTAAATGGACAGCTTGTAGTAGTTTGGGATCAAGGTTTGTAGAAAGCAAGTGACTTTTAAGTACCTGCCTTAGTCCACATAGAAACCATCACAGTGCTGAGCATCAGGGAGGCAGTTTGGGTAATTAAACCTAAAGCTGCTGCTAAAAATCCTGGCTCAGGCAGCACTCACCCCTCAGGTCTCCTGAACACGTTTTTCACCTAAAGGTTTTCTATCATAGCTGTCAAATAGGGCTTTTGTGTCTCCAAAGCAGTGAAACTAAAGAGAGTATTTCAGAGCAGATAAAAACGTGATGACAACAGAGAAAAGAACAAAAAGAAAGGGGGAAGTACATCCCATTTTAAACATATTTACTTTCTGAAGCAACTTTCTTCTTAAATGAAAAAACTCAGATCACAGTCTGTTGGAAGATTTAACAGCTAACTAAAGAGAAAACTGGACCAAAATACGAGTGCTGTTGGATACAAGACCAAACAAACACACAAATAACTTGTGGGAAATACTGGAGGGAGAGAGGGGGAACCTACCCTCAGACAGGTTTCTTTCTAATGAAGAGAAAACCATTGAACTGTGAACAAAAGAAAGCCAGGGCACACTGTGACAGGCACTTGCTACAGCTCTGCATACTCTAAATGAGAAGAAACTGCTTTCAAGTAAAACATCAGCCAGCGACCAGAATTCAGAGCAGCCAGGAGCAGACACCAGCTCCTCACTGTGAAAGCCACTGGGTCAGCATTCTGGGTTAGAAATAGGACCTGGGTTAAGAAAACTGTGGCTGGTCCAGAATGGATGAGAGATTTATTTGTAGGGAATGATAAAAAAATAGTGACTGGCTAAAAACCAAATCCAACTGTGAAAAGACTTCAGCTGCTGTTTGTTATGTTAATTTGCTCTTCGCTGAAATTTATTCAGTGACTTATTTTTATAAAATAAGAGGGAATTTATTTTTCTTCTTTAACCACATATGCATCCTGGACACTAATGTAATTCAGTGAGTACTGTCAGCTACTGTATAATATAGCATTTTCAGGATCTGGCTCTGATGCTGTTAGAACAGCTCTGCCTTTGGTTGAATTTATTTAAATCTTCACTAACTTTTGGAAGGGTTGGGTCTGATAATAAGATTGACGTGCAGGCAAGTCAAACCCCCATTTTAACAATCAATCAACTTTAAAACAGATCTTAGCCTCCCACAAGTGCCCTGATTTAAAGCCTCTGCCTCCTGCCCATCAGCTTGGCTGTTGGTGCTGGGACAGCTTGGGATGGCTACAGACCATTCCCTGGGCAGGCACGTGCTGCCCACTTGGCTCACCCACATCTCCAGTGTTTGGAGAAGCCTCTCCTTCTGTCCACTGAGCTGGCTGATAGATCCACAACAAAATTTCATTTTTCACTATTTATGTGCTGGGAATAGACTATGACTTGCCCTAAACAATTGCTTGCTGTGCTATGGCTGGTACAATCTGCTATCCCCACAAACTATTGTACACAAAACACCCTACTCATATGTTCAACTTGAATAAAATGGCCGTGGTCTCACTGTGGAGCTGACTTACATGAAATACTAACCTGCTGCAAATTAGAAACATCACCATCAATGGTATTTAGGCAGCAATTAAAAAAAAAAAAATACTTACCCTCCCCTCTAGGAAAAAGCCATGAAACCAGCATGTAGGAAGATGAGAGACCTTTTTTATTGCCTTGCATGCTTAGAGATCAACACCAAGATGACTTTTTAACTTCTCAAATCACATACCCGCATCCATTATAGCAATGTATTGAGACTGGTGGTTTTTTCAGCCAATTTTGGTTGTCCATCTTTAGACCAATCAGGGATGCACAATTTGCAAAGGATGGAGCTTCCCCCATCCCCATCCTGGATATGAACTAAGCCTATGCTAGTTCTTTGGGCATTCAAAAATCTCTACAATCACTTTCAAAATGTTTTTGGTTTTTTTTTTTCCTGATAGACCATTCACAAATCTGCATTCATTTGGGTCAGCAGTCTTTAAATTAAGAGACAATAGGGCTGGTCACATTCTTGATAAAATCATTAAGTCCAGATTAATAAAAAGTTCATGGTGTCTCTTCTGTAGGAATACATTCACATTTCTTTCAGTCATGGGTTTTAGATATCATGTATTTATCAAAATTGCTTTGCTTTCCCTTTCAAGGCTAGAGAGAGAAGATTTTTTTAGTACACTGAAGTGCAATATCACTTTCTGAAGCAATTATTTCCACCACTCTTCTCAAAGCATGTGTTATCCAGAACCATTTTTGTATTTACCTGCATCAAGGGCTAATGGAAAAATATTATTACCCAGAGACAAGCTCAACTGAGGAAAGCCCAAAACCAGACTCTTTTATCCAAATGTCATCTTATCTCTGCTGCTGAAGTGACACCTACCAAGAGAACATGTTTTAAATAAGTATAAATAACATTAATTAGAATTGGAAGAATGCAAGATCAATGAAATCCACCAGAACACAATTAACATCTTTTTGAACAGTGTAGCAATATTATTCATTTCTACAGCTAGATCGTCACAATCCTGTTACCCTGAAAAGAGAGCTGTCCTTTCTTACAGTTGATTTAAATAATTTTGACTGTGCTGCTCGCAGCATCATTCAAAAAAAAAAGAAAATATTAACTTACAAAATAACCCATTCTCCATATTTATTATGACAAATAAAAATCTTAAATAAAACAGGCTTTCTCTCCCCTCGCTCCCCCCGACCCATCCCTCATTCCAATTTCAGGTAGCTTGGCACTGAGTAATTGAACATTAAAAAATCAAGTTTGTAGACTTCATACAGCTGCGTTTGGTGCTCGGAGCTGATGTTCTGGAAGAACTCTGTGGTCATTTCATCAGTAGTTCTCGTAGACTTTGCATAGGTGGGGAACTTCAGGTAGTTGCCGACTCCCGCCAGCTGGAGAATGTAATTGGAATCCTCTTCGAGCGTTTCGTATTTCCCTACGAGGTCGTAGTGGATGTGGCAAGGGTGGCAGAGGGAGTACACAGTCTGCCAGTGCTCGTTGAATGGCTCTTCTCTTTGGGTGTGGGGGTCGATGAGATAGGCCACAAACTCCTCAAACTTGACGTCGTCGCCTTTCCGCAGCGCTTCCTGGGTGGCGTTTTTCCTCTGGCGCCTGACGATTTTGGTGCCGTATCGCTTGTGGAAGGAAGTGTTGTACTTCTGGGTGAACTTGTTCCTGTAGGCTGACACCAGTCTCTCGAAAGGCTCGCGAACAAAGAGGAACTTCATGTAGTTTTTCAAGCGGTGGTTGATCTCTGGGATGCTGTACTGGTTGAGGGTCTTCAAGTTCGAAGACACGTGGGCTTCGTTGGCCGGGATTTCCATTGGATCACTGTACTTGCCTCTCCCTGTCAAAACCATCATGACTCTCTTCCAGTTTGTGCAGGCCACTTTGGGGACATAGCAATAGATCATCTCGTGATCTTCATCCACAACCAGGTGTTTGAGATCATTGGGCGTTAGCACGCGGCGCTTCCTGCTGGACACGCTGTTTGCTCGGCACGTGTCTGTCACTTGGTCTCGTCTAATCTGATGAAGAATTGCTGTGTTGGACAACTGCAAAGAAAGCACAGGGACCACTGAGTCAAGCAGCTGGGCAACTCTTATTGCCTCTTTGCTTAGTGTTCAAATTCACAGAGAAGTAGCTCGCTGCCTGTATAGAACAGTTTGTGCTGTGACTGAATAAAATTGTTCCTATGCTAGAAGATATCTCAAAAGTTCTTCATATGTGTTGCCCAAACACTCTTCACAAACTGTCCAAAGCTTTGCTTTGAAGACAAAACAAAGGAGCACAAGTGCTCACACAGCCTGGCAGGGAGCGTACTGACACCACCCTCATCCTGAGATGCAGTCACTGCTTTTCTCAGTCCTGGAAAACAGATCTCCCTCCCCTCCTCTCTGCTGTTCATCCCACGGCTACAGCAGTGCTGGACCCTGCCAGAGCTTTTGCTACTGCAATGGGATAGGAAGACACCAGTTGGAAAATTGGTCAAAAGGAAAAAGGTTTTTCTTTTATGCTAGAAAATTAGTAAGTGTGGCTTGCTTCTTGGCTATGACCTTGGAAGAAGAAATGAAGCCCAGGGAGACTCCTGCCACTCTCCAAGGGGAACATTCACTCAGATGTGATTTCTTGAGATGTATGGAGAATGTTAGCTATAAATTTCCCTATTTGCCATATCGACAGAGAAGAATGTCTGGCCTTCTAACACACACAGCACTATGTTTACTCATAGCTTTTTATTCTTTTGTTAATAACACCCTGAGTTTCTGCTATTACTGCTACTGGGTACTTTGGAGAGGCTGTAAGTGTCTTGTGAAGACCCACAGGGCAGGTGCACAGAGACAGCCTGCCTCATCCCCAGCCACCTCCTGCCCAGACTATGGTCAAGGACAAAAGCAAGAGCTTCTGCTAAGGTAGGTAATGAGCTCCTCTAGGGAACAGGGAATATTAGCCCAAGCAAAAGAGCACACCAACACAGGGCTCCTGTGTTTGAAGTGTCCATGCAGAGCAGAGTGTTTTGCTGTGCAACCCGACCCTCACAGCTACGAAAGCCTTTTTACCTATTCTGAATAAATTGCATCAAAACAACTGGGAGAAGGCTTTTGTAATGTTATTTACATTTACTTAACACCCTTTAGCTGTGGGTTTCAAAGAGCTGCACGCTCAAGAATTACTTTAGCCTCAAAGCCAAGTAGTAAGGCATGTATTAACCTTCCTATTTGATAAGCAAGGAGGTCTGAGGTTCCTTCTTGAACACTGAGTCTTTCAGAAGTGCTTATCTGATACTTCCCAGTTAGGTTAACATGAATAACAGGATTCTGCAGTGAAGCAGCTGAGCCAGTGTGGACTGGATACATCTGCTGTGGAGGTGCCTTTGGTTATACGGGTCTTCCCCCTTGATGGTACAATGCCCTTGGCAAATGGTTTTGAACCTCTAGTTTCTGCAGTAAAATCTCTGCTTTCACTGCCTGTAGCTAGCCCTGATTTATAATAGAGACATCTAAGAACAGGATCTGAAGGCATTTGCTAGGCAAAACCCAAACCAAACAGCAAGATGGAACCAAGCCAATTTTAGGACTTTAGATCTTTAGAAGGAAAGAAGATAGAAACTGTATTTTTATGGACAAAGCCTAGAACCCAGATTTCATCTGCTCAAGAGTCAGCAAAGGCTTTTGCAACATGTGAGTAGCAGAGACTCCCCCTCCTTCCCTCTGAGCTGCAGTGGGTTGCAGAGGAATGTTCTCATGATCCGGGGAATACCAAGGGGCTGGTGCACCTCAGATTTGGGCAGGAGGCTTTTCTTTCTTTAGGACAGCATTTATATGTCAAGCCTGGGACCTCTGTATTTTGTAGAGTGCCACCCACCACTTCTCCTCTGAATTCCCTGATACTTGCATCTCTTTAGCCCCTTTGTTCAGCAAAATGTTGGCTAATGGTTAAAACATGCAATAGCCCAGTGCAGCTCCTTTAGACAGCTTGGCTCGTCTTTTGTGCATGTGTGGTAAACCCCTGAATACCTCCCAGGTGGAGTTCAAGGGCAGTTTTGTGTTAAAGAAGTCCAGGAGATGAGATGCCAGACATGAAATGTGCTTCGTGCTGCCTAGGAAAACTGACTGGCAGGAAGTTTCCAGAACCAGATTGTAAGAAATCAGTTGTTAAGGACCACACAGATTTCTGAAGAAAATTACTTTTTCTGTTAAAAAAATACAAAATTTGTATTTCAACTTATGCTGCCCTTAGGGAGAAACAAAACCAGCTTTACACTGATTAGAGTAACCAGTGAATAATTTTCAAACAACTAAACAAAACCCTATGCAAACACACAGATATCAAAATTCTCCTCTACAGAGAGTTAAAATGCTGAAATCCCTCCTGCAAATTTTCATCAACATTGTATAGCACAGCACTGCTGTTTGCCTCTGGTTTTAGAGTGAAAAAATTAAAAAGAAATGTTTGAGTATACTGCTGCATTACAATATGTTAATGCACTGTATCCGCTTTTCTGGTGCTGGTCTTGGGATAAATACAGACTTAAATTGGTGAGATTCTATGGCCTGTATTACATAGAAGGTCAGATTTGATAATCTAATGGCTGCCTCAGACCCCAATTTGCAGATGAATCTTTGTAGAGCAGTACTTTGCTCCTGCTTTCATTCCTACATCAATAAGCCAAGCTCTTCTTCTCATATATTAACATTACTGAGATTTTCAGGCATTTGGAGTAAAGGGAAAAATGCAGCCTTAGTATTTGTGGCTGCAAATGAGATTGGACTACATTAAATTCACTTCAAAGATGATATTTGTGATTTGAAGTGGTCTACTATTCTTTTTAACATGGAAGAAATATGAAGAAATGGCATAAAATTTTGGTTAGCTACATTTATTGAGTACACACCAACACCCTAAGGCCAGCTCTGCCTGTGCCCTGGCCTCTCTATTGGCACACAGAACACATGTTAAATATCAATGTGACATTAGGAGGGTACTGCCCTGTTCTCATGAATTACCATTTGTTACGGCTGATGGATGAAAGGCCATGTAAAAAAATGCAATTTTGGAAGCTCTACTTGCTTTTTTGCCTATTGAGTTCAGATTTTTGAAAAAAAAAGATCATCAAAACTCATTTTCTTCAGCTGCTGACCAGCACACTCTGTGCACCCTGGGAGAGCTGCCCTATCTGCTTCCCCCAGAGAAGTGGAGAGTCCTGATGGCTCTCCTTGAGGTTTAATGGCAACAGCCCTCTGGCTGATGGATGGGAGACATGAAAGCCACCCTTGTACTGCACAGGTGAAAGGTGGGGTAAGGCACAGGAGAGCCTGTATTGGAGCTCCTCCAGAACCACTAAAGCCTGCCTTGTAAACTTCAAACCCTGGAGGACAGGCTCCATGGTCCCCAGAGCCCACGGCCCTACGTGAGGTAATCCTAAAAGCATTTTTCAATTTTATATTTTGAAATTATGTATTAACTCTGATATATCTGGTGCTAATGTTGTTCATCCTCATTTTAAGCTACATGTAAAGCTTTTAAGCCACATAATAATTGCACTCCAGAAGCTGGTGAGAGGAACTGGGAAAATAACTTGCTCTGCATTGATGGTCACTACCAGAGGTCCCTCTTGATCCCGCAGTTCAAGAAATCCTAATAAGTAATGATGTAACTCCACCTCACTTTTGGAGAGGGCACTTTTAAGCCTGTCTGCAGGTTACCCTGAGGGCAGCATGGGGATTGTGATAAAATCAGTTCTGTCCTCCAACAGTTCAACTTGGACTTCAGTTGGGCATTACAGGTTTGGGGAAGACATCTGATAAAAGCATTCATTCTTCCCAGAAAGGACTGACAACACCATAGATGAACTTGATGAATTTTTTTTTTTCCCCTGCAGAAGTTGTAACAGGGTACAGAGAAGAAAGGCATATCAAGTTCAAAGTTTTATTCCTTTACTGATGGAGCAACTGACTTGAACTGGGAGGCAACCCGAGCAGCAGGAGACTCTCAAGCTCAGTGGCATTTAAAATAAGAAGGAAAAAAACCCCAAAAACCTAGTCTGGAGACATTCTGATCCCAGAAGCTTCTCATCTCCATCAGTCTCAAACTAACAGTGAGGGAGGAAAGTTAAGTCCAGCACACTTTGCTCATGGAGATACCTTCTGTACAGGCAGGGGGGTTAAGTTTAGTGCACTGGAGAAGGTACTGAACAGAAATATATATACTGACTAAGTGACAACCATCAAACCATGCCATGCAAGGGCTATTCAAGGTAAATCACAGTAATGAGGTGGAAGGAATTTTCTCCTGGTTACTTAGTCACAGCAGGATAAAATAATCTTTGAGGGCCTTTCCAAGTCTGACAGGCAAGCAGCAAGTTCAGATTTAAACACGTAAAACTTTTTTTTTTTTTTTTTTTTTTTTTTTTTTATATAGTAGTGTACCTCAAACTAAGAGCACTGAAAACACTTTTAAAATAGAAGGATGGAAAAACCTAAGTGTCACTCCAAAAACCCACTAATTAAATTTTGTCTTGCTATAAAAAAATTAATGTGCAAAGAAGTATTCCCCCACATTTATATGGCAGGGGGCTATTTATTTCTACTGTACTGCCTGCAGCTGCTGCCAGTTCTGCACCTTACTGTAACCAGGCTGACAATCAGCCTATGTTGTTTAGCCTATAATTTAGGGTGGAATAAGGAGGATAAATATTGTGAATGGGGTCTGCAGCCCCAAGCCCTGCTAAATTGCTTTTTCTCTTCAGTTTTGTAATAACAAAGACTTTGCATCTGCCTTTAATTCTTTAGTTACACTTGTGTTTGTAGGTTTGGGTTCTATCCTACACCAGAACTACGCAAGTTACCACAGTGTTCCTCTTACCTATGGTCCAAGCAGCTATCGATCACAATCAGCTGCTGAACATCCAGTTGGGTCTATCCAGTAACACTGTTAAGCTTAGCAGAAACCAGAGCTCATTTCCATCAAAATCTTCTTAATGGTACTTGTTTAGAAGGTGTGTGCAGCAGGCTCATCATCCATTGAGAACAAGAGCTCAAAGTGAAAAGTGTCAGACAGACCAACTATAGGTGGCACTAATGGTCCTAGTTAAGTGACATCGAGAGACCAGTGTTTCAATTGACTAAAATCCCACAGGTATTACCAGGTCTCCTTCCCAAACACAACCACCAAACTCGCCATATGAGTTCTAAGGTGTTTGCTTTTTAATACTTAAAATGCAATACAATAGATATTACTTATATTTCCCAAGTGCTTAAGTATTGGAGTTTTTTGAGCACGAGGTTACCTGCAAGCATGTTTGCAATCCTGTTTTCACATCAAAAGTGTGATAAGATTCTTGCAACTCTGATGGACACCCTTTAAGTTACAAATGTATTTTAGACTCTTTTAATACTTGGCTTTTACAATTTAGATCCATAACTACCCTACTTGATGTACAGATATTCTACACCCCAAATTCTAGATTGCTTTCTTTGAAAAGGTTCAGCATTAAAAAGTGGAACTAGTAATTTTTCATAGTTGATAGTTCAAGCATAAGCATTTCTCAGATCATCACAAATAATTACTTTTTGCAGATTTCTACAGATGACAGTCAGACAATTACAGCTACATGAATCAAAACACTGACTCTAAAAGAACAATTGCATTTTAGATAAAAGGATATTATTAAACTGATCTGGTTTGCAACAGTTTTGTTTTTTTTTTAAGGAATAGCTTTGCAATATTTCATACTATGATTTATTTGACAGTTCATAGAATATTATTGCTGACTTAACTTTTTCAAAAGAATCCCTGCGCTCAAATGAAAAGCACACCAAAACCCCAATCAGTATTTGTTCAGAGTCCAATAAAGCAGACTAGAAAGCACATTGTCTGCACTGGAGATGGAGATGCTTAACATCTTCCCTGACAACTTTCATATAGACAAACTGGAATAAAAATTTGCTTTGGAAATATCTCTACAGAGGCTGGATAATAGAACTATGGTAATAAAACTAATACTAAACTTAGGAGCATTTTTACTAAATGAGAATATTTTAGAGATAAATTATATCCTCTGAGGGAAACTCTTGAAATATTACAAAGCTGCTTTCTTTTTTTCATTTTATGCATTGAACTCATTGTCCCACAGGGAAGATAAGGCTGAGTATGCATTTTTTCCAAATAATTCTCTGTATTGAAACCCAAGATAACCATACCATTTTCAGTTCCCCCTGTACAGAATGCAGCAGGGCTACAAAAAAGATCAAAGCTGTTGAGAGTAAAACTGTCATACACAGTCGCTGCTAGCACTGCATTGTCAAAAATCCCAAATTACTTCACGTATTCTCTCTTTCATCCAGTCCATGGTCCCAACTTCTGTGTGCATCCGTGAGCATGCATGCAGAAGGGAAGGGTGAAATTATTCAGCAGTGGCATTATACTGACTCTGGAGGCTACAACTATTTGAAAAATGTTGCACCCTAAATCTGCATCAACTTTGGCATTCGCTCTTCTTTGTCTGGGTACATGATTTGGCTGCCAGAAAAGAAACATCAGTAAAGCAGGCAAACTTTGTCAGCAGACACACATGCAGCTGCAGATACTGATGCTTTCCTGAGAAAACGTGGCAACAGGTCACTAAATATTGGCCTTTTTCTCTTGGAGAGAAAAGTACCACAGCGAGCCTAAATAATGCAAAAATCTCCTTGAAAAAATCACATCTTGGCACCAAGTGATACCAGCTGTATGCTAAAACCAGCTTTTTCATCAGCCTAAGACTGTCGCACAATAAGGTATGGATACAGGAAGAAAAGAGAGAGCCCCTTCTTAATGCCACCTTCTCCTGTATAATCCCAAGCATCTTTGGAAGCCTGCCCGTTCCCATTCTCCCTGCTCATACTATTTGGTGTCTGATCTTACAATATGTGGGGTTTGGAGGCTAAGAAGATGAATGTGTATATCCAGTAAAATGTCTTCTCTGAACAAGGAGATGGAAAAGTTGGAAGTCCCCAGTATGACCAGGCGAAAAGACCTGTGGCTTGTCCACAGAGGGGGTGAAAGACAATCTGCTGCATGTGTTGTTATTCAGAAGCTCTAGGGTAATCTTACAAACACAGGACAGGCAATATCCAAGTGACCGAGTTTGAGTCAATACATCTGAGAGGTAAGAAATCATCAGGGAGGCCAGAGGGGTTTTGCACTTAGAATAATTACAGAAAAAAAAAAAAATCTTCATGTTGGCAGGTTTCTTGGGATTTAATTTACAGAAGGCAAGTTTGGAGCCTCGTGTTGTGTGTACAAAGAGCAACTTCGCATTGTCTCTTCAGCAGCCAACACCGGCCGTGGGAAGGGATGGGGGGAGAAGAGGAATTTGGCAGATAGCCAATCCTTTTTTTTTTTTCTTTTTTTCTTTTTTTTCTCCCCTCACAGCAAAAAGATGGGGATGAAACCCCAGGCCAGGACCTCAGCTGTCATGGTGGGGTGAGGGTGACAGAGCTACAGTGCCTTCCCACAGTGGGGGTTTTGCTGCCAGGAGCACCACGGCTGAAGTGGCTCATGGATACCTTGACAGAAAAGGACAGTGCGTGATGAATTTGCTGGCTCCTGGCTCGTTCTTTAAGTGCAGCCATAAATCACTGCTTGTATTAAAAAGCTGAAAGGTCTGGCTATACTATGAATTTAATTTTTAAATGAAAAATTTCTGGCCTTTCCTCTCCAACACAAGCACGCAGATGCGTGCACATGTGACGGCTGGAGCTGAGCTCACAGTCTTTGGACCTGTGTATGTCACCTGTAATACACAGGGGCACAGCCACGGCCTTTCTAACCCTTCTTGGGCACCAGGCATGGAGGTTTCACCTCTACACTATGATCACTGGCCACTCAAAGCTGCCTCAGGCAGCCCTATCTATCATCACCTTTGATGGGCTTCATTATGGTGACAGATGATTTGACAGACATACAGCAGCAAGGAGTGAGTTTGCTCTCCAGCAAGAGGGAGGACAGGCAGTGGGACACAACAGCATAGACACATTTGAGAGTGGGAGCCTGCATGATCCTCTTGGCTGAAGGGGAGCTGATTGCATCTGGCCTTGCCTGAGAAAGCCCATGCCTGAGGATATGCTTCAACTGGGCTGGGCTGGGCTCACAGAACTGCCTCCAGATCACCAGGGACTGTAGATAGGGTAAAAGAGACTTCCACTGTTTATCTCACCAGTTCCAGTTTGCAATCAAGACACAGATGAATCACAGACTGGGACAACCACATGTGCTGGGAAGCTCAAAGCCAAGGGAGTGACCTGTAGCTGCTATACTCTGCTATTACACTGGGAGCTGTGGATGTGGTTTTCAAGGAGGGGCTTGAGGACTGATTAGCAAAAGGCAGGCCGTGGACATCTGCAAATGGTACACCAGGAGGAGCACTGGGCTGGGGATGCATGCAGTCAGCCAGGGTGGAGCTGGGAGTAGTCCTTAAAAAACGGAGTAAGAAACTGCATTTTAACCCAGTGGCTATCTGGGACACAATGGAAAATGTGACATTTATTTTTCTGTTGCAAGAAGTTGTGGTAGCAAGGGTGAGATCAACTGGGTGGAGGGAGGGAAACAGGACAGAATAGATACATAAATACAAAAACACTAAGAAATTCCACAAGGACATAAGGAATAATCTTCTGTCTGGACTCACTGTGGTTAGGACAAGTAGTAATGAAGGTAAACAAGAAAGACTTAAGTTTAGATGTAGGAAAAATCCCAACTGAAATGATAAAATACCTCTGTGCTGGAAAACGGTGAGGGATTGCCAGCATTGGGAACCTCTACAACAGCAGTAGTGGATCAAGGGTTGGACTTGATGATCTCTGAGGTCCCTTCCAACCCAGCCAATTCTATGATTCTATGAACCTTCCCAAGAAGGAGTCAGAGTGACCTAAATGATCCTGCCAGGTGGGCAGGTGCCTCCTTGCAAGCCCTTCAAGACTCACAAACCTGGGATGCTGCCTCACTGTTGAAAACCTAGGTATTTTACACACATCAGGAAAAAGGCTTTCAGTAAATGCTACAGAGCCACATAGGCAGAGTGGACACTTAAGGATTTTAATGAAACCACCCCTGAGTAAGGGCAACACCAAACTGTAGGGTGGTTAGAGACCAGACAGTTGCTCAGACACCACCATGACAGACACCGTGTAAGACCCTGCACAGGATATGGTGGAGGAGATGCAGGGAGCCTGAATTCCTGGAGTTCCCCGGGACACACATGCCCTGCTCACTCCAGCAGCTCTGACCTGGCAGCCGAAGTTAATGGATTTCTCAGCAACACAAATCCTCCTCCTGTACCTCTGGGTTGCAGCTTAGGTGTCACACAGTCAAGTAGAGATACTAATTTTCTTCTCAGCAGGGAATCTGCTGTTTTAACTGAATACAATTTACCCAGTCTCATGCTAAATCAGAGTAATACGTTTCCAATTTTTAACCCAGCGTGTAACACACCAATAATGCTCCAAAGCTTTTGAAGCCCAAATAGGAAAAACACAAGATAGTTGCTTCATAGCTGGTTTCTTTCATATGTTTGCTGGCTTTAGTAATTATATTCACATGTAGTTTATGGGCTTCAGCAATTTGTTCAGAAGAGGGGAACCCTGTAATTACATGTTTGAGTCCCTGTCCCCTGTGACTCAGGTAAGCACCTGGTGTGGGATGCTTCATGATGTCCTTCTAACACCTTCTTCCTTCCCTAAACCAGGGATACAGGCTCAGGCCAAGAAACATGGTACTGTTTTTTTTTTAAGGTAAGATGTTGGAAGCAGGAGTGATAACACCCAATGGTGTATATCCCTACTGTAAGTTCTCCCCTGTGTGACTCACTTGCTTCCTAACTGGATGGTACAAAGTACAGGAGGAGACAGAGAAGAGAGAGCAGATATCACCCCCAGCAGCTCAGTGACAGAAACAACACATTTCATCTCCTATCTCAGTATGACTCTTTTTTTCATGTAAGGATTTGAATTAATTCATCCAGACACAAACTGGCAAAATACCTGAACCTTTGGATAATGGATTTTCTTCTCCTCAACTCAACTATTAAAAAAATTAACACTGAATTTCTTCTGCTTCCCTTTGGCAAGGTTATATTGTGCTCAGACCAACCTTGCTCTTCCAAGGTAACTTCTTCTGGCACATTTCTTCATGCTGCTCACTAGTGTTCACAGAAGGCAACTGACCAGGGCTGCTCTTTCTCCACAGCCCCAATTACAGTTAACTGAAATTTTTTACCTTTTTGCTGCAGTACAAAAAGAACTAGATGAACCCCTTGCTTGAAAAGACAAAAGACCTTTTCTATTAAAATGCTAGCATCCGTTTATAATCCTAATTACAAGCAGCTTCCCAGGAAACCTTCCTGCCACAGAATGAAGTAGTACAGAAATAAGATTCTGATTTAGCACTGCAAGTCTGTTCCATCAATGGCTTCCTGGGTCTGATTTCTTCTGCCTTCATCCCTGAAGGTTGCTCATCCCCATGCAAGCCAGCAGCAGTCATTCAGTCCTACCCTAATGCTGTCAGGATTGGGCCCAAAGAGGGACCAAAGCAAAAGACTGAAAGTGTACTATGACAGAGGAGAGGGATTTGTTTGCTTTTGCAGTATTTCTCAATTTTGTTAAGAAACACCCACAGATGTTTCAGTCTTTGTGCACCAAAAGAAAGTGACTGCCAGTAGCTGACCACAAATACCTCCAGCACAGGCTTCTCTGGGAAGCAAAGAGCATAAGACTGCTGTCCCTGTTGGCCACCAAAGCTTATTCCCAAATGCCAGCGTGCTCCATCCACTGTGCCAGCTCTGTACTGATGACAACACCCAGGGCTCTGTGGATCAGACCACCAGGCCCTGGCTGGAAACTTCCCATCTCCCTGGGTCCCTCTGAATTGCAGGGAGAGAGACCTCAGTACAGCAATTAAAGAACAGAAAACATGCCTAGGTAATCTTCTTTAAATCCTGACAAACCTAAAAGTGTCTCAGTCGTATTTTTAAGTGTTTAGTTTGCTACATAAGCCATCTGATGTCGGAGCGTGAGGGCAATGTTAAAAGTAAATTCCATCAGCTATGTCAGACAACTGGAAGGTACAATTATTAGCATGAAGCCTTGTTAATTCTCCTCATCTCTACAGCTGTGTTTACTGTGATTTCTAAGAGTTCTCTGTCTCATCTAATAACAGATCCATTTAGGGACTGCATACTAAATGTTGATTTACAACAGAAGAACAAATTCTTAGTATTTCTTTAAATGGCAGCTATTTTTTTGAAACTGTTTCCTCAGCTACACCCTGAAAGAAACTGCACATCATCTCCCCCCCCACCGCCCCCCATTTTTAAAACGCTCATTTCTTTTTTTAAACTTCCTGAAGAAAAATGAGAAGAAAAGGCCCCTCTTAGCTCTTGCTTTTGGGATCCTTCCCTGGCTGCATCCAAGCGCTCACTCCTTGCTCTCTGCTCCTTTCATTCCCTCTCTCCCTGCTAAAAAGGGCTGGCTTTGCCGCTCTCATATCTTTGTCTCCCGTCTTGCCCCACCTGCAGACTGAACACGGCAGCAAAGATCAGAAGATAAAGGAGCTCCAGGACTGAGTTTTCAGCCATCTCTGCATTCTGATCTCCCCCGAAACGTCCTTGCTCTGACTGCCACGCTCATAGCATTTCATAGAATCCTAGAATCCTAGGGGTTGGAAGGGACCTCGAAAGATCATCTAGTCCAACCCCCCCTGCCAGAGCAGGGCCCCCTAGAGTACATCGCATAGGAACGTGTCCAGGCGGGTTTTGAATGTCTCCAGTGAAGGAGACTCCACAACCCCCCTGGGCAGCCTGTTCCAGGGCTCCGTCACCCTTACAGTAAAAAAAATTTTTTCTGATATTCAACTTGAACCTCCTATGCTCCAATTTACACCCATTACCCCTTGTCCTATCACTGGTCACCACTGAGAAAAGCCTAACTCCATCTCCCTGACACTCACCCCTTACATATTTGAAAACATTGATGAGGTCACCCCTCAGTCTCCTTTTCTCCAAACTAAAGAGACCCAGCTCCCTCAGCCTTTCCTCATAAGGGAGATGTTCCACTCCCTTAATCATCTCAGTAGCTCTGCGCTGGACTCTTTCAAGCACTTCCCTGTCCTTCTTGAACTGAGGGGCCCAGAACTGGACACAATACTCCAGGTGCGGCCTCACCAATGCAGAATAGAGGGGGAGGAGAACCTCTCTTGACCTACTAACCACACCCTTTCTAATGCACCCCAGGATGCCATTGGCCTTCTTGGCCACAAGGGCACATTGCTGGCTCATGGTCATCTTCTTGTCTACCAGGACCCCCAGGTCTCTTTCACCTACACTGCTCTCCAGCAGGTCAGCCCCCAACCTATACTGGGACATCGTGTTGTTCTTCCCCAAATGCAAAACTCTACACTTCCCCTTGTTGAATTTCATCATGTTTCTCCCTGCCCAACTCTCCAGCCTGTCTAAGTCTCTCTGAATGGCAGCACAGCCTTCTGGTGTGTCAGCCACTCCTCCCAGCTTAGTGTCATCAGCAAACTTGCTGAGGGTACATTCTATACCCTCATCCAAGTCGTTGATGAATACATTGAACAACACCGGTCCCAGTACCGACCCCTGAGGGACTCCACTAGTCACACACCTCCAACCAGATTCTGCCCCATTGACTACAACTCTCTGACTCCTTCCTTTCAACCAGTTCCTGATCCACCTCACTACCTGATCACCAAACCCATACTTGATCAACTTATCTACAAGGATGCTGTGAGAGACGGTGTCAAATGCTTTACTGAAATCAAGATAAACCACATCTACTGCTCTTCCATCATCTATCCACCTAGTAATTTCCTCATAGAAGGCTATGAGGTTAGTCAAACATGATTTACCCTTGATAAAACCATGCTGACTGCTCTTGATAACCCCCATGTCCTTGATATGCCTGGAGATAGTGACAAGAACAAGTTGTTCCATCACCTTTCCAGGGATGGAGGTGAGGCTGACCGGTCTATAGTTACCCGGGAACTATGGGCCGGACTGAGAGACCGGGGCAGATATCCCCTGTCCCCGAGCAGCAGGGCAAGGTGCGGGGTGGCAAGGTGCCAACCTGCAGCTCCCTGGTTTGATCCAGGGAGTGATCCGAAGCATCCAGCTGCATGGGCCAGGGGAGCCAAGAGCGTGCGCTCGACGGAGAGGTGGGAACAGGATGGGCTCTGTCCCACACACAGGGTCAGCGCTGTTCCCACCTCCCGCCGGGCCCCTCGGGAGGCAGTGGGGTGACTCTGCCCATGGCTGCTGGCACAGGCAGCTTCCCTCAGGCACGGGTGAAAGGTAGAGCCCGGCAGGTTACACCCACCCTGCTGCTTATCGGTATCGCAGCCTTGGGAGTGTACCTGTGGGAGAACTGACTGCTCAGCTATCAGCACCTCCCTCTACCACTGGCTTCTGCTTGGTGACCAAAATCAGCTTATTACTATTTCTTAGGGCTTCTTATTTTTATAAGATACTTCTTTTTTTTTTTTGCTTTAGTAAAGCCTTTGACACCGTTTCCCACAGCATTCTCCTGAAGAAACTGGATGCTCATGGCTTGGATGGGCTTACGCTTTGCTGGGTGAAAACTGGCTGCATGGCTGGGCCCAAAGATTTATGCTGAATGGAGTTAAATCCTGCTGGTAGCCAGTCACAAGTGGTGTTCCCCACGACTTGTATCAGACATGGGAGGTGATCATCCCCCTGTACTTGGAACTGGTCAGGCCACGCCTTGAATATGGTGTTCAGTTTTGAGCCCCTCACTACGAGACGGACACTGAGGTACTGAAACATTTCCAAACAAGAGCAATGAAGCCAGTGAAGGGCCTAGAGTACAAGTTTTACCAGGAGCAGCTGAAGGAACTAGGGTTGTTTAGCCTGGGGAAAAGGAGGCTGAGGGGAGACCTTACTGCTCTCCATAACTACCTGAAAGGAGGCTGTAGCGAGGTGAGGGTTGGTCTCTGCTCTCAGGTAACAAGTGACAGAACAAGAGGAAATGACCTGAAGTTGTGCCAGGAGAGGTTTAGATTGGATATTAGAAGAATCTTCTTCACTGAAAGGGTTGTCAGGCACTGGAATAGGCTGCCCATGGAAGTGGTGGAATCACCATCCCTGGAGGTATTTAAAAGTTGTGTAGATGTGGTGCTCAGGGACATGGCTTAGTGGTGGACTTGGCAGTGTGCTAGGTTAAAGGAATACACACATCTCCCTATATATGAGATATATATATTCGTACACATGTACACGTACACCCCTGCCCATGTCCCACGACTAAGCAACCAGATGGCACACTGGCTTATGTGGGCCATAGACCAGGGCACATGGGGCTTTCAGGCAGTACTGAAGGCCTAAAAGACATTCTCACAGGTAAGTAAGTGGAATTGAAAAAAATTCAGCAGCACAGTGGAGAGAAAGCATACACTGACACTGATCTTTTTCGGGAGAGTGGTCTGAGAAGCATCTGTGGTCCCCACAGCCAGTCAGTACCTGGGAACTGCTGGTCACCTCTCTGATGATTTCAGTCAAGACAGCAGAGGTGCCTGATGGTTCCTGATGCTGCTCTAGCTTACTAAATAAAGGTTGTTCTCCAGAGCTGCCAGGTGACATGGATTTAGGAGTGGGTTAAAGTGACAAGTTCACTTTAATAGTGGAATAGCTCATAGTCCTGATAAGGAGAAGCAAAACTAAATTACAGTTTCCAGCTAAGAGAGCTGTAATTTTAGGTTCTCTGTGCAGTAACTTCCACCCACTGGATCCATGAATGAAGAGCTAATGGTTCCTCCTCCAACTCCCAGCACTGCCTGCTGCAAGACCTACCTTTGCAAGGCAGGGAGAGCTGCCAAGTGCTGCTATGCCCTTCACCCCCTAGGGGGACTTCCATGCCACAAATGTCTATCACAAACATGCTGATAATTAACAGTGGATTTTGCTCTTTGAACACATCCTGCCTTTTATGAGATGCATCAGCACAGCTGACCTAGAGATTAACAACACCTTCTCAACCCTTTTAGCTTTGCACTTCAAACATAAAACTGATTTTGTGAAAGTCTGCTTATCCTCTCATTTCTAAATCCATTCTGGAGGTTAATACTAGCTGGAGCAGGTCACCATGTGAAGGTCTCATTTGAAAGAACCACCCTTTTGATCAGTTGTCTGCAACCCTATATCCATGCCTGTAATACATCCCCATTTGCATCTTCTAACTGCTGTGTATCCCAGCTAGCATGAACAGAGAGAAGCCTCACAAAGCCTCTTCCCAACTCCTACTGTTTTTAGAGCTATTCTCCTCCTGCTCCATGGCCTGACTTTATCTCTGGCTTTGTTTAAAAATAAGCTTTGTTCACAGGGGAGAGCAGTAAGTGGGATTCACTGCTTCCAGGAACTAGCTGTAATTTCATTTGACTTCTTCTGTCCTCCTGGGTGCTCTCTTCTTCCAGCTCACCATCACATCTATTGACACAAGTGCAAGCCCCTGCCTTTGGTCTCTCCCAGCACAGTGCTCTACAGAAGCGGTCAATGCCCCCTAACTCATTAACACCACTGTGTGCTCTCAGCCCCTGGCTAATGCAAGAGTACAAAGTAATCCTAGTTATTTTAAGGTTAGACTTACCTCTTTATTGTTCCTGAACTTTTTCACTTATGCCTCTCACTGCTCTTTCCTCAGTCTCCTTGGCTGCTCTTCATGTAACCCCTTCAGTTACCCAGAAGTATCCCTTCTGCAAGCTGCAGTCAATACCACTGGAGCTCAAGTTGAACTTTCAAACCCACAGAGGGTTGGGAGCAGAGGAGGGGGAAATGCAAACATTTTCAAAGGAAGACATGAATGTTAAACAGGATGAGAAAGAGGCTGCTCCAAAACACACATAGTACTTACAAGCTTGAGATAAAGCAGCTACCATACACTACTAGTTTAAACCTGATGCAGAACATCTGTTCCTGTTTTGCTTTAAGTGATTCATGTTCTCCTGTCTGTAGCTCCAGAGAGAGAAGGACCACCTGAGCACAGATAAACTGCATGTTCACTTAAACCATTTCCAAGAGGAGAAAACACTTTCCAAGATTAGATGAGAAAAACTGAACTGCTGAACAGCCAGCTAGGGAATGTCAGAGCCCATGCATCAGCCTAATAACACCTTGTGTTGCCTCTTCACCTAACCCAACATTGCAGAAAGGATCGGGCCCCTTTTGTCCTCTCCCCAACAACACTTTGTTTTTGTGGATCTACTGAGATCAGTAAATCTTAGAAGCAAAACTGTATTCTCAAACTACAGCTTGTTGGAGGCGCTCTGAGACCTCTCAGCTCCCTGTGGCAAGGCAGTGGAGCAGCTCTAAGTCCACTAAAAGATGGGCATATTTTAGCTGTGACCTGCCTCATTAGGGACTGAAGGCAACAGATGTACACATGCAGTGGGAATAAGTACTGGTTCCCAAATAAACCTCAGATAAACTGCAGAGGGATCTGCAGGTGCTGGCAGGATGGATAATTCCTCCTGAAGCTGCATCTGGAGCCTCTACTGCAGACTGAGGTCTGGGATAAAAATAACACTCAGTACTTATCTGGTCTTTTTCCATCTGTAAACTTCAAAGCATAATGCATCATCCCCACATTCCAGATGTGAGGAGCAAGCCACAAAGAACCAGTACAGTGCTTCTGGACCACCTCCACAAGCTGAACCTTTTTTTCTCCCAACACCTCTTCCCTGCCCAAGAAGAACTCTACTGGGCTCTAGGCAAGGCAACCCAATGCTACCAGCACTTTAAATTTTCTGTGATTCTCCTCATATTTTGAGATGGAGGATGGGGCTTATTCCTGGTACTTGTCTGGGAGAATTTAAAACACAGTATCTCTTGAAATACTTGGCCTCGTAAAATTTCTACTCCTCCCGGTTACATAAAGGTTAAGCAAACAGATTAAACTGGAGTCTCAAAATTCAGGTTGATAAACTGTGGCAGTAAAGAATGCTGGTGTCAGCAGATTACAGATAATCAAAGCATTTGGTTTAGAATCCCACCTTTCTCTATTTGTTATTTTTTTCCTGACCAACACTTTAGAGATTTACCGTTGGTTGTAACTTCCATATCAAGTTGGTGTCTATGAGAAATTAATAACAGACATTTGGCACTGCCTTTTGTGAAAATGCATAGCATGTACTGCAGGAATACATGGTTCTCCATTTATCAAAACTACTATCAGATATGCCACTGAGATCTAATGGAAAGTCGACAAAGTTCAGCAGAGTCAGACCACTCCAAAATTTGTACTGGGGTAAAAAAGTAATAACTGAAATACAAATGAAGAAGGGCTACATGTTTTGGTCAGCCTTTTGATTTTGTAATACGAGTTTGCCACACCCCTGAAAATCAATGTGTATGTTACTGAAAGAAACATGAAGTTCATGGATCTATGAAGGTCATGTTGAGAAGTAAAAAGCAGCATTTATTTTCTTTCTGGAAAAGTACTGGGTTCTCTGCAAGGAATAGGGATGTGAGAAGCATACAGTTTGTCTGGAATAGACAAACTCAGCCTACCTGCTTTAGCCTACCACATCTTACTCATCTGTGTTAAATCTGTGTTAAAACCTACCAGAAACACGATAGAAAAGGTGAAGGAAGGCACAAAGGAATAAAAGTCATTTGAGTGACCCCACGAAAACCAAAAAGAGTAAGCAAGCCACAGTCTGTGGGTTTGAGCAGCATCCAGGAAAGCAGTCTGGTATCTTGACATTGGTACAAAGGTGAATGAATGGTCTAAAATGTCTGTTCACAGATGACAAGAGAAAAGAAGTTGGTGAACAAGTTTTTCAAAGCATTACAGTCCCCTCCAAGGAAGAAAATCAGAGCCTGGTGTGAGGAAGTTAAGGGAATGGAGCACAGAAAAGAAAAAGAAAATTATACATAGTGAGAATATTGCCCCTACATCTCTGGGCAGAAGAGTTTCCTTTGAGAAACTCTGTCTTTTGATGGCAGAGAATGACATCTCTCTGGGACAGGAGAGGAAAGGAAAACAGAAAAGCCTGTGATATAAGGAAACTACTGAACGAAAGAGACTGTCTTGAGAATTAATATTTATGAAATGCACAAAAAGAATGTAGTAAAATAAGAGATAACACAAACCTAATAAAAGCAGAGTTGTTCTGAATTAAACAACCAAGATGCAGAGCCTGCAATCTGATGCTGTACTGTCAAGAAGCCAATTCCCCTCAGTATCAGGCAATGTCAAAAGAAAAAAAATACACACATATGCCTGATCCAAAACCCAGTGAAGTATACAGAAAAATTCCTCTTGATTTCCCAAAGCTTTCAATTTGCCTCCTTGGGAATTTCTGATGTTATTAAGAGCTGGAAACTACCACTCTCACACCCCAAAGAAATCATATTGCTCACCCACTGGCACAGAGAAATGCTATAGAGCGGAAGGGTTGACAGAAGTTGAACAATTTCTCTGCTCAGTAGAGCTTGATGGTGCATCCTAAATCCTGGCATTGGACATGTGTGGGGGTTAACTGCAGTGTTATGGACATGATTATTTCTGAACTTGCACATAGGAGTTAGTGGACCAATATTCCCCCAACACAGGTGTGAACTAGAAAAGATGTTTTCACTAAGATACCCTTCTGCTGCTATGGACGATCATAGTGGGCCATCTTCAATGTGCTGTCTAGTCTTGGTTTTAAAGCCTGTTTGCTTTGGGGGAGAAAAATGGAGAAAGCATTTCTTCTAATATTCTGCTAATGTTTATGTTTCTTTCCTTTTTTTTTCTCTTTTCTTTTTTTTTTTTTCTTTTTTCTTTTTCTTTTTTTTTTTTTCATTAAATATACCCATGGCCGAAACATCATGAATGTGGAAATGGGTCAGTTCAAAAAGACTGAATGAAAACCACTGTGACAACCTCAATTCTGAGTTTGTTTCTCTGTGGGTTCATTTCTTGGATAGGGTTTTCATTTTAGGTGGGTTTGTTTTTCATTTCCAGGCATGGTTTGCTCTGGTTTATGCCCAAGGACTTGCACTAACAAAGTCCTACGGTTCTGTGAAAGAAGTATAAACATAGATGCTAATCATCTGAAAATCATACCTTCTGCTCCATTTCTTTAATAGTACTTCCCAGATAGAGAATCATAGAACCATAGAATCATTTTGGTTGGAAAAGACCTTTAAGCTCATGACCCTAAGCACCATACCTATATGTCTTATAAATATCTTCAGGGTACATAGAATAGGCCTTTAGGCACAACCTCAGTTTGGGTCCCTAGGCTCACAGTTGCAGATGCCACATAAACTGTGGCATCCCTTTTCCACAAGTGATCCACGTTTGAAAGATCACTGCTCCAGAAAGAAGCAAGTGTGTCCTCACCCCACGGTACTCATGGTGTGCAGAGAGCCAAATCTTCCATACTCTCTGCTCAGACCCTCTACTCAGACCCTCTTCGTGGAAGAGAGATGCTTACCCCAAGCCAATGAAACATTGGGTCAAGACTGAGTGAGGTGCCACAAGGTCCTTCTTCACACTTGGCACGGTCAAGAGAGGGGACAGGATGCCACCTGGCCTGACCTCAACCATAACCCATGGCCATATGGGTATGGAGTCTGTACAGGCAACTCATCCTAGAAATATCAGTTTCTTCACAGGGAAGAAGGAGTGAGCCATTCGAGAGAAATGCCAGATCATGGGGCATTTCAGGATTGTGAATATAATTCAGAAAGACAAAGAAAATCCACACTGGGCTAGTAGCAAAAATCAGGTGTTAGAGTGCAGGGAAGACACATAAAACACTGCACTAAACTACGGCAGTTTTGCTCTACCTCAAAACATAAAGTTTATTGAACAACTCCCAGAAGAGGGGAAAATGGATTTGGCACTTGGCAATGAAGTCTATAGTTAGTTTTTCACAGAAAATCCACAAACTGTGCTTGACTCTTGACAAGTTGTTGTGGCACTGTATTGTGAACACCCTTGTCCAGTGCTGCCACCAGTGGGAATGGGATGTACAGCTTGAGGAGGGTTCTGGTCTGCTCATTACCCCTCATGAGGAGCCTCGGCAGAGGGGGAGCCTGTGGAGGAGCCCAATTCTCCCTACTGTGCCATTGGAAAGGAGCAGCTTTGGGTCCCTTCACTTACCCAAGGCCACTTCAACCACCTGGAGATGTGGCAGGCAGGACAAAAGTTGTAATTGAATCAGCCTCAAAGCTGAGGGAGGCAGCAGGGGTGATCTACCCTCTGAGCTCAGCCACGCTGGAAGAGCCAAACTAAGGAATGTGTCTGTGGCAAACCAGGCCTGGTGTTTTGTGACTCATGGATCCCTGCGCATTTCCAACCATCTGGTTTCCCAGAACTGGGCAATCTGATGGTTCTGCTGCCAAATTAATAAAATAAACGAAATCCATGGATATGTGAAATTGTAGAAATGGAGCTAGGGATGCAACAGGGAGATTTTATGAGCTATGCATCTGAGATAAGATGGGACAGATTTAAAGAGATGGCACAATTTAAAAGATTCATCAGCACCATAAGAAAACACTTTCTAAAATTACTTGTGCAACAAAATTTTATGTTTAGGGATGGTAGAGTCATTCAGTAGGCAGCTCACAGCTATACAGCTACTGTAAAGAGTAGCAAATATAATTTTGAATGGAAAATGTATAGATATGTTTTTAAAATGCACATGCTAATATCCTCCCTTTGCTTTTTTTTATTGGCCCAGCCTCCTGTGCGTTCTGAACCTTCTCTGAAGTTCAGTTCCTCTCCTGGACTTTTAAATAGCAAGCAATTAAAACTAAAAGCAATCTCTAATTGTACCAAAGAATCCACTTGACTCGTTACAGCTGTAGTCATCAGGCATGATGCAAGCTTGTTCCCTCTGTGGCTTAACAAAATTGGGAAACCACAAACTATTCCCAGACTCAGTTCTTAAAAAGTCTAAATCTGGGCAATGATAATTTACACTTTGGTTAGTCACACTAACCTATCTTTTATATCCAGACTAGAAGGACCTTTAGGGAGTGAAAACACATATTTTACTTAAAAGATTAAAGAGCACTAAGCAGAGCTCTCACTGCAGTGCACTGAATAGGTGATCGCCAACAAAAACATGACTAGACCAGACCCATCTGTCATCCAAACACAAAGCAGCAGCCTTTCATTTGGGTTATTTGTGAAGAAGCAGACAGCTCGTGTCTGTGTAGGAGCATAGGTGGCCCCAGGATTACAAACTCTCAGTCTCACTGTGAAGCAGATAAACATTATCACCGTTCAATAAACACGAAGCTTGGTCAAGCTTCATGGTGAATATGTGGCGAGCCAAGCTTGACACCCAAGAGTGGTCCAGTCTCCTGTCATGAACAGCAGCTTCTGCAAGCAGTAAATCTAGCAAAGTAACAAGAAAATAAAAATGATTTCCCAGTTTCCCATTTAACATTTCCCTTTCTGCATCACATTTTCCAATTTTCTTACAGAGTTCAGTGCTCTGTGACAAATGTGTTTGCCATTGACAAGGCTGGACTTAAGCACAGCACAATTTTTTGCTGTGTCCACATTTCACTGCAAGAAGATCGTGGTTCGGATCATGGGTCTTACAAAAATTAATGTCTAACTTGCCAGTGCCTACAAGGAATTCAGAATTTTCTCTGCTGCACTTTGTGCAATGTCCAGAAGCCAGGAAGGGCTGATTGCTCAGACCAGTGTTCCAATAATTAATGAAAGTAATGGAGAAGCAGAGTAGATCCAAATTAAAAGGCAGAGAAAATAAGCAACAGTGAAAATACAAACAAATAAAAATAAAATGCTTTGCCTCTTCATGGCAATGTTCTTTTCATTGCAAAGCCAGGTATGAAAGGTTTTATTTCAAACGCCTTAGGGCTAGTGCATCAACAGGAATTTTGGAGAAAAGCAACATTTACTATAATGAAGAAATACAAAGCAGACCTTTGTAAAAAAACCAAAGAACAAACAAACACAAAAGAACCCAAAAAAACAACCAACAAACTAAACAAAAAAATCTACAAGTGTTTCCAGTCTCTATGCCTCTATGGGGCAGCTGTATCTCATCAGTCTCAAACGATGGGAATTGTCCAGTAGGTATCATGAAAATATCCATCTGAGAAAGTGATGAGAATTCTTGCAGGATCCAACTCACCCTGCTGAGGGCTGAGCAAATGACCTGCTAACACAGGGGAGATTTATATTATTAGGAGAGCTGCCCACAGGTTTTATTATTAAGTTTCACACCAAACTTTTCACACAGGAGAAATTAAACAATGACAAGGGCAACAATGCTGATATCCTAAGCATAACTCCAGCCCTGAGAGTTTACATTGTGATGCGACTGAGGACTGCAAACAGATGAGACAATTTGATGTGGAGATCAACAGAGTGAGAGTGCTCTGCAGGTGCCTCTCCCAGTGCTGGTTTAAGTTTTAAGCTCTCAATTTGAAGAACATAATGGAGACACTGAGGTTTGCTAAGTTCTGACCTGAATACTTTTTTTACAACATTGCAGGTCATGTTTTCTGCCTCTTCAGTCACCACGAGCCAACGTTAAGTTCATGCCAAGGTGCTACTTCATGCTCTCAATAACAATCCAATTTCTCTAATGAAATTTTTGGAATACAGAGTTCTTATCTGGGGTAAATTCCATGTGAAGGACATGCCTTGGTAGACAGCTGGATACTTCCAACTCACTGATGTAGCTTATGGAACATATTATTAGACAGAGAGCTACTGCCTTGTTGCACTTCATATGTTAAGAGCTACTTAGTATAGTGCAGAATCTTGTTACTGAAATCCAGAAATATGCATATTGTAAGTTAAAGTGAAATGCTTTTACTGCAATATTATAATCTGGACTTTGATCAAAGAAATCAGCTGCGTTGCACCTCATGGTTCAGATGAACTACAGCATGTCTGGAAAATGATATGATGAGTGAGGCCTTATCATAAGTGACGGGAACAGGCACCTTTGCTGGAAATTTCTGTATTATAGAATTACATTCATTTCCATATTGTGGCACAAGCCAGACAGCATATTGCCTGGTGCTGCACACAAGGAGGGGAGAATCTTTAGTATTTAAGGGCTGAACTATGGAGACCCAGAACAAAACTCCCAGTTTTCTACTGGAGGTTTGTTCAAGGTTGCACTGAGCTGTGATTTATTTTTGTGTCTGTATGGAGTCTGGCAATCTGAGCATAACATTTCTGCTTCCAGATCCATAACATACAGAGGATCAGTTACTGTCAATGGAAATCCCTTCTGGGGACTGAATATAACATGAGAGAAAGATGGGTACGGAGATCTGAGAATGAAATTCTTGCCCTGCAGTGGGAAAGGCGCTCAGGAAAACGCTTGGCTTATCAATCAGTCTTTCCACACAACACACTTCACAGCAGAGAGGTACTGATTTTCCACTACCTTGGACTCTTTTTCCAGCCATATCTATGAAGAGAATCAAATCTGAAGCTCCAGCCTTTCGGACAGTCAGCCTGGTACACAACTGGGCACCAGGCCCAGGAACAGCAACCTGCATTACAGCAGGCTCTGCGGTGTTCAGTGCTCATCTCAGACATGAGGTGTAGGTCAGGTCCCCCAGATGGGGAATCATGTAACAAAAGTTCTCTGAAATACAATTTAGTGGTGACCTGGCAGTGTACTACTTTTAACAGTTGGACTTGACAATCATAAAGGTCTTTTCCAACCAAAATGATTCTATGATACCACCTTCTCCCCTTCAGCTGGGAACCACAGGATGGGCGAGGGAAGCAGTGGGATGGGGGTGTTGCAAAATAAGGTTTCCTGGACCCTGAGCATCCAGATCTCGACCCTTCCTTGACTGCATGCATGGTTGCTACACCCTCATCATCACTCTGGCCATCAGACCCGGCTGGACATAATGAAGTTGGTCATGGCAAATTGGGTTTCTGGCTGGGACCCATACAAAGAGGATAGCAAATGTCCTGGTATGACTTGACTATCAGAAGCAGCACTGAGACAGAAAGTAGATGTGCTGCCCTAACTATGCATTAAAACAAAAAAAACCAACAAAAAAATTCACCAGGCTTTTTTCCTAAGCTAAACTGAATTTATGGAAATTCTATGAGTAACTTTACTAGAAAACTACAGTCCTGGTCCAAAGCCCCCTTAATGTCAGCCTGCTCAAATTCCCAGAACCTGGATATACTGCCAAGCAGTGCAAACTTTACAACACACTGATGCTCTGCATGTTTAATAGTGCTAAACATCAGCCTGAGCTCTGGTCCCACCAAAGTCAGGTCAATGAGATTAACAACACCCCACAAGGGGAAACTAATTAATGTTATGGCAAGAACTATTTGAAAATCCTGCGTCTCTCACTTTACAGGTGTGGGTTTGGTTTTTTGGTTTTGGTTGGGTTTTTTTTTTGTTTGTTTTTTGGTTTAATTGGTGTGGGTTTTTTGTTTTTGTTTTGTTTTTTTAAATTATTGGATTTCAATTGAGAAAGGCAAAGCTGGTAAAAATAAAGAAATAATAGCAAAGAAATACCATAGACAACTCGTAACACCTAACTGAGTAACTGGCATGGCTCATATGATCACTTATTCTACTTCCCATTTAAATGGGGTCTGTAAATAAGCACTGAGCAGATATATAACCCATGTGCTGAATTTTATTTTTGCTATTATAATAAAAGCCACAGAGAGAGATTCATGATAACATGAATCCTCACTCGACTGCACAGCATTCATTACATTCTGATGATGCCTTTAGCTCTCGGAGTACGAAGAGAGTTTTGCCTTTTTCTTTTTTTCTTTTTTGTTTTTGCAATTTGCATGAAAAGTACAGACCATTTAGTCTTTGAATTAATCAAAATATCTCTGTCTTCACTGAATAAATATATATTTGAACACATGAATAAATAATATATTGAGTAATATAATGAAACTCATTTTAAAAAAGGCTGAGAACGAGGTCACGGTTTTTATTAAATGTGACATTTTCCACAGTGTTTATACAGCAAGAGATAATAATGGCCTATATATTTTAAAGTGGGTAACAAGCCATCAAAAATCAACTTTAGATAAATTAAAGTAGCTTAATTTTCAGCAAGCACTGGGCTTTTAACCTTACTTTCAGGAAGTCAGGTTAAAATGACTGAAGATGAAACCTGAACTTATGTGCCTGGGATAAAAATCTTCATTAAAACCAAAGCAACCACTTAATTGACAGTCAGTCCTAATAATTAGGGCTCCAATTGAAAGGTGAGCCTTACTGAAGTGCTCAGGCTCCTCCCTTAGAATTAAATAGAAATATTTCATTCAGTACTTGCACTTCAGCTATAGACATACCATAAATACAATATATTGATTATCTTAAATGTTAAGTTTACACAAGCAAGTTGAGAAGTCCTATAGACATAAACAGGAACCAAGCTTGAAAAAGTCTTATGGAAACCCACCAAGCCAGATACAAAATCCATTCACTAACAGTTGATTTGAGGACAACTCTATTTTACTTGGCTGCCTAAAACCATTGCTTGCCCAGACAAGCAATGTCCCTGCAAACAGGAACGTAAGGGAAGCAGGTACTGGCAATTAACTCAATTAATTTCCAAAAAGAGGAGGAAGGAAGGAAAAAGATGACACCTTAAATAGTGAAATGGATGGAATAATCCCAACACCACCACCATCTCACTTCATTCTTGGTGTTTGATGAGCACTAAGAGTGGACATATCAAAGCACAGTAGCAGCCAGTTGCCAGATAGCTTTCATTTGCTTCTCTCTGCTCAGGGTTCATGCCAGTTAGCAGAGGGATCAGTACCTCAATAAAAACATGATGAAAAACCTAACTCTAAGACAGATCTATAATGTCCATCATCACCACATTTGATTGCTGTAATTAAAAGGGACCTTCACCATGCTTCACCTCCTGTAACTGTGACTCCATGTTAGACTATTACTAGTACACTCTCAGCTGGCTGACACTGTCTGAGTGAGTTTTGATGGTTAAAAACTGATGAGTTTTGATGGTTAAAATAGCGTAGCAAGCTATGGGGGTAATTGGAAAGGTTTGTCCTGCACTGCTCTTTCTTCCAAGATCGTGGTGCAAAGGTCACTTTGCCACTTACATGTCATAGGTTGTGAGGTCATAGCACAACAGGTTAAATATGCAGACCATTCGATGAAGCTACTTAATTCAGTGCATTAATTTGCCAGTCTTCTCCAGCTGAAAGAGATTCAAGTCCAAAGTTAATCTCTATACCAACCAAGATGGACAAAGCCAACCCTGGGCCCGAGCACTGCTCTGCCCTGCCTATTCCAGTGGTGAGGGCTCCTCTGCTAGGTGCCATACAGCCCATTCTCAAATAGTCCCAGGGTTTATCCTGACCTGGGCCTTCTGGATGGTGTGGATATGGTCATCCTGCTTTGAAGGTAAGGATGGTAAGCTGCAGGGAAGCAACGTGTGCCATGGCAGTTCATCTCCAGGGCCAAGGAGGAAGCCTGGCTCTTTTTGCTCACTGTTATATCCCAAGCTTTGTGTTTGCTCCGCTCTAAAAAGCCAAATCTTTTGGTTTATACTCTTGATACACCTTTGAGTTTAAAAGTCTTTTGTTTTTTTTCGTTTCCACTAATAAAACAGCTGATGAGGCTCATCATTTTATCCTTTTCATTAAAGCCTTTATAAATCTCCCGCATATTAATGCAGTGAATTTTCTAGTGCAGTGCAGTTATTTGCCCAAAGCAATACTGAGAAAGCACAATGCAAGCACTGCTCTTGGCAAGCCATGAGGACTAGTGATGAAACGATCTGCAGTGGGGCTGGCCCATGGAACCTGCAGAGAAACAGCTCAAAGACATTAGCTCACTACACATAAACCTTCCTCACACTCACACAAAAAATTAATTTAGTCTCACAATAGCTCATGTTGAAGGCTGCCTCTAGGCTGTGATAACCTCTCTCCATCTAGCAAGTTTGCCCAGCAGTCCTGAGAGGAACTTTTCTGTAGCAGGAATGCACCAGTGGTTTCTCCTACTATGCTCAGGTACTTCAGCAGCCAAGGATGGAGGGGGGAGATGAAGGAGGGAAGTTTGGGAGATGTTCTTGGAAGACCAGTGAGAAACTGCAGATAGGAACATTTATAGACTCGCATGAGTAATCCAAGTTGTAAGCCAGTGCCAATCACACTGCTATGACTGATGTCTGTGACACTGCAGAAGCAGGATAGAGATACTTCCCCAGTTCCAGCCAGTTAACTCAGGCATACCATAAATTACAAATCCCAGTGATTTATTATCCAAAGTCAATTTAACAAGCCTTTGCCTTTAAGAGTGCTTAAGTAAATGAAGTGGAGGAAATACAGCCTTCAATGGAAACATCAGTGCTTCTTGGATACAGCTCACATAGCTTGCATTCAATAAAATAGCATTGCTTTATGGACACTCCCCAACCTTCCTTTTCAGCCTGAAACATTGGTACCTTGTGTCCTTTTAACTCTCATTTAGTCAATAATGCTAGCAAATTCCATGTCATAACCCTTGTTATGCAATTAAAGGAAAATTAACACAAGTGCTAACTTTGGGCTCCATGTTACTTGATTTATTTCTGTTACTCTTGATACAAATCACTTCCAGCCAGCAGCCCTGTTCAGAGGGGACCAGATAACTTAGACCACTAGTATAATTAAAATAGCTCTCACTTTTATAAACAACATCCTCTGTTACCTGACACCTTCTTTGGATGCTCTGAGCACAAAGGAAGCATATTCTGGGGGTGCTCTCAGCAACAATGCAAAGACAATCCTGAATTTTTGTAAGAATGAGGCTGGGATTGGGCACTATAGGACAGCAAGGCCCCAGCCATGCCAAGGTTGATGTGGAGAGTCGATGTTAAGCTCTCTACACTGTCTGACACAGTGAGTTTCAGAAGTTTCCATGAAGCTTCCTTAAAAGAAGTCCTCATGCAACATTGCCTGGAAGGCAGGTTTCTCCTCCAGGCTGAAGGTGCATGGAAAATGTGACTCTGTGTGTGGTAAATACACCCTGTGAGAGCTAAACAAGTGTATCAGTTTGGTTTTTGTTTGGTTTTTTTTTGCCTCCTCACAGGTTTTGGAGAACTTATGGAGGAAGACCTTCCAGTTCTCCTGCACAAGATTTCAGGTGGGATGGTGCCAAGGAATAGGTGGCAGGAGCCACCATAATATGGACAGCAAAAAGCAAATAAATTAAACAAAAGTAAGGACAACTGTGTGAGCACAAAGATGAAGAAACCAAAAGACCAGAACTGACATCATAAGAGAGATGCCCCCATTACATCTAGGCACTGGGACAAAGGGTACTCGAATGTTTTTGGTAGAAAAGTCTCCCATCCTGGCTGCCTTTCACCAAGGTCAGAACAGGCATGTGGTATGCACATTTCAGGAGAAAATCAGAATTAAAAAAAAAAAAAAAATACTTGGCAATAATGCTACTTTTACCAACTCCTCCTGCATCTCTGGGCAAGGAACATTAACCCTTAGGCACAGTCTTCCTGTCCTACAAAATGGAGTTGGCAATTCCTACTCCTGCTTGACACGTATAACTATATGCGTTTTCTCAGCCTTTAAAAGAACTTCATGTTGTTTGATTTATTTCTGTTATTCTTGATACAAACCACACAAAACTGTGATTCACATTTTCGTATTGATCCTGTAATTAGTTCAGTGCAGGTAAGCCTTCACGCTAGACACAATCCTACCTTTACTCACTTGGATGCCATTATAAGATTGGGCTTTAGATGCTAAACCTTTACAAAGAATCCTATTTCACGGTAGCCAAGAGCCTGTTTCACACCGTGTAATGGTATCTTATCTGAAGCAGACTTCTTATGCAATTTGCATGACCACCCTTGCATATGCATCCAGATGGCACATCAAGAGCACCATCCTTGTTACCTAACTGCTGCTCCTGGGAAAGAAGCATCAAACAGCCAACATTCCCTGGGAGCCCCTGATCTGGCTCATGCTCCTCTGTCATGTCTCCTTATCTTAACAACCATCTGATGTCTCGGAGGCTCATCTCTAGCAGTTCATGACAGCAATGCAGTGGCTGCTGTCTGTTTTCTGCATGCTCTTTACAGCTCAGTGTTATCACCGCTGCCACACTGCATCATCCTCTACTGGGCTGGAGGAAAGGCAGGAGGCTTGCATGGTATGTTTGAGGAGGCTGTGCCCAAAAGGTACAGCACCCAAAGTGCAGCAAATTCAGGGAACACCAGCAGAACCTGCTAAGCACTGGATCATCGCTTTAAGCTCTCCCTACAGAAAGTTAAACAAGGACCTGACACACTTCTGTGCTTTACTGGAATGTCTTATTAATGGTTTAGGTTATTAATGGTTAGTCTCTAAGCCTCCTTGAGGCTGGAGACTTTATCCATCATTTAGGTGCTGGAGAGAGTGCAGAGAAGGGCAGTAGGGTAGGCATGGTGCTTTGGGAAATGGTTTAGTGGTTACGGTGGTGTAGGACTGACAGTTGGACTTGATGATCTAGAAGCACCTTTCCAACCATCATGATTCTATGATTCTAGGGTCCTTCCACTGAAGAGTGCCATGGGATGTGGAGAGGGAAGAACCCTGGATCCCATGACAAGCCATCTTACTGAACCCTGCCATGACGTCTCCACCACCAAGCCACAAGGCTACCAGGCCAGAAGGGCCAATCCTTCCAGCTGCAGTGATGTCTGCCTCTGTCAGCACCCTGGGTGGCTGGAGGGAACATGTGGAGGGTGATCAGTCTCTTCTGCCAGGCTCTGGAGCAACTGAGGATAAAGCCAGTGAACCCAGGAACATTCCTCCATCCCTACCATCTGACCTTTCCTCACCCTCCTCTCACTACAGACAAAGGAGCAGTATTTGCCCTGCACTAAAGCAGCTCTGCAGCTTCACAGAAATTCTCACTTTAGTTAGCAAGAGAATTAAAAATGAGTAAAGCTTAAAAAAAAAGCAAAGTACTCTGTGTATATTACCATACTCGTGAGTCTGGTATGGTAGTCTGTTCAGGAAGTTCCTAATCAAACTGGAGTTTTGACAAAAAAAAATACCCCAGTCATGCAAACAACAATGACAAATCCTGCTGAACTTTGCATGGCTATATTTTTTTCTGCTGGAAAATTATAATTTAGTAGATTATACCAACTCTAAACATTTCACAAGATCTTTCACTGCTACCAGCATACCTCCCACAATTAAACACTAAACTATACCCATTTACCCAGACCATTACATGAAAAGATGCAGTCCTTGGCTATTCTGGGCTTCGTTTTCAATCTCATTCACAAAACGCAATTGCAGGTTTTCTTTTAGGCTTTTCCATAAAGGTAAATTCTTCTCATGACAACTGATTTAGAAGCAAATCAGAGACCTAGCCAGTAACACAGACTTATTTTAGACATTCAGCACTCCAGTTGGCATCACTGTGTGAGCTGAAATAAGCCTGTCCTTTCATTCAGGAGAGAGAAGGGAGCTGTTTGTATGGATGGACATTACAAGCACTGTCTGCTTCAGAGCATGCATCCAAGAATTGGCATTCAGCTGATTTAGTTACTGACCTGAACAGATCATGTATTAGAGGTCTTCTTATTTACACTCATTTTTGAGAAAATATCAGACTCTGACTTAGTTCACCATCTTGATGCAGCCGTGCACTTCAGTGTGCGTTTAACATTAAGCCTATGCTTAGTTCTTGTGGAAATCAAGCAGCTGTTCTGCCACTTTGCAGAACTGTGCCTTCTGCTTTTTAAGAAATAGCTACAAAAAGTGATAGAAGAAGTTAAGTCAATCCCCCATAATGTGCTAAGAAACTTTGAGGCCCTTGCAAAATCATCATCATTATCATCATCTCTTTACATGACTGCTACAGTTTCACAAAACACAAGAGTGCAATTACCCACACATTTTGGGGGCAAAATGTGTGGCTCCAGTGAATCTTGCCATGTGGTATGTGGCATGTGGATGTCATGTAAAAAGGAGAAGCTCCCACACTGTTATCTTCTTTTATTGCTACTACCTTTAAAAGCTGAAGAAATTACTGAGGAAAGCTTTGTTATCAAAAGTGTCACCACAAAGTGGAGATGAAGGCCGAGAAATAATGCAGCACTAGATAGAAATGCATAGCTTCCATATTCTCAAACTAAGCAGTGGGGATAGAGAATCTGTTAAGAATTCACCTTCCTTGAGGAAGCTTTGTTAAAATTGGTTGCTGATGTTTTTAAGAAGGGCTTGCTTGAGGTAACAAAGTCAGTGGAATCACCTAAGTCCACAGAAGTAGTTCCGGATAAGATTGAGTTTTCTGGTTTGATCAGGTTCATCATGGCTTTAGCTTAAGAGTGTTGCAGAGGGGAAGCTCTTCCTGCAGGGCACCAACTTTTCCTTCACTGGGACACGTTCAACCACATTTGCTCCCACAAGCAAACAGGAAATAGCATCCTGTGAGACTGCAGCAATCACATACTTGGGCTGTAGTCCATGCATTTTACTGCTCCTTTATGGAGTATTTTTTGATGGCCAGATGTGAGAGTAAGGAGAGCCAGCACCATCTGACTAGTCCTTCTCCCATGCCAAGCATCCTGCTAAGCCACCAACACTGCCCATCTCCAGCAGTGGATCTGCCAGGAGGCACAGCTGAGAGCAGCTGCACCACCCACCTCTTCCTCATACAAGGTCCATTCCACATCAGCAAGGTGTGACACCAAAATCATGGCTTTTCATAATGTGTGCAGATCAAGCATTTCCATCCTTAATATGCAAGCACCTCAAATAAATGGATGTTTCAGAGGGATTTAATACTAGCCAGCTTGTCTCCTTAAACTTTTGTTTCAAAGAAAGGCTGTTTCTAAACCTTCAGAAATAATACTCGGGATAGAAAGTACGGAGGTGTCCTTTACTGGGACGGATAGTTACAGCTTTCTCAAAATGTTAGACTTACACTGTGCTTTAATTTTGAAAAAAACAGACCCTGTTGCCTACATGATAGGGCTTTATAATGCCATAAGATTGGTTTTGGACTAATGTCTGTGAAAGTGCATACTGGGGGGAAACCTCCCCCTATAATCTACTGGGAATGTCATGGGCAAATGCTCCTGTGCATGGAACAGTGGTCAAACAGGGTTCACACCTCTTCTGTAAAGAGAGGATATTGGGAGCAACAAGGAAGGGAAGCAGAAGCATTTGCCACACTGGCTATTGCCATGAGCTACACACTTGTATGGCTCAAGTTAGAAAAGCCTTTGGGCCATGTATAACTACACAATCAAAGTCTGTTTTATAACACCCAGAGGGACTGTGTTATGGTCACCAGGCATCTTTAATCCTACTCTTTTTTCAGTTTTGAGAGAGTGACTTCTTTTTCATGGATTCCTGCATGAAGCCCTGTTTAACTTAAAGTTAGTGATTACCATGACTCCCAATAATAACGGAACCAAGAAGATTCCAGGGAGTGCTTGTGTCAGGAAAACAGAAGAGGCCCCCAAGAGAAGTACAGACTTAGCCTCAGATTTGCTGTTGTAAATTATGTTAGTTTGGGGGAAAAAAAAAAAAAAAAAAAAAAGTTGAGAACTGTCAATATAAGGAAAATGACAAAGATGAAGGGGACAGTTACTTCCTAAAAAATATTTTCTTTAGCCAGCTACCCACAATAAACAATTCTTTGCTAATCCCCTTAAGCGCTCTACCAACACGAACACAGGCAAACACACTAAATTCTTGGAGAACACAGAGCTTTTTCTCTCTGCAAGAATAATGTAGGCCCCAGAATCCATAATCTTCAGGATGCTGACTATTTTGGTCTATTACTTGAGCAGAGACAGCAGGCCTACTGTCAAGAGCAACAACAGAGCTCTTATTCTTGGAACCAAACACAATTATTTCCGAAGCTGAACTCACAAAATTGACTCACAGCCCTGTCAATCAAATTAATATCAACATGTTCCCAGATACAGCACAACTGTAGGAAATGAGTTACTGCTCAAGGGAGATTCCCTTGAGGTGAAGTTCACTTCTGGCAGACCAGCACCAGGAGACCTTCGGAAACCAAGGGAGGAATGTGAAACCAACTTGAGACTAACCACTGTCTTGACTGATCATGGATTATTCACTCTCAGTTCTGCCTTAACAAATTGTCAGGATCTCAGAGCATAAGCTCTACAGAGATATATAGATATTACACAAAATTACAAAACTACAAATGAAAGCCAGACCTCTACCTACACCCAGTGTTCTTATTAAGCAAAAGCTACATTCAAGACAACGAAACAGCCTGCAATGGATTTGATCACTGAAGATAAGCCTCTCTTCCTGAGTTAATTCAGGTAACTGAAGCTGTTTTTAAATGGCCATCCTGCAAAGCTTCACTTGAGACAGCACATCCTCCCAGGTACATTACACAGACCAGCAGAGAGAGAAGAGCCTGGAAGGGGAAAACTGCCTAATCTCCTGGGCTTTCCTTTAGCAGTCAACTGGGTGAAATCCTGTTTGTCCTTCCAGGCACACTATGAATAGCAGAAGGCCCTCAGGCAACATGCAAAGAATATCATTGCTTGAGGAGAAAATGGTCCTTACCACAGCCTTGCTACAGAGAGTTCCAATAAGCACCTGGAAGAAAAACAATATCTGAATACATTGCCAGGTGGGGCTGCTGCCCCACTGCCTGAGCAGCACAACATCCAGAAGGGCAGGTTTTGTGTGTGGTCAAGCACTCAAAAATCATCTGAGTTGATGCTGCAGAGAAGATAAAATCTCAGTTTGCATCTCACTTGAAGCTCTCTGTTACACAAATTCAATTGCAGAAACACAAGACACGAGGATGATATTTCACACACCTGGGAATTTTCTAGTGCAGCGGCTGGAGCTGTTAAAAGACCAGCAATTAACATAACCACATCTCACTCTATGAGAGGTCACTGTTACTCAAGCCAAAAGCTGAGATCACTTTCCAGGACATCTGCTTACACGCTCCTCAGCCTCCACTAACTGCAGTGTAAGGGTGCTACATCACACGAATATACTGTACACCAGTGCTTTGTGATCACTGGTTTATAAGAGTGTAGAGCAAGACTCAGAAACTCTTTTAAGTAACCTCTACTAAATGAGGTTGAAATGTATGACAGGGTCTCTCCTACTTTTTGAGCTGAGTAACACAACAAATTAGTTTAATCCCAGAGGATATCAAATCCAATCATTCTGCCCCAGCAATTCATGTACTGGATATTAACAGCCCCTTAGCATCAGCCATGGTAATTACTGTAGGAGGTGAGACAGAACACAGGGCCTGGGGAGGTCCTTTCAAGGGAAGAAGTCCATCAGCCTGCTGGCAGAGGGAGCTTAGGTCATGTCCTCATGGCCTACCACTTGCCCTCAACTTCCCATTATTTCGAATAACTAAAAAGGATGAAGAATAATGTGGACACAGAAGTGGAGGTTCACTGAAGCTGAGATACATTGTTCCTGGTGAAAGGTGCTTGACTTTCACTTCTTGTGATTTTGCTTCTGCTCCTATTCCTTTCACCCATTTTGCTTCTGTCTGCATTTTGCCCCATGCCCAGGCACTGCTTTCAAGTGGGTGGAAGAGCTCAGGATGCCTCTCAGACTAGACTGGAGGGATGTTTTGGTGGAGCACGTACTGATAAAACCCGCTGCTGGCAATGGGGTCTTTACTGTTTGGTCTAAAAAGGTGACTACACATTGGGACTTATGGGTGTGCACGTGGCTCTGTGTCAGGCACACATTTTATATGTATATGCATACTCTGTTTTCAATGCCTGCAATTACTGAGTCTACAAAAGAGAGAAAAACTTGCTGAAGAGGAAGCCTACTAGAAAAAAGGACTTCTTTCGGTCTTAAAAGAGGACACATTATATGCTACCCTTCCATGGAAAAGTGAATTTTGCACGCTATTTTCTATCTTCCCTTCAAGTATCTGATCCTGGTTTTAGCCTCCAGCCCTATTTAGAAGAATACTCTGCCTGCACTCCTGTGAAAGCTCAGAGTTAACTCTTCAGTGGCTTGCAGTACCCATTTTCTGGAAGCAACCACTGACCAAGCCCTCTATGAGTTATTTTTCCTTCAGATATTTTCATCCAAAGATGAACAAACATTTTCAAGCTTCAAGCTAACACAACAGTACCTTGAAAAAAATTTTGAGCAAATGTTTAGTTTCAAAGCCCATTAAGGAGAGCTAAGAGGTGATCATCAGGCAGTATTTTGCTAAGCAAACCTACCATCAAAGCAGAAGAGAAAGGAATAATATAAATTGACAAAAGTCAAGAAGTCATTACGGGAAGGAGGAGAAATACATAGATGATTGTTTAACATATTTAAAAGAGATGCTCAAGGGGTCTAACATTGTAGAACATGTAATCAGACCAATAGCTTGGCCACGGGTAAAATAAGCAGATCCTAGATACATACTGTTGCTTAAGCACATGCCTTCTCCAGAACAGAAAAATCAGATTATTTATTTTTAGAATCTCTTGCTTTTTCACATGCACACAAATTATTCAACAACTCTAGCCCATATCAAGACAATGATTCCAGAACACTGTAACTGCAGCCTCTTTGTAAATTCTCAGGCCATCTTACATTACCTGAAAAGACAAACTAGAGAAAATTAATTGCAAATAATGAGCTGGATTGGTTAACCCCATCTGAAGCTGACTCAGGAATCTGACTCCTCCAGCATCTAAATGCTCCTCTCACCAGCACAATCTCTAACAAGAACTAAGCTCCCAGTTAGGAAAATAAATTTTCACCATGACCTTTTTTTTGGTCTACTCACACAGGTCAGCAAACCTCCAATTTCATAATCTGTCCACTTTGACATAATTCAGTCCACCGTGGCACACACTGTTACATCTTTGTGTAAGTGATCAGGTCTTCAAGAATTAACAACCTTTTAAAATGCTGTTTTTCAGTACACAAAACTATTGATCCGATTCCATTTCAGAGCTACAAAGAAGGACATAATCAAAGCAAGTGCAGCACAGGAGAGTGATGGCCAGGCTTTCCCCCTTCCCAAATCAGAGGTTGCCCAGACCAACAAAAATTCAGCAGTAGCCTGGAAAAGATGCCTCTCAAAGAGGCACCGTGCCACCTGGCAGCTGCCTGGCAGAATCCTGTCTCTGTGCAAGGCTCCCACTGATTACAGACCCTGTCCGAAGGGGAAACCACTTCCTTGGAGAGGGCACCACGACCTTCTCCTTCTGCACCTCACCTTGGCAGCCCTGCCAAATGTGTCTGGCCCCTGGCATACTGCTTCTCTCTGCTGTAGGCAGCAAAACAGATCTGCATTGAATAACATACACAAGTTCAAATTCTGCCCTCTGTTACCAGCACTGTCAGCCAGGGGGATCTGTGTCAGAGCATTAGGATGTATGAGACAGGTCTCATGTCTGAGCTTCTTGCCTTGTAAACCTGATCTGAAGCTTGCTTGAAGTCAAAGGAAGTCTTTCATTATTTTCAGTGAGCACGGATCAGCATGGCTTTAAACCTTAATCACAATACCTTCTAAACACAGCCTTTCATACCTGAACACTGTGTGAAGCTGAACAAAAGCAATATGCTATAAATAAACACGTGGAGGAAAGCAATATGAAATTCTTTATAAGTTTCCTATAATGCTCTTGTGAACTGAATCCTTCCGCTCATGATAAGAACCCTTCATTATCTTCCTGGGTACAGCGTGAGAAACAGCCTAGCCTCACTTTTCTATACTTCATTTTTCCTTAGTGCTGGAATACCAGTTACAAAGGAGAGTGCTAAACTTCCCAGATAGCAAATCCAGAGCTTGAGTCACTGCTTAAAAAGATTACGTGACACGAAAAAATCTCTGATAACTCCATCTCCTCTGAATTCAGTGCATTTTGGCCCAATAATTGCTCTGAGGCAAAGAAAGAGAAAGGCAGGTAGTGAAACCACACTCCATTGCCATCCAACACTCTATCCTCCCACACTGCCAGTCAACTGCTCTCAAAATTATCCCCCATAAAATTGAATTCCTAACTTCAGACAGCTACACACCCTCTGAAAGTCTAATTATGGCATTTCTTGAACCTATGAGACTGACTTTGTGTCTTCTTTAGGTAAGGGTAGGTGCCATATAGAAGCAATTTTTTGCATACTGATGGCTCTAGCCCAACATCAACATGGAGAAAGTCAGAGACTCTATATGCACACAGAAATTAAACTCAATTTTAAGAACACGTGGTTATATTTTTCCTTCAGTCTCATACAACATTGTCTGCAGTGTAACTGGCATACTCTGAGCTCTTCAAGCAAGGCAGAAGGTATCACACAGTACCCGCTGTGTGCTTTAATATCACTTTGCTTGTCTAAGGAAAGCCCCACAAATTACAGGCAGCATTTGATGGGGGAAATTAAAATATCATCTACATTGCAACTGCTCTGCCGCCAGCTGTATGGATCACATTTGAGATGCAGCTGCTGTATAAACAGAGCCATTTTCCAGTTTTACCTAAGGCAGACAGTTAAGAAGGTTTCAGCTGCTACACAAAAGATTGTGAAGCTTTCCTTGCCTGCAAATATAGTCTCTGCAGAGCCACAAATGTTTTGAAGCCATGTTGCATTTCAAATTTTCCCTGAATAGGCCAAGTATATCAAAAGGGTACTAGTCAGCTTTTCTTTGTTGTTATGTACATATGCTGAAGGAAGAACTCTTTATTACCAAACTATGTTTTCTTAAAAGAAATGTGGGGTTTCAACTAAATGTGGAGTTTCAACTTTCTCATGTCTCATAATCCTCAGGATAGTGTGTACTCTGGGAGGTGTTTAACTTGAAACTTGTTGAAACAAAGGGCTCTGAATTTCACCAGTGCTAAGTCTTTTACTTGCTGCAGGCCATAAAAAAAAAAAAAAAAAAAAAAAAGCTGTGAGCATGAGAGCAGTCCCATCAAGCTATTATCTTTGGGTTTCACTATGACTGCCACCTCCTGCTCTTGAAGCAAGCTGCTCTGATAAAAAGAAATGGCATCAAACTGCAATTGAGACAAAACCTAGAAATGTAGATAGATCACACCAAGCTGACCAATAAACCTTTTTTCATTGCCTTTCTCTGATGGTGTTTCGTTTCGCTGTGGGACATGCAATAGAAAAGAAAAGCATTCAGACAAGGAAAAAAATTGAAATAGAACACAAAATTTGTCTGTAATTTTAATGCTAGCAGTTGATTCATGCCACAGGAGGGTGGGGGAGCAGTTCTGTGGCAGTCTAAGTATCAATGATCATTTTTTTCCAGCATCACCGTAGCAACACTGTAGTTATTGTCAATGAAGCATTTTCATTCTAAGGTGCTATTTTTAGATGATTTTACCTTTCCAGAAGAATTACCCTCTGGGCTGCAATTTATCATGTTTGTTCCTTGGCCCATGGGTGAATTTTAGTGGGACCTTTATTTTATTTTTAAAGCAAAACCAACCAGTTCTGGTTTTCCCCCCAAAGACACTTCTGCACTCAGCACAAAATGTCTCTGCTTTAACAACTCAAACCTGGCAAGTATCTCTGAGGACTAAGCTCCTGAAGGAATAAAAACCAGATCGACCTTCCCCAGTAACCCCTGGTAAAAGCAAAAGGAAGAACAAATACATTTTCACCATGTGGAAAAATGGGCTGAGGACAAGGAAGGGGAGAAGTGGGGACAGCTGCAGGAGGCTGGAGACCCAGCTTTCTCCAAGGCTGGAGATAGTGGCTGTAGCAACCTCCTTCGCTTGTGCCTCATCCTTTCCTGGCAGCTTCCCAAATCTCAGGCTTTACCCCATCACATCATACCAGCAGGACAGCTACCACCCCGCACAGGGTATCCCTCTTACTGGGATGCTCCTGCTTAAGCTGTCCCATCAGTGCAACTTTGTGACAACCAACCTGTCCCAGGCACTGTTCTGCATCACTGTGGATGAAAAGAAGCATTTGGGAAGGTTACCTGTGGAGAAAGTGCCACTAAGTGTCCCTGGCACAGCACATTCTGCATTAGGAGAGGCTAAATATGTATTTATCCAGCAAAAACACGGGACTGAGGTTGCCACACAAGTCCGCAGAGATTCAATTCAGAAACACTCTGAATGGCTATAGTAATGACTCAAGATCATGCCTAATCAAGCAGCCTACAAGCAGGGGATGATTAGGCACATGCAGACACGAGATCCAAAGGAGCCCTTTGCTCCTACTGCTATAGTTAAACAGATGCTGCACCTACTGAGTGGTAACTGTGCTCCAGCAACACATTGAATTGATACAACTACTCCAGTATAATCCTCTCTCCCCACATAAAATGCCGATAAAATCCCTACCTTGCAGCAAAGCCTCAGGTTTCTAAGATTTGAGGGGTCGAGGAGTGACATGGGGGGGGAAGGGAAGGGGATGTGATCATGCAGCCAGGATGAGAACCCCCAAAGCACTGCTGTAAGAACCAGCCCGGATGGGGAAAGCCTCTGTGTGACTTTGGGCCAGGCAGCAATGGTGTGCTTAGCACTGCTCAACCCTGTGAAGGTGTCAGACCGACCCACACGTTGGTGTTGGTTTGCTGGAGGTACCATGGGAGGCCCTTAGGTTTTTTTTGCATCCGGACATGATTTCAGTCTCCAAACCATAGCATCTCCACAGCACAGAGTTTTGTTGTGACATGAAACGGGCGGTAAACAGGGTAAGTACCTGGCCAAACATCACTTGTTCTGCCATGCAGGACCCTGTGCAGTGGGGGCACAGATCTCTATAAAGGCAGAGGAACAGTTTCCTATTCACATGGCTGAATAATATTATTTTCTGAAACCGCAGTCTGCTTTTGGGGTCTGAAAACTGTTTCCAAGTCCCATGGTTTCCTTCACCTTCCCTCCCCCTCCACCCTTCCAAGCTGTGTCGAGCACAACCCCTGGAAAAGGTGCCATCCTCATGCACTGGCCCTGCCAGCAAACATCCTCCTGGCAGCCACCCTTGGGAGGGATTTGGGAGCATTCCCCAAGCCTCTTGCCCCATCTCAACCCAACAACTTTCATCAAGCCCTTCATAGCAACATCATGCTTTGCTCGGAGCCACAGTCTTGATACCAGATGCCTAAACTCATGGAAATTGGAGTTTGGAAAATACTGTGCTTGTTCTAAAATTTAAAACATTGGTGAATTACAGCTATTACAGTGGCACAGGTTTTATATCAGATTGCATAAAGCCTGATTTTCTTAAATAACCATAGCCACAAGTGAAGGAGAGGAACTTAAACAGATTATGGTGTGCTATTAAGAAGTCAAAGAATAAAGTATCTGGTGCTTCCTGAACAGCTAAGACATTCCTTCAAAATGTAGGCTATATAATGTCACACGTTCTTCATACCAAAACTGTATTTATTGACCAAGAAGCTAATGAAATAACCCAACACCCTGCCTGATGTATAACAACAGATCTACATTGAGCCAGCACTGAAAACAGGACAACACTTCTCACAAAAATTCTGTCCTCCATTTCTGTTAGACAATTTATATTTTAGAAGAAAAACAAACACTTTTTTGTCTTAATTATGTCCAGGCAGGCTGTAGTAAAGCAAGGAACCAAAGTAATGTCACTGCTCCCAAACATTTGTTTCATCTGCCACACTTACAGCACCTTTTGCTAGGTTTCATTTTCATATGAAATCAGATGCCCTCATTCTGCTCTCAAGTTGTGGAAGCAGTAACAAACAAGCATTTCTCATCTTTTCTGAGAGCTGGACCTGCGTGAATGTGTAACAGATGAGGACAACTGCACAGATGAGGACAACTCATTGAAACACCAGATTATCAGAGTATCAACTTCTTGTGCTGGTGATGGGAATATGCTGCTGCTGTGCTGAAGTTTCTAATCCAAGTAAATAAGTTCCTAAAGTACTGCAGGTTTCATAGCACAGTTTGGAAATCTTAACAGTCATAAGATGATCTGATTGAAACTTGGCCTGATTTTATAGATGGTGAGTCCAGAATCTAATGCCAGGATCCAGCCAGTCCGGATATATACATGAGAGTAAAAGAACCCAAACATAGCAACACACTGAATCATTTTTCTTGCTGCTTAAAATTACAATTATTGTATTTAAAAAGACTTGGATCACCTCCATCTTCTCCCTAAAGAAAGCAAAGTGAAGTGAAAGCAAATAACTGGTGCCCAGGGAAGCAGAAAAGACTGCAGAAATTCTAGCGAGCAGGGTAAATTTCCTGTAGCAATTCTTTTTCCTTAAAACCATACCACAGGACAAACAAATCTGTCCACAAATTGAACAAACTATTTCAATCAAAAAGGGAAAACTTTAGTGGGTAGGAAGCCAAAATGTTTAATCAATAAAAACATTTTAAAGTTATTGGTGAGAGAAAAAATTAACAAGCAAAAAATTATTTTTCTGCTCAATAAAAAATCATTCAGGTCAGGCTAAGGAACAAAAAATTAATTAAATCCTCTTCATTTTGGATTTAATTTCAGTTGGGAAACCTCTTTCCTTTGCTCATCTCAGATGCATTTTCTGTTATTTTGCTGGACTGGTCAACCAGTTGAAGAAATCAAATATTCAGTTCAACTACTACCAAGTCAGTTATAACTCTAATTTAAGGCTCTTGGATGGCAATTGCTTGGTGATGCCATGTGCTGGGTTTTGCAGCCTACCTCTTCTGCATACTTGCCAATATTTCAGAAACTATAAATGGAAATCTTTAGAGGGGAAAGTAGGGACATACCTAGGGAAATAGACTAGTCTTTCTTAGACTGGAAAGGAAAAAGTTTGCACCTTATTTTAAAAGGCAAAGAAAAATGCAAGTTTAGTCTTGTGAAGAAACATAACTTGCACCTCGTAAGTGTAAGGGTTGCAATGATTTCTTTTGGGGAAGAATTTTGCCTCAATTTTATATGTGTCTATTGCACTCTGCTCATGTAGTTCCCAGTGACAGGATAAGGGACAATGGGCACAAGCTGGAACATATAAGTTCCATTTAAATATGAGAAAAAACTTCTTTACTATGAGGGTGACAAGGCAGTAGAACAGGCTGCCCAGGGAGGTTGTGGAGTCCCCTTCCCTGGAGATACTCAACTGGATGCTGTTCTGTGAAATGTGCTTTAGGTGATGCTGCTTCAGTGGGAGAGTTGGACTGGATGATCTCTAGAAATCTCTTCGAACTCTGATAATTCTGTGGTTCTCTGAACAGTTCTGGCTCCATTTTGGAACAGAAAACTTTTAATTTCTTTACTGTCACCAGATCTTCAGGATCTCTTCTCTCCCAATCTGGATGACAAACCCATTAAGCCCCAGTGTGAGATAGCTGTCATCATAACAACAGCTCAGCTGAAGTCAGTACCACTATTTACACACCTAAAACCAAGCTTAAATGCTTTGGCTTTGTTTGCTGGATTTCACTCTGTTTTGGTCTGCTGTTTTATCCTCCAGCCCTCACTATGTCTTTTAGGTTTGCATTTTTTTCTGTATTTTTTTTTTTTTTTTTTTTTTTTTTTTTTTTTTTTTTTACATATGATTTTGATTAACCAAAGAAATTCTTTAAAAATACTTCAGCGGAAAGTCAAATGCCAGCTCAAATAATTCAGCATTAAACTTTGAAAGTTTAACACATGAGTGCCAGAAAATGCTTCTGGCGATCCAGAAGGCAGTTTAGTAATCATGGAAAAAACACAACCCAAAAGCAGCCAGGTTCTCCTGGCATTTCTTCCTTGGTCTTCCCATCTCTTCTCCGAATTACTATAGTTGTATTTTACCACCCATGTTTGAGGTGGAGGCTATTTTTCTGTGCTCACCATGCTTTTGTCTCCTGCTGTTCCCTTATGGGTTTAAAACCTTCAATGTTTGAGACATATTCTGTGGCTTGTGATGGTCAGGAGAGAAGAAGATGCTTTGCATATCCTCCTGTGCTCAAGCAGAAACTCCCATGGGGAACCACAAGGCTTCTGAGGGCTAAAAGAGGGATAACAGTGCATATCTAAATCCAGTTTTAGAAAGGCCATATTCCCTAGAATGCCTCCATCTCCAGGATCTCTGTATACACGGTGTCTTTCCATAATACAACTCAGTACTATTTGGGCACACTAATACAAACTATAGAGTCCTACTACTAATAATATTGCTATGGTTTTCATTTAAATGTTTGCAGTTATCTTTTAAGCTTCCAAAATTCTTACAGCCCTGTGTCCCGGGCTCCTGCACATTGGCACAGATCATACAGATCTGTGAGCAGGAGGAGGTTTGCCTTTCATCTATAAAGCAATAAAACTATTATGTATCTCTTTAGTGTGCTGTTTTGAACTGCAACCAATCACTAAACTGTTGTTGCTTGCAAGTCTTCCCTCCCCTGCATTATACAACCTAAAAAAAGCTTTATGTGTAATTCCTAGTGGAAACATCACATTACCTGTGAAAGCCTGATCAAACACTGCTGCTCTTTATGCTTTGTCACTGCTGATAGGCACAGCCATACATCCTGCCTTCCTCAGGATAAACTCCCAGGCAATGAACAGGGGTAAGCTGGGGCATATATAATGAAAGGCTGTTTAACACAAGGTCTTGCACCCCTTGTCCCCTTCATTGCATCTATCACTTGATCAGCTGAATAACTCTTTGTTTCCCTATGTCTTGGTCTTTTTTTTTTTTTTTTTTTTTTCTAAAGCAGTTCTGAATGTTTTGTGGTCTGCTTTTTGTAACCACTATATTCACTCCTTCAGCTGAAGGACTGATCATTTGTTTAGCCCAGCTCTGCTTAAAATAAAAGCTTCATTTGTTGTGTCTTGTTTAATTTACTTTTTAATGGTGCCTAATAAAAACTAAAACACATACATGCTATATATTTAAAAAACAACGACAAGAAGTCAACACAGAGGTGCAATTTTTAATCATTGCCCTGGAGGGGCAGGGGAGAGGAATAGGGCTATTGTCAGGAAAGCCTGAGGTGCTCTGGTGAGGTGAGGGAAATGCTTGGCACTTGCCAGCATCCAGCATCATTTCAGGCTGCTCTCAGTCCTGCTGGCTACTGGTTTTTCACGAGCACTGAAATACCTTCCTCTTTTAAATACATGAATAAACAAACAAACAAAAATAAAAGCAAGACTGCCTGAAGTTTTGCAGGACTGGGGAGGGGTAATTTCAATGTGCCATTTGTTTTAATCCAAATGCCCAGCCAAATGCTGCTGGGGGGGGGGGGGGGGGGAGGGGAGGGTTGGGTTCAATCCCTCTTGCAGAGCAATCCCCTCTTGCTCCAATGTCCCACTGCTAAACAGTTTGCAGCTTATTAAAGGGCTGAGCACTCTTTATATATGAAGTCCATGGAGGCTTCCATTTGTGCTGGTAAAACTGTATGATTGAGGTCTGGTTAAGCAAACCTGTTGTAGACTTCCCTGTGCATCAGGCACAACTCGTGATGCTTTACTGACTTAATTAATGTTTGCAGATTGATTGCCTTCGGTATTTTAGGAATTATTCAGACTTTCATCCATGTCAAATGGGTCACTTTTTGCTGCAACCAATCCAGACAAAAACAAGAGCAGAAGAAAAAGAAACTAACTAGCATTTCTGAATGCTGTGTTTTTTTCAAAGTTGGATTGTTCATGGAAGATGTGCTGGCTATAATTCAGCCTCTAGAGCTATGTGAACCTTCAAGAATTCAATTTACAAAGGACCAATGATTCTGTCAGAACCAGTTTATATGTGTTCTTGAAGTTCATGAAAATTTTGTGTTGAATTTCAGTTTTTCAAATACAGACTACATTTCTCAGGACCTGGGAATGTACTGGAGCCAACTGCTTTGGTTATACAGTAATCCTGATAATACCAGTATGTTGTTACAGCCTTAGTGGCTCAGAGAAGGGACAAGGCTACCTAGAAATTCTGAGAAATCACCTGAGAAAGTGAAATTCTCATCAGCCACCCAAGGTGGGGGGAATTCCCTGAGGCCTGCAGTCACAAATTTCAAAAGAACATCCTCAGACTTAAAAACTAAACAGGAGATGAAAGCAAACATGTCTATAGGTGTTTTGATTTTAAATCATGCACCTCACTGATTTTTTTATTATTTGGGAGCCAATGATAGTTGGGAAACATGACCTTTGGGGACTGCACTCAGAGCTTAAGGGAGCAACAACAATATTTTCAGTAACCCTCAGAGAGCCTCAACAGAGGCAAAATCACCTTCCTGTTATCACCCTTTGAAAGACTGTACTCAGCACACAAGATTAAACACTGGTTAAAGAGAGTGTTCATCCCACCCTTCCTCATGCCAGGGTTACAGAGGATGAACACGCAAGCAGGGGGTCCCTCCCTCTTTCCATGCCTCTGTAGGACAGTGGATGTAGAAGCCCCATCATCTGACATTTCCCTCTGGAAAAACAGAAGACAATCTCAACCTCCAGCTTCCCTCAGTGGAGAGAAGAGATGTCCCTTCAGCACAGGTGGGCAAAACAATGCTGTGCAGCAGCTGGCAGCAAAGAGGCTGCAGCAGTGCAGGAATGGGAAAGGGTACAAGGACTTGCCACAGCCCTGGCCTCCAGAGTGAAGCTTCTGGGCTCTCTGGATAAATAGGGGCTGACCCTATAATATGACAGAAGAACAAGGTTAACATGTGTCTCAGATAGAAGGAAATAAAGTGCTTGCTTGTGCTAAGCTTGACTCAAGCCAGCTATTAATATAAAACTTGGCTATAAGGAGTGATTCAGTGACACTGCAGTAGAGTCTTCTTCCAGACAGCAAGCAAGCATGGAAGCAAAATAAATCTTCCATTGGTTTCACCTCTGGATTTGTTCCCGAGATCTCTTTCCCACTCCAGACACTTACAATCCCTATTGTGTTACTACTGTGATAGATTATCATGACAGGGATGTGACAGCATCTCTCAAACAACATTTTATAGCAGACATAAAGTTTAAGCTGGGGGGAGAGGGAGGTAGTAAAGGGAGAAATGATGCCTGTTACCATGCCAATCCACATGAAACCAAAAGGACCAGATTGCTGTGCTTTTCCAAAGTGCATTTTTAAGCATCATTTATCCGATGGTTTGCCTTTCCCTGTTTAACACTGTAAACAGTTATAGAAAAGATCTTTAAGAGCAGATAACTGCATCTGGAAACCCTCTGTTCCTCATGCTGGGGCCCCTGATTCTGAGGGAGGCGCTAGGGGCAGGATCAGTGCTAACAAAGATAGAGCCCCAAGTCTGTATTTTTGAAAAGCCCATCAGTCTAGCAGCTTGTTTTTTGTCTTTTTCTGTGTGAGAGATCAAATGGGATGTCTATTGCTGGAAAGCAGGACAGGGTGCCAGAAGACATGGGATTTAATAATCAGGTGTGACACTGCACAGTCACCTAAACCTTCTGAATCTCCACCTCCCTGCCTGTACATGAGTATAATAATTACCATCTGCCCTGTGGGGGTTTTTAAGTTTTATTAATTAGTAGTAGGAGTGCTTTATTCAGATCCTTCTGTTATCATGCCATATAAAAGAAAAATGGTGTTATTGCTACTGCCTGATTAGGAATCCAGTGGGTGCTTTGCTCAGTCCCTGGGTATTCCTGATGGGCAGCAATAACGTGAAAGCTGCCTTTGAAAGCTAAACAGTGGGAAAATGCTACTGAGCATCACATCCAGTCTGTCAGCATGTTGGGGAGTTCACTTTGAGGCTTATGGGATGACAGCATTTTGCACACACAGAGAATTGTTGTTTAGATCATTAGGGATTGTAAAAGTAATGCCTACCTAAATGTTCCTGTTTTATTTGCCTGCACACAGTGCTTACCATGGGTGAGGTTTTGTCTCTAACAAAGAAATGGCATTTTCAGGGGGCCAGTGAGGCTGTGTGCCTCCAGCCACGCTGCTGATACAAAAGCAAGGACATAGAGTTTGCAGAATACAAAGATTCACTGGTCGGGGGCTGTTTATTCAGCTGTAAGCATTCTCTAACCCTAAAGCAACAGCAGCAGAGAATGTTTTCAAGCTGCAGCCTCCAGCAGACCCGGGCAGCCTGTTACTGCCTCCCTTGCCAGCAGCAGCTGAAACTCTGGTCCCCCTAAAGCAGCAGTCAGCGATAAACGTTTGAACAAATCCCCACAAAATCTAATGCCTTGCAGGCTCTGGTGACATTTCCAGAATGCAAATATGAATCAGTAACTTCTCAGTTTGACAGTTTCAATGGGAAAATGGATAGAGAGTAGCTGAAGAGACACTTACGCTCGGTGCTGAAACAGAAGAAAGCCCTTCTGAAACAAACCCAGAAACTCATCATCATTTTAACAAGGGGAAAAAAAGAAACCCAAAGCACAACAAACCCTTCACAAAATTGTTGGAAATACCAAGTAAGAGCATATAAAAATGACTTTCTTTTCAAGGCCAGAACAATTTTTTTTGTTGTTTTGTATAATTATGTGCATGATCCGGGATGAAGGGCCCAGATGTGTGGCACACAGATGCTACTGCAGAGTAACTAAAGACCAGTGTGCAAAAAGAATAAGGGGATGGCATAAAGAAAACAACCCCCAAACCTTTTTTAGATTCTGGCTATTTGTGAAGCCTTGAGTGAGGAAGATGCAGGCAATTTTCGAGCGTGGAAGATACAGGCAATGCTATACCATGATTCAGAAAAGATCATCAAAACTTCATGAAGGCCTCACTGAGCCAGGAGCTGTAGAAATCTACACCTAATTAACTGTCAAGTTTTAAAGTGTATCTAAAAACACCATGAAGGGATGAGCATGTTTCTTTCTTCTTCTTCTATAGACTGGGAATGGATTTTCCTTACAGAGGTCTGGCAACATTCCCACTTGAGGGGGAAAGGGGTCAGACATCTCCACTGGGAACTGGGGGGAAGACTCCCTAATCTGACAATAATTTTATGGAGTGTGTCAGCAGTTCAGGCTGTGACTATGCCAGAAAGGCCTGAAGGAATATCTGAGGGAACAGTCAAAGCTGGATAGCTAAAGCATTTATTTTTTTTGTATATAGATGCTTTTCCCCTTGCAAACACCCACATAGCCTCAAATACCAACTGAAGTCAGTAGAATAAAGCTTTTGTTAGCATCAGTTAAACTTAAGTTAAAACGAAACTCAGGAAAAACTCAGCACTGACTGCATGCAGACCCCTAGAAGTGGAGTGACACCTCCAAGGTCCAGTTTATTAAAAAAAAAAAACAACCTCCATTAATCCTGCCAGGCTTCCATTCAGATCTCTAATTTAGCAAGAGTGTTTAGCAAAGGGGAAATCAAAGTAAAGAGATATTCCAGTTAGATTAGAGACCTGATGCACAACCACAATGCAAATTAAAAATGAGTAAAAATTTGAAAACTACACATGTGTAAAATACATGACTTTAAAATATACTATAATTAAACTGGTGAAGACCAGTGAAGAGAAAGATGAACTAATTTTTCTTGTCCAAATTACTTGGTGGAAGTAAAAGAGATTAAAGGGGCAACTTAACAGATGCACCATGAACAAAAATTCAGATTGCAATATTAACATGATTTAATGATTTAACTGGAGAACTAATACTTGCCTCTGTAAATAGAGAGGTCATCCGTCTCTCACATGCACATGTAAACACATGTTCACTCTTCTGGTTTGCATCATGTGGTAGAGATTTGCCATATTTGAGAAAAAGCATTGGGGCAACAAAAGAGAAAAAGTCACTAAAGTTTCTCTACTAAATGGTTAACTACAGAAATTACAAAAAATTAAAATCTTCTCCAAAGAACAGAAGTTGCTTTTCTGAAGGAGTGGAGAGGTAATTCCCTGGAGAAGAGTGCTGACTGAAGGCAGCACTCCCCTATTAAGAGCTATCTAAGAGCAAGAGACTCACCAAAAATAGTAACAGAATGTTTTCTGTTTGCAGTATATTGAAAGCCATAGGGTTTGATTCATAAACTCTGCCAAATCCATAGGAGTCCATGTGATTCAAATGGACTTTGGACGAGATCCACAGCAGGTTTCATTTTATGGATGGTCTCAGAAAACCATAAATTTATTACTCTGATATAAGAGCACCAACTTCCTGCAGTGGGTATTAAAAAGAAAGAAGAGTTATTCTGTTGAGGAGTAATGCTTCAGTGTTGCAATACAGTCAGCCCCCCCCTCAATAGAGCATTTATTTTAACTCGTGGAGCTATATTTGAGGTCTGCTAGGGCAAGGAGGCAGAGACAGCAAGGATGGCAGCACTCCTCCCTGCCCTACCCTGCCATCATCAGAAGATACTGAACTCTGCATGCAGGACCCCTGAACCCAACGTGGTTGTGATAAAAACTGGCATCAAAACTCCTGTCCTGCAAGTCACTGCATCTCTGCTGGTGACTGCTGGCTCCAAACAATGAGTCAGATGCTCCACTCCCCATTACTGAGCTAGGCTGAGAGAGACCCTGGATGTCCCTAACTGAATATTCCAGTATTTTGGGGAACTATCCACACTTTTAGCACCTCCTAAAACAGAAACATGCTGACTAGACTCAGGTGAGGTTTGCTGAGCACCTGGGATGCACAGGGATGCTGTTGACTCTGCTCCTGCCCAGGCACTGCAGGGCTGGCACAGGGGGAATTCAGTCCTCTTGGGATCACAAATCATTGCTCCCTCACTGTGGGATTGACAGTAAGTGGCACTGAGGACTCCCCTGCCTCTTTAACCCCCTTAGAGCCCAGTATCAATGCTCTGAGTTGGTAAAGAGGAAAAAGAAAAAAAAGAAATACAAATGCTATGAAGGCATTTCAGAGCTCCACCCTTCAAAGGCACTGTCTGCCTGGCACAGGCCATCAGTGTTTTACTGCATATTTTTACGCATCCTGAACTTTGGGAACCACATGTTCAGCTGTGGCAAACACACCCATTTCATTTACACAGTCCTGTGTTTGTCCTCGTCCCACATCCCAAAAGTGAGGTTAGTTAGTGGGCTGGAGCAAATGCATGAGAGTAAATAAACTCAAAAATTGGTTTACACTGCATTTAACTGATCTGCAAATAAACATAAAAATCCATATTTTCACACCTTATCAAACCATTTAACATTCCAAAAGTATGTAGTGAAGTCTTTCAGACCTGCACTAATCCAAACTAGAAGCATCTCTTTCTGGGATCAACTAAGTGTTTGTTATGTAAAAATAACCTCAAAGTCAAAAAAGACTGTACTTGAATAACGAAAATGAGGGCAGAAGGAAATCATAAACAAATAAAACTCTGCAAATAATACAGAGGAGCTAAAATTACCCAGTTAATTTTAAAGATCACACATGGAACTTTTTCCAACATAAAAACAAGCTCCTGATTGTTGAGGTTTAATACCAAGCCCATAAAAAAATGGGAAAGGCACCAGAGGCACAGGAACTTTCAGCACAGCTGGCCTAATGTAAAAACAAAGTATGTAATAGTGGGCAATTAACAAAATTGTGCCTTGAAGAGTTGCTAATTTATCCAAAGGTCGACTCCAAGCAAGGATTGACTACTTAACTATTTTCATCTTTTCAATGACTGTCATACCACAGAGAAGCTGCTAAGCATTTGGTTTACTTGAGTAATTGCTCCAGGGCTGGATTTTTCCCTGGGACGCAATAAAAGTGGACTTCTTGATCATCTTTTCCCACTCCTCTCCTTTGCTTCTGTAAAGGACTGTCTGCATCTTTGGAAGAGCAGTGTCAGAAGGCTGGCACAGATATCTGGGTAAGTAGGATGTCACAAACTTCAGTTACATCTCTACCTCCTTTAAAAGTTGCTATGTAAGAAACCAGAAAGGAAACCCTACGGATTTGCTATGGGAGACCACCAGTGAGAGCCCAGTCCCTTAGGAAGCAAGCGCTGGTAACACACTATATATGGGAAGGGCAGGATCAAGAGGAATATTTAGTGGGAAACGTTGAGCTCCCTACAGAGGAGGGTGAAGCCCACCACACTTTCAAGTGGCACCAGTGCTCAGGGGCAGCCCACAGTGCCTGTCAGTCACACTGCAGCCAAGCACAACCGTGGCTGCCAACAGCAAATTACCACAACCTCTAATTTGTTGCTTTTTAGGTATCGAATTATTTTTCGTTGCCAGAGTGCTGTATAAACCCATAATAAACTTGTTCTGATCTAACTCATCGCATATTACCCTGCACCTCACCCCGTTTCTAAGGTGCCTACGGATGACTTGCTTCCTACGGATTCCCTTAGGCTGCGTTCTGAGGTGGAGGGGGCTCGCACACAACCCTTTTAGTGACCTTTATATTTATCAACCATAATCAGAATCCAAAGTAGATGATTGCACTGGCCCACAGGATTAACGCAGGGACAAAATTAATTACTTTTTTTTTTTTTTTCCTCTGAGTTTCATAAGAACCAAGAAAGATGATGTTCAGAGCTAAACCCTTCAAAAAACATCTGCACCAAGCCTGGTGGAAGGGAAATCATTCCCTAAAAGATCAAGAAAATCAAAATCCAAGTACAGCAAGTACCCTTTCTCTCAGCTACTGCAGATTCATAGGATCAGGAAAGATTACCAGGAACACTGAGCCCGAGCTACTGCATCGGCCGGAGCACACGGCTTCACAGGCAGGCTCCAAGCTGAGTTACTTGTCAATATGAATTTTTAATGACTTTTTGATTGTGAACATATGCTGTAGCTGGTCTTGCTCCAGATCCCAGCTGAAGTCAGCTGGCGCCTGTCAGGGTGCAGATCTCTGTCACGCTTCACTCGGTTGAACAGGGGACTCCCGCTGAAACAGGTAATCCCTTTCCATGCCCTCTCCAGCACTGCCTGAACCAGAACTGCTCATCGATCGGACAGAACCATCAGTGGTGGGGAGAGCCCATTCCCAGTCACTCGTGTGTTTCCATGGAACGCTGCCACAAAGCCATTGGAGCTGCCTCTGTGCTGCACTGGTGCCTGGGCTCTCCCGGCCCTGGGACCATGAGTTTTAAAAGTTAGGAATTAAGTAATCAGACAAAGGTGTGAAAAGTTGGTGGTAAATGGTCATTGTTCAGCTTTTACAGCATCTAACCATTCTCTCTCCAATACAGGCATCTCATGCTTATCCCTGTGCTTTTTCTCCTAAGGCACCAACTTTTCAATGTATTGTAAGACATCAGGAAAGAGAAGCAACCTGAAGTGACCCAGCGTGTGCTGCCTTATGCATAAAGAGTACTACTAGCAGAAGTGGTTTGTTCAACAAAGTGTCTTCTGCATTCACTCAGGAATAACTACCCATTACTACTTACCCTCCTAAGTGCAAACTGTTCAGAATTTATCTTAAAAATATGAGTAATATAATAATGCTGGTCCTACCAGGCACCTGAGTCCAAAATCTGTCTGTGAGCAGAATAGTGACTGCTGGCAGTGGAAGCTGTGTGTGCTCAACAAGCACAAAACAAAAACTCTTGTTTGATTTCAAAGGAGCCTAAGAGACAAAAATAACCAACTCCCATCAAAATATCACAGAAATTAGGTGTCTAACTGCTTTAGGCGCCTGTGAAAGCCCTGTCTGTAACCTTTCTTCCTTTTTTTTTTTTTTTTGTGGTTATGATATTCCAGAAATAAACACCCTGAGACACTGAAATGAAAAGCTAGACTGCAAAAGAACAAACCACACTTCTCCTGATTAGCAGGAAACGTTACCCCACTCTTATTGTTATTACATTTTTCGACCCTTCCTAGGGAACAGTTGATATTTGTAGTAGCTTTGGCCATAGCTTGTAGCAGCTGTGTAGTATGCATCACATTAAATACACCGGTGGGTCCTGCATGGTCATTCTGGCACCATTTCTATTTCATACAATGCCTTCAGTTTTTCTATTTAACCTCAATCATTTATCAATCATTCACTAATGCCAATAAATCAAAGTGTCTTGGGACCCTTAAACATAAAAATAAGGAGCTGTAAAAAAATATTACTACAGCAATTAAAGACTCAAATAGTAATAAACTCTACTTGCATTACACCTTTAGAAAGCCCTACTGAAACTAAACAAACATCCAATATCAACAATATGAAAGGGCCTTTTTCTTCTAGCTTATAATAGCTACTAGTTTGTCCAGAGCACAAGAGAATTAGGGTTATTTTTATAGATCATGGAGACTAAAGGTGAATGTAAAAAATGGAGGAGGGGGAAAGAAGAAGTGAAAAGGTAAAATAAATCACAGTTGGTTTACTTTTTTGTTTTTTTCTTTTCCCAGCAGACTAAAAGAACACATACCAGAATTTACAAAATAAATGTGAATCTTTATCCATGAAGTGTAATCTTTTGGTTTTGGTTTGGATCAAGACTGTATGGTTAAGAAATCTATTTTAAGCCAACCTCATAGCCGGGCGCTTTAAACTAAGTACATTTTCTATTTTAATACATAAACTTCTTTTCTTTTTGTTTGTTTTCCTCAAAAGGCATTTTTCTTTTCCAGAAGCGCCTTTTGTTGGTTTTTTTTGACTGACAGCCAAGATGAGGAAAAAAAAATTTGCATCATTCACGAAAAGAAAACAACAAATCTTGGCCAGGCGGGTGAGAACATAATACATGGAGGTGAACATACCTAGAGATTACCTAAATTAGGGTCAATGTCTGCATATGCCACAAAAGCCTGATGATTAATTCCCATTAAAAACATAGTAATGCCAGTGTGGCTCACAGAGAACCCAGGCTGGGATTTTACCCATGGCAAAATCCTGAGTTTTTGTCAAAGCTATTCCCATCTCACCTCACAAGGGGACAGGAGCCTTTTTTTTTTTTTTTTTTATGGTAAAAATACTGCAGGGATGCCGAGGGCTTGGACTGCTGTTTTTATTAAGGTTAGCAGTTCCACACTGCTGTTGGTTTGGCTGCTGTTACCAGCCTGCCACAATTACTGGCAAAAGAAAGGGGATAATGAGTCAAAGTAACAAGTTGCTGGTTTTTAATTTTCTTCTTTTCCTTTGCTCTTCTTTTCTGGAGCTTTTCTACAGGATCAGGGCTACAAGAACTAGTGGTGACTGAGCAAATTACCAGACCTGAGGAGATGTGGAGAACTCCTTGCCTGGTGGCCTCCTTGCAGGACACCAGCTTGGGGCCAGTGGTCAAGTAGGTGGTCAAGTGCAGGTGGTGAAGTAAGATTTTTCAGACCCAAAAAGAATGTCAAATGTACTTCCAAAGTGTCCTTACTGGAAAAAAAAAACCCCTCTAAATAATCATATTGACCTATTCTGAAAGGACAGTACTAGGGACTGAAGGAGGCACTGCTGGAGGCTGTTGCCAAGCCGGGCTTCTGTGCCCAGTGGAAATTTCCTTCAGTCTCTTTTTTTTTTTTTGCAACAGTATTCTCTTTCAGTAGTTTCCTCTCTGCTATGAAGTGTGCTTTTATTATATCTGTGCCGAGCTGGTTCCAGTGACGCACCTAAAATAGATGAAACTACCCCAGTGGGCTTTCCTGCTACCAAACAGCAGCATCAAGAGCAGGCATTCAGCAAAGCCCTCACCTGTGCCAAGCACAGGTACTGCCAACATCCCTGCCAGGATGGGGCCAATAAGCCCATGGATGCCGTGCATCTCTCACCTGTCCTCCCCATGCCCACTCATGAGTTCGGGGACCTCATTTCACAGAGGAGTCCTCAGCCACCTCCCTGCACCTTCGTCTCTCAGAGCCCAGGCAGGCTGCAAGCGTATGGGAGGAAGACGAATGGACTCAGCACAAAGCCTTGGAAAATTAAAGGAGTATTTGGGAGACAAAGCGCTGGCTTTGAGGAGAGCCGCGGAAAGGCCTGGCAGAGGGTGGGCCACAGGGAGGGTGACGCGCGGCCCAGGCACTCCGGACTGGAAATGCAGCTGAGGAGCCTGCACCGAGCACGCTGGGTGGCCAGGTGCCTGCTGGCTCCTCCTGTCTACTGAATGAGCATGGATAAGGAAGCTAAGACTGGGCTCGTAGAGATGAATGTTTACAGACCTCTATATGAAGATGCAGAAAAAAAGGCACCGTTTGAGTCTGACTCATTGTGTCCCTGTTACGCCTCCGGTTGCCTGGAGACTGTCTGAAGGCACACAGCAAAGATGCCGGCTTGGGAGTCACTACCACTACTGCGTTATTTTCTTTTTCTCTGCGCACATAATTTTCCTTTAAAGGCTCGCCTTGCCTCTGCAGATTGCTCAGCTCGCTCTGCCACTGTGGAAAACTACGGCAGGGAAGGCAGCCGGGTGTCCGGGAACACTGTCAGCCTTGTTCCACCCTCAGCTCCCAGCCCCGGCTCCACGCACCGCAGGGGGAAAGAAAGCACGTCTTTATTCCTCTACAGACTGGCCTGGATGCTAAATTTTACCTGAAGCCAAAGCAGTCACAGATTGCTTATTGAGAGACGTTCCCAGACATTTCCAACAGGTTACCCCGAAGTCCTCAAACTTCCTTAGTCAGGAATAAAGATCCACAAATCCCCAAAAAAGCGGTGGAAGTGCAATGGGGAACTTGAGCACATTCCAGTACTTGACAGGCATGGCGCAGCTGAGGTCTGATGGTTCACGTGGAAATCTTGCCTGGCTCCTTCCTTACACAAAACCAAGCAATATGAAGACAATTATTCGTAATTTAACAAGTACTGAAATTTAATGCCCATCGTATCCCGAGTGATAGCAGTATCAGACTTCAAAGAAGGAGCCTGTAAAATATAAGCAGGGCTTCTAGGACACTGTTGAGTTACATGGGCTAAAGTGTACATTGGTATAAAAGTAAGGATTGAGTGTCCACTTCCAACAGCCCTGTATCTCATGTATTCTTAATAGCTGGAAACCAAGCAGTATGTGGTGGTATAGGGTAATGAATGACCTCTTACTTCTCTGTTTTAACAGGTCTTTATTCCCCTAATCAATCTCATCATTCACACCAGGGGAATCAGCTAAAAGCTCTTTAAAAATACATAAATGAGCTCAGGGCACCCTGCAGATTTTTCTGAAAAGACAGTTTCTGTAAATAAATGATTGAAATGAAAGCAGAAGCAAAGAGTCTTTGGTGAGAACTGCAATGTATAAACGTTTCCTCTCTGGGGGCCAAGAGAGAGGAGGGCCAACCTCAAAGACATGAGGTGGCATGAAGCACTGCCCTGGGCTTCTCAGCCCTCAGAGCTGCTTTCTCCACCCAAAAAAGGGTTGTCCTCTGACATTTGCTGGAGAAAATGACCGAGGTAAGGAAAAAAAGTGGCACTGAGTTACTTCTAATTTCAAGAACGAAAAAAAAAAGCTATTCAACACTCAAGGAAGGAGCCCCACAGAGTTTACTTACAGCCCACTCAACTCAAATGAATAAATTCCCTCAAAAGTCCAGTGACCTTAAGGCTATAAAGGCACAAGAGACTATGTGGCAGGAGGCTGGGGCTTGGGAAATCTGTTTCATCTGAACCTTGGGCCCTACTCGGAGGGCAAGGTTTCAGTGGCACATTACTCTGCCACCTGAGATGCTCCAAACCCTTGAGATGCTGAGATGGCAGAGCCAGACACCACACTGCATAAAGGACAAGAGGTAGGCAAATGAAACATGACGAGTCTGTACTAATCCATCCAGACAAACTGTTCCCTAATTTTCTCTCTTTGCCCTCCAGCATCTCCCAGCAATTCAGCCTGGGAAGGCTGACATACGCTTGGTCAGTAGTCAACTACCCCAGGAACAGCAGCATGAAAAGATGCCTAAAATCTGTCTCAGTCCCATGGGGCCAGGGCTACAGGGCTTTGACTGCAACAGGCTGCCTCGACGCTGGATCATACACCCAGCAGATCCCATAGGATCCCCACAGAATCCCCACAGGATCTGCTCCTGCTTTCCCTGCAGAGATATAATACTTCAGAGTAAGCAAAACCTGTGCCAGAAGTGGTTTTAATTTGCTGCCTTAATTGTCAGAAGCTAAAAACCATAGCTTTCTGCGAGATTAAATAGCTTTGAACAGAAAATTGGGGGAAAATCCCTAAGCAAAACATAGCTTTTGCAGAGAAATCTTATACGGGTATGGAAGCTAGACCTGGACTGTATGACAGGGTGGCCACACAACCATTCATAGAAAGCCTTTATCACAAGTAAGCTGGGCTGAAAAGAAAAATGTGGAAAAATCAAGTGAACTTAACAGTGGTGCTGCTGGTGACATTCAGGTTTTTTTCTTGAAGAGTCCAGCTTGGCCTAGGGACAATACAATATGAAATCCAGAGCAGCTCTGTAATATCCAGATTTTTCCTCAGTGTTCAGTCCTGATAAATTGTGTCAGCAAACTTCTCAATCCCCACCCTAAAGCAAAGCCAGTGCCATGCAGGAAAAAAACCCAACCAACAAAACAAAACAAAGCAAAGCAAAGCAAAGCAAACCAACCAAACAAAAAAAGTATATAACTATTTAAAATTACACTGATGGTGTATGGAAAAAAACCAAAACAAAAGAAAAGAAAAAGAGTAGGGAAGGGTAATCTGGCCAAGCTTCAGTACTTTCTGAATTTTCAGGCTGCTCATTTCAGCCTCAATCCACCGCTAATGCTGGTTTTTGAATAGGGTCTCTCATTGCATTTCCCTGTGCCAGTGGAAACCAGACAGCTAGGCAGTGTATCCTCTAATAAATAAACAAACATTCCCCTTCCCCCCAAACACATGTAAAAGATGGATTTAAATAATTAGGATTTATTTAGCTCTGAAAGGGAACAAGTTTTCAACAGACTGAAGAAAACCCCACTGCAATGGAGGGACAGAGGCTGAGATTTTCAGATGAAATTGAAGGAGTTCAAATACCCAATTGCTATTGAATTTCAAGGTAATTTGAACTCCAAGCTCCCTTGTACACCTTTCCTTGAGCCCTGTTTTTTACTGCAAGTTAGATCTTTACTAACCTGAAAAGAAGTAACAGAGTAATTGTGAAAGGTTACTGGTTATTTATAAAATAACATAGGGGTTGCTTTTTCCTCCCTGGCAGATGTATAGCTATAGCCAAAGTAATGCAGCTATGTGGATGTAATCTGGGATGGGGAAAAATCCTTATCCTACCACTAATTTTTTGTATGGACTTGGGCAGCCAGTTGGAATTTTATAAGCATGTCCAGCAACATATTTGCAGAAGGTGCTAAAACACTTCATCTCTTTAGATGTCGAATCAGGACAATGAGGTAGTTTTTAACTTTCCTAAAATAAAATTTTGACAGGATTTGAAAACATTCTGTAGATAAGAGCAAGGATTGCTCTTTGCAGCTGGAACTTTCCATCCAAATAATATCAAAGCTCTTTATACACAAGAATGATTAAAGATGTGGAACATGCCTGTGATACAGGTTCATTATTTGCTTGTAGTTCAAATTTGGCAATGCATGTAAGCACTTCAGGAGGGGGGCCAAGGTAATATGTCATTGTGGCAGAATCGAGAAGACTCCCAAGACTTCCTCAGGCTTCCTCTAGGCTATTCAAGGGCTACATGTAGGGCAAACCCTCCTCAGGAGCCAGACTGCAAGCACGTTACGCCAGGACCTTGTCAAAGTCACAGACAAACAAGATCTCTTGCGTTCATCCAGGAATCTGTGAGGTTTTTTTTCCTTACCCAGTGTGGCACCAAAGACACATGCAGCATCTCGCTGTGCCACAAAGGCTGATCTCATGTGCTGTCTCCTCCCTAAGTGGACCTTGATGAAATTACCCCTTTGGTCTCAGTAAAAAATTGAGTAGCCCATGTAAATTGAAAGAGGAAAGAGTAGAAGTAATTCCATCTTCATGCAAATTTCCTACCTCCCTTTCCTGCCTCAAGCCGAGCGATCAGCTGCCACAAAAGAAGATACAAAAGTCATACAAGAAGCTTCTACACACAAGAATCTAATCTTCTCTTTGTTTCATTATTTCTGATTTATCACAAAGAGCTTGCACAAATGAAGAGCGAAAAGGAAAATAAGAGGACCTTCAAGCATCTGGAAGCAGATAGACTGGACTTAAAACAACCAAACTCATGTATAAAATTGCAACTCAAAGACCCTATACAAGCATTTTATTGGTGGCTGCTTATGTTGTGGACAGGCACACACACACCATGAAGGGCACTAAAATTTCTGCGACATACTTGCAGAACTGTATTATCTTATCTGGAATACTGTGTCCAGTTCTGGGCCCCTCATTTTAAGGACCGGGAATTGCTTGAAAGAATCCAGCAGAGAGACACAAAGATGATGAAGGGAGTGGGACATCTCCCTTATGATGAAAGGCTGAAGGACCTGGGTCTCTTCAGCTTGGAGAAGAGGAGAATGAGGGGTGACCTCATTGATGTTTATAAATATGTAAGGGATGAGTGTCAGGAGGATGGAGCCAGGGTCTTCTCAGTGATGTCCAATGACAGGAGAAGGAGCAACAGGTGCAAGTTGGAGCATAGGAGGTTCCATGTAAACATAAGGAATTTTTTCACTGTGAGGGTGACAAGGGACTGGAACAGGCTTCCCAAGGAGATTGTGGAGTCTCCTTCCCTGGAGACATTCAAAACCCACCTGGGTGTGTTTTTATGTGACCTGCTGTCAGTAACCCTGCTCTGGCAGGGGGGTTGTACTAGATGAGCTTCTGAGGTCCCTTCCAACTCCTAATTTTCTATGATTCTATGGTTCTATGACCTACACGAGGAGATCCTGCTCTGTCTTTCAAGGTCTCTTCTAACCCCTAACATTCTGTGATCCTGTGATCTCACATTTGCCATGATCCATATATAGGAGGTACAAGATACAGAGTGCAAAGCTGCCCTCTCAACACCTTCTGGCAGATCCCAGCCTCTTGGTACGTCTGAGATGCGCTGCCACTCCTGAAGGTTTCACAAAAGCACAGGACAAGATCAACAAGGCATCTGCTGAAGAAGGCTTCTGCCAATTTGCACCAACTAAAAAAGGCAACTGCTTGTTGGCAGATTGAACCTTCCACAAACCTTAGCAGCTCCTTAACGGAGTTCTGCTGCATCCTCAGTGAATTGGCCACTGAGAATTTGATCCTAAATGTAGCACAGCCTTTCAGATTCCCCTTATGTGCTGAACCATAAGCTTGCCAAGCAGTAGGAATGCTGAAGCATTAAATAAAGAACATTTTCAGCAGTCAAGCCCAAGGTTAAAAACATAAGAAATGGGAGTTGTTTTTGCAGTTAATTTATTTTATGGGCAATGTAATAAAACATTTGCATTTGAAGGATCTGTAGCATAATGATACAGGTTCGTAGCACTTCTGCTGATGTTTTCAATTTTTTTGTCAAACAGATAAAACTTGTGCAGGACTCTGCTCATACTCTTTCAGCCTCTGTGACACTGACTGCAGTGGAAGACTCTGAGAACTATCTCACAGTGAAACCTTCATAGAACTGAGGCACTGCATAGAGGAAACCCCTTTTTTCCCAAACTTCCAGCATTTCCTAAGGAAGGCAGACTGTGGACTGTGTTTTTACACTAGTATGTATGAAGTACAGTGTCCTTAGTAAACCACTCAAAAAAGAGAAGCAGCAGGCTGAAGAGGGCTTCCCTTTTTTCGGATACAAATGCAGATGGACTCTGGTTCAGTCAGTGGCAGAAGTCCCCATCTGCAGGATATCTACATACCTGGGGCTCCACTTAGCAACCACTTAGACTTGCGAATTAAAAACCTGTCTAAAAACCTAACACTATTCATGCACTCAAATGCTTTTAAGAATATGAGTTTGATCCAAAAGTCCATTAAGCCAAATGGAAGCATGAATTGATTTTCCACTGACTTTGTATTAGGGCCTAAACTTGCAGCGCCAGTCTAAAGATCATCTAATTTCCTCAGCTTTTAAACCAAACCCATTCAAAGTTTCAATTTACAAATGCAGCCATTATAATGAGGCATTCAAATGCTGCTAGCAGATTCTCAAAATTAGCTCTTTAGCCTGTAAAACATGCATTAAGCATACCTTGTTGCCAGTATAAACATCCAGCTGCGGAGACTTCTAAAAAATCTCATTATGATTGGTCTCAACAAAAATAGGTTATCACTTGTTACTATTAAAGTGTGAGGGAACCAGAGGGATGAATGAGAAGGCAAAGGTGAGTGACTTCACTTCAACTCCTCTCCAACTATTACTTCTTACTTGCAAAGTCTGCCCAGTGAGGTGAAGATGGTCTCTTGGCTTTCCAGGAGAAGAGGACTCACAATGAGACATGACCTCATTAGCAGTCAAGGAAAACACTATGATAAGCAACAGGTGATCAAGAAACTGGCGCTGGGGAAACCAGGAAAGGATTAAACATGTTTTGCAAGGTGAAAAATAGTACCAAGAGAGATGAGTGCGTGTGTATTTTAAAACCAGATTATTTGAGCAGAGCAGCTGTTGAGCTGCTTATGGTAAAGCAAAGGCTTCCTTCCACATGAAGACTGACACAAAGGCTGATCAGTTGAGAATCACTGTGGCAGCCAAACTAAAACATTTATCTGTTCCCTAAAATATCAGTGAGAGTTTCAGCCCATCTGCAATGCCACATCATGTGCTCTTCAAGGCAAAAACCACTTCAATGGGAACAAACTCACCAGCCGCCTGAAAGGATATGGAAAGCAAAAGACTTAAGGAAGAAGATCTACTAAGTTTTCCTAACTTGCAAAAAAACATAAACCACATTTTAAAATTAAGAGTTAATAATCAACGTGAAAACTCTGCCAAAACTGCTGCACCTTTTCCTGTAGCCTTTTCTGAATAGACAAGAATCAAAATTTAATGAAAGCTCAAGGCTGCCAGGTTTCCAAACTTCAGCAAACAATACTGGGTCAAGGGAGCATCCGATCCCAAACACTCCTATTCCTCCTCTCCCCAAGAGGTCCTGGGTTACAAAAAACTTCTCTTTTTTCAGGAGCACAGAGGGTAGCTCTCCTCCATCAGCAGATCACTAAGGACCTTCATGAGATACTCCCTTATTAGCTCCATGTTTATCACCAGCTGCTGCTGTCCTGAGGAGCCCAGCATGCGCCGCAAGCTGCAGCAACAAAGCCACGCTGGAGTGCTGAAAGGGGCCTTTAAAACACTGTTCAGGAGTGCAAGATGCAGACCAACTCCTTGATTACAGAGGTCACTGCCTGACAGTGCACAATACACCATCTGTGTCAGGAGCTGTGCCTCGTGTTCACTGATATTAAAGCCCTCTTAACAGGGAAAACAGAGGTGCACCTTCAGGTGGTGTCTTGTGATATACCTCCAATTTTGCTGCAGGAGGTTGTGAACCAGGCACTAAAACCATTGTCAAAAATCCCTTAAAAGGGGATTGACATAAAGACAGCAAAGCAAAGAAGCCACCATCCCTCTGTGCTGGGATTAAGGGCCCTGGTGAGCAGAGCTCTGAGGACGAAAAATGCTACAGTGACATCTCCACTACTTGTTTCATATCAAGTGTTCCCCAACATTGATGGTATTTTTCAATTTACTAATGGAGAAGGGGTAAAAAATCAACACTGAGTAGAACAGGAATCTCAGTCACTTTTCTTTCTCTCATATCCTCTATATTCCCCTTGGAACAAATTATATGGAAATTTTCAAATACTTTTTGTATTGATACGGGGAAGTAAGAAGATATGTCACTGAGGGCCTTTTCCGGGCTGAAATCCCAAAAGGCAGATGACTAGCAAATGCTTACATGCTGCTGACATATTCCTCTGATAATTTTTACAGCATGTTGCTGAATGCATGATGAGAATACAATGCCTGCTATTATACTCAGCTCTCACTGTTAACACATTTATACCAGCGTTTCACTTTATCGTGTGCTGGGTGACTGAAAATTGCCAAGGACACTAGGACTTGAATGTGCTAATAATTTCCATAGCATCCAGCTGCTTAACTAAACACAGTCTTCATAGTCTTTTCCATTTAATTTAAAAGATTCTTTCTCGCATGTCAAGGAGCAGCTTTCAAGGCTTTGCATGAGCAACTCGGACACCCGGTGCCTATTTAGGAGGTGCCTGGAATTTTGTCTGTATATGGGTTTCTGTTCCCCACATACTTTAGAGTTGTTCTGAGAGATCTCAGTTATAGGTATATCTACAACAGATTCACTGCTGCTGGGCAGAATAAATTGACCTGCTCCAAGATTGACATTGCCATCATTAGACCATTACCATCACCCAAATGTGAAGTTTCTGCACATATCATGGTGTTGTGCTTTGCCTGCTGTGTGTATTTCCCCTTCTCTGGCTGGAAGGACAAAGACTGGCATATGCACACAGCTCTGTCTTTCACTGTCTGACTTCTGTGTTGGGCTGAGGACTGTTAACTGGCAACTTGGTTTTAGCAAAATCCTAAGCATCACTAATGAATAATGAAACACCTTCATAAAAATTTTACTTTTAGTCAAAAAGCTGTTTTCGCTCCCTCAATTTAGAGGTGGTCTGGGTGATAGCATTATAATAAATAGGCCAGTAGTGATCAAAATGCCAGACTTGCTTCACTGCATAAATCACCATTAAACTACACTGGTTCTGGGAAAATTGGTTTCAACAGCACATTTCACCACAGATGTAATAAAAAAGGAAAATTTCCTGCCTATGTTGAACCGTTCAGGATGAAGCGAGACTTGAGGCTCTATGGGATGAACAAACAGCCACTCGTTTTGGTGTGGCCATGTGTGGCACTGGGTGGTCTTGTTGTGATCATAAAAACTCTGGTTTTGGCTTTGGCGAGTCCCAGTGTACTTCAGGCAATTCCCTGAGACACAGTAGGAGGAGAATGACTTAATGAATCCAAGTCTAGGTTTAGGACAGAGATCTGAACTTCCCTGCTGCTTTATATGCAGGTATTCACCCTACAGTTACACAAGCCAGAGTATGAGATAGGGCTACATGAACATATGCTCCTTTGCAGACATTCTCTTCCTTTCCCTTTTATCCAGACCAGAGCTACATCGCTTCCTGAGGCATCCCACAGAGGATGAGATCATGAGAGTTGTCCTTATCCTTTGCAGAGCTTTAATCAGATGTCAAAGTAGGAAGGAAAATAATTGAAGCATTTTAGTTTAAATTCACGGTAAAGGTCATTTTTGTTCGCTTAGGAGAGAGATTCCTAACTACTACATGCTACAACAGATTTTATTTTTTAAAAGGTTATTTCAACAATGTAACATTTGAATAAACTGGATTTTTTAAATCCAATTTTTGATTTTTCACAGAGATTTAATGACATGAAAGATTCTCGTAAGCCTATTGCAGTGCAGCCCCTAAGCTGCTGGAACACATTATCAGTAACAACTTCCTCTAGGATTGGGAAGGAAAAAAATAAATCAGAAAAACACATCCGAGAAGTTTCCCACTATTATTTTCTGCAACACAAACAGTCCAGGACCTTAGACAGTTCGAACTGGAGAGACAGTTTTGAACACTTTGAAAGCTTTTATTAGAAAAAATAACATTTCACCTCCAGCCCTTCAGCTTGTATCTGTCATTCTCCAGAGCAATGGAGAAATTCTCCAACTGATGCTCCAGCACTTTTGCTGTCAGCAGTTGACAACCCACGTGTAAAACTCTCCAGTCCAGTCACTTCAAATAACATACACTGTATTGCATTAGGTGACCACAGTCAGATATGAAGTCCAACCCTGAAGGCAATAAAAATTATTTCTATTGACATTAATGGGGATTTAACTCAAGCCCTGCTTCTTATCACCAGCTGCATATTAACTGTTTAATCCTGCAAATGTCTGACTTTGCAAAATGACAACAAACTCTAGAGAGGCAGCTCATTGCCTGCCTCTCAGTTTTCCGTTTCTGTTTCTCCTGGTTATTCTTCTGAACCATTTTTATTCTTTAACAACTGCATCACATATAAAAAAAAGCTGCAGAAGAAATAATTTGTTAATAACAGAATTTGTGTGCTTTATCAGCCTCTCAAAGTTTTATGTGCCAAGGAAGACTCAAGTCTTAAACCCAGTGGGTTTAATACTGAAGCCTTCAAACAAGCCAAACTCCTCCTCAAATCCATGGTTAAGTAGCACCCAACCCACTGCAAACAGATCATGAATTAAAGACTATTCTTCCGTACAGCAACAGATGAGTCAACTCTCCTAGCAATTTAGGGTGTTCCTTCAGAAAAGGCTGCTGTCACATGTGGAAATGACACTGAATGGGAAAATGGTTTTCAGAGAACTCTCAGGAAACTTCTATTGAAAAGCCTTAGCAGGCTTCACTGAAGTCAACTTCTGCCTGCAAGTAATAGAGGGCTCAGCTCTGCATAGAGGCCCTGAAAGACTTTTTTTTTCCAAATTTTGCTCATCAGAGCTAGAACATGGGAGAGCCAAGAACAGCCACGACAGCTCATGAGCTCAGCATCATTACTGTAGAATGTTCCTCATGGCCAGTTACAGTTTTGCCAGGGCTATGGCAAGGAGCAGATTAAAAGGACTAGCTCCAACCCACCCCTACTGCAGTATGTCCTTCAAATCACCTGTCTGTCATTGCCATCACAACTCCAGTCAGCATTAGCAAAGAAACTGTTAAGACAGCCATTTATTCTACCAAAATCATTACTGTTTACCATACAGACACAGCAAAAAATCCATCAGCTCGTTTCCTTTCTTCTTATGGGAACATCTTTACAGAACACGGAGTGCTAAATAAAGCTGCCAATTCAGAGAGCTCCAGTTGGGTAATCCCCTCTAGAAGGCTGACAGAAATTAAGTCTGCTCAGGTACCTAAGTCACTGAGAGAAGTAGGCATCAATTCATATTTTACCACTCTTCTTACCAGAAGGTGCAGGATCTGTAAGGTTTTTTTTTCACAGGTTTTTTTCCCCTCAAAATGGTGAGATGAGCATGTCCTTGGGGACAAGACAGTAGTGACCACTCTGCACATCACTGTGCAGCAAAGCCACATGGAGCAAAATTCCACTTCTGCTTGAACACGGTAATGCAAGAGGTGCTACATTCTTCTCCAATGCCAGATGTGGCATTTGTTGCCAGCAATGTTAATTATGTTTCCAGACACAGAAAATTACTAAAAGACTTGTTAATAAATTAGTAGGGATGTTCGTACTGTAATTTAATAAAATGATAACTCCTGCATTTTCTCACTGTACGGAGTACACCTTGAGTTCCCACACCAACATCTATCTACTAAGCTACCTTAAAATAAATTTAATTTATTATGCCATCATACAAATCCCATTACTTGCTCAACAAACAGTTTTGTTTTCCTGTCTGGGCATCCCTCCAAAGACAGGCTGCTGTGTATGCTTTTGCAATTACTGATTCACTGTATAAGAAACTATGGCATGTTTCTGATAGACTAATTAAAGGCAAAGAACAGTCTCCCCAAGGCCTTAATTCAATTGTTATTCTCCCCTTGGCTTCCTCTGTGATCACCACGCGATGCTCTCTCTCTCTGCTTCATTTCCCCCACCTGTAAAGCGGGGATGGGAGCCTCTCATCCACCTCACTTACTGAGAAGATGAGGACAACAGGCCACAATTTCAACTGATTTCCAAGTGCTCCTGAAATTGGGGTTTACCAGAGGTATAGAGCAAACTCAAAACTTCAGATCAACACTGGTTTCCTTGCAGACACCTCCAAGAGGGCAACACCACTGCTCTCACACAGGGAGCAGCAGGCAACATACACAAGAATTGGAAGACAGACCACAAGAAAATCACCCATCCACCCATTCCCTGAGCTGCAGCCCAGGCTGTCCCACAGGTCTATAGGTCCCTTCCCACCCAAATGAAAGCTTGCCATCAGTGACAATGCTTCTGCCCCAAGACCTCCCTGGGCAGGGCCCCCCCACACCATGACCCTTTCATTGTGCAAAACCTTGATGGCTTCATGGTCACTCTCCTCCTCCCTCCTGAAGGAAAACACTCACAGTCATCTGTCTTCTACTCCCTTGTCTCCTCCCTGCCTTGGGGAACAGCCTCTGTTATTTTTCACATTCTGGTTTATTTTATTATGGAGTGGCAAAGCTATCCTCAGTTACTCATGCTGATCATATTTTTCTTATTATTCCGGGACATTATTTAATATCTACTCTTCGGTTACTGTGTTTAAATCTGGATTTGATGGGAGAAAGGAGATTGGTAGAGGAGCAAATCTGGGGTTTTCGTCATGGCTTTACCTGTATGAATTTCAGTCTTTTCTGCAGTTCCCAATTAACAACTCTTTGGATACCAAAACTGCCACCTGGGCAGAATACCAGGGCCCCACTTTGGTCCCACCTAAGACCCTAGGAGGACTCCAACCAGCTGCTGGGCTGGGGATGCTGCTGATCCCTGCCCAGGAGGGTGTCAGCAGCCAGCAACATGGAACCAGCCAGAGAAATGCTGCAGATCTCAGCTCTGGAGGCTCCTAAACAAGTGTTTAAACGTGTGAGTGGAGACCTAAAAGCAACCTTTTCTTCAAGAACATGTTTTAGACTGAATCATAAATTTTCTACAGCTCTCTCTGGTTAATGTTGTAGTTTGGTTTTCTTACACAGCAACACTGAAGGGCAATAATTGTTATCCTCACCAGGAGATCCGGGAGGGGGGGAGGGGAAAGGAGACTTGAAAAGTTAATTACAGAAATTCCTGTGGTTTTTGCAATATCTTTGTGCACATGAAAAGGAAACAGTTGTAATTTTAAACCATAGATCATGTGTTAGGAATAAATATTCCATGCAAATACAAATTTGGGAGGAACAGCTGAAGCTGAAATGCCAAAGCAGTCTCCAACATTGCTTCTCCCAATTGACTGTGGAATTTTGTCTCCAACCCATTACAGAAGTGCAGAGTTCTTCTTGACTAAGTGTACTCTCCCAATTTGCACCTTTTATGCACTATTCTAAATGAAGAATATTATCAATAATTATTATTGTAACTGGGGAGACAGATAACACTAAGACTTTGATTAGTGGGCTGGAAGAAAGTAACTTATCTTACCGGAAGGAGCAGGACATAGAAAAATATTAACATAAAAGCAGAGGTCAAATTCTATATCAACTATCGAGTGTAGAAGCATTCACTACTTTTATATCTGTTTCTGTCAGCTAAGTAGATGACCTTTTGCTCTTAATGCTTTTATCAGCCAATTGGAATAATCTGGCAATGATTTTGTAATATCATTTTCTTTCCTTTAAAGAAATGGAGAAGGGTTAAAGAATAGGCTGGGAGGTCTTAATTTCTCTATTCTCTTTTCAGGTAGAGAAGAGATAAAAGACTGCTGTTGATAGTAGAAATTTAGGCAGGATAAGGCAAAAAAGAACAGTAACATCATACAGGCAAAATGCTGACTGGAGATTTATATATTGTTCTAAGCTTTATTAGAAGGTAGACTAAGTCGTGCCCCATAAAGTGGGGTTCTGACTTGAAAGTATGATTTTTTTTTTTCCTGAATTAGATTAAGACACAAAAAGGAAAAAGAAAAAAATTATTTCTTTTCTCACCACCATATCAATATTTTTCTCATTTTAACACCAGTTCGGCAAACGTGATCGTGGAGTATGTTATCTGGACAGCATAGAGACCAAACAAGTTTGAAGCTATACAGGGAGAACATTTGGAAGAGTTTTTGCAGCTCCTATTAAGCCAAAGGGGGATGCGTGCTCAGTAATGGTGTTTCCAAGCAGGACGTACATAATCCTGACAAATGGGGAATCGGGAGTCCCCTGGAGCAACCCAGGTAAATCACTCCAGCCATAATGAGCTGCTACATTCAACCTAGCCTAATAAGCTAGGTTTTCCTTCCTTCAAGCTTTTCCCCCTACATTTCAAGCATGTGTAATACCAACTCACTCTGCCTACATCCAGCCAGGTGCAGCCTCCTCACCTTCTTCAGCTACAGCCCCAGGGAGGACCCTTCAGCTCCAACATCCCTTCCATACATCCTGCCTGCCCTCAAGCTCTGCCGAGGGTTCTAGGGAAAACATTTCCATCCTTCACATAAACCTAGTTTGAGAACGTTATTTCTGAATCCTTTTCTAAGCAGCAGAGCAGCAGCTTTATTTTTTTTTTTCCCCTCCTCAAACTAAACCACCAGAAATATATGGCAGGTTGTAAAGGATGCCAAAAAGTGAAAGGAGATCCTGTGCCTTCCCATCCTGGCAGCTGTGTCTCTCATTTTGCTCTCTGAACTGCTTGAAGAATTACCAGGGTGAACACAACACAAAAAACGTTTAACAAGAAATCCACCTCATGGGCAAAGATTCCCACCTCCTTAAATTTGCCATGTATTGCCAGACAACAAAGCATAAGCTTTGTAGGTGCCACCAACATATATTACAGGCACAGCAGCATACTTTGTATTTATTATCCCATTGCTGGAAGAACTGGTGCCTTACCTCTGGACAAATGCATATTAATCTAGTTGCTAAAGAAGCAGGAAATACAAGGCCCCAGTTATGCTCTCCCACAAATGCTTCCACTGACTTTAAGGAGCCTATAAAGCCCATGCAAAGGCAAGACTGACTGTTTCTGTTAGAATATGAAATCAGTATTTTAGAGAGAAACAACGTGTATGCACAAAGGAAAGAATTTTATCCCTCCAAGCGCTGTCTGCTTTTCCTACACGCTACCTTTGCAGCTTTTATTAAGAGTAATTTTATTCAACTTGTGTGTTTTCCTTAGTAACAGATTTATGCAGAGCTGATGATTTGAAAGGAGGACTCCAGTGAACAACATATTTTACATTAAGGTTGGTCACCACACACTACTGCTGTTTCCTTGTAGGCTAAAAATACGTTTTGTTTCAGCAGTTAACGCTGATAAATTCACTTTCCTTTTACACAAAGAACTGCTTAGGAGGCAGCGAACCATGATGTGCATCTTCTGCAGCACTCACATCTTCTGTGCTGAAACTGCTGCAATAGTTGACTCTCACTGTTAAAAAACATCACTGTCTGGAGGCGGAGGGCACCAGCTGAGCCATTCCACAAAATTCAGCCACCATGTTTTGGTACAGAAGAGATTTTGACCTCAGCACCCTCAGCCTTCCATCCTTCTGTATACAAAACCCTAGTGACCCAACAAACATCAAGCTCTCAGATGGACTGGAAGAAAGAGGAAGAGAGGGAAAAGGGCAAAGCAAGAGCAAACAAGGAAGGGGGAGACAAAAGACCCTGTCACACTGTAATTTCCAGGGTGGAAAGAGCAGGCTCACCGCCTGCTACCTCTGCAACCTTTTTCTGTTATGAAAGCTGAGCAGGAAAAAAGTGAAAAAAAACTGAAGCACAAAAGCTGTGCAGAAGCGTGCTGATAAGAAAATGACTGGCATTTCTGAGGAAGATTACTGACATTTTCACCACACTTGTTTTGTCAGTCTTGAAAAGGCCTACAGTATGTCAGGCACTTAATGAATCACGCAACACATCACCTTGTGAACTGAGCGCAATCAAGATCAGGAAAATGGGGACAGATTTCAATGACAGTGACATCAGAAACACCTTACTTGATGAAGGCATGTGTAGGTTCATGCTAGAGCAGCATTTAAACAACCCTGCTAAAGGGCACCGGGAAAAGGCTGATGAAGAAATCAAATGTGAGGGAGAAGTGGAAGTCCTCTAAAACTGAAGCTGGAAATTACACCTTTGTACAGAATGCCAAAACTCTCGCTATAGCATCTCTCTCATCAATGGCTAAACTAGCCCTCCTTTGCAAACTACAATTTTCAGTGCTTAATGTTGTGATTAATTAGAATCCTGCCAACTGTGAGTCCACTCTGTGTTACAGAAAACTTACTTTGTTGAAGAGATTTCTAATTGTTAGAGTTTTCTCCTTCCTAGCTGCAATCTTATCTTAAAACTTAGGTGTTGCCTAATAAGCCTAGAAAGCTTATTAGATAAGACATAACTTCATTAGAAAGGCTGCTGGGATACTGATCAAATCAGGACACCAGAGGGAAATTCAGAATAAAGGTTTCCATGGGTTTAAGGATACTCAGTGGGCCTAATTTGTTCATTCTCGCTGAAGACATACTTCATGTATTTCAATGTCTTAGATCAAAACTTTTCTGCTATATTTATTGCAAACACTCTTTGCTTTATAACACTACATTAAGAAAAACGCACAAAGCTGTTTCTCCATCCGTAGAAATGTGCAAATTATTGCCCAGTGCAAAATGTGAAGTTTTCAACCAAACCAGATGTCCTTTTTTTACCATGTTTTCAACACAAAGTTGGAACAATTTTGGTCATGACTGAGAAAAAAAAAAGGAAAAGGAAACTTGCCATTTCACTCCAAAGTGCACAGAGCAATATGTGGGATGATCCATGGCACTGCCTGTCTCCCATTCACTCACTCACTTTTACTGCTTAGCTATCAGACAGTGTGGTTGTAGCCTGCTCCGTCTCTCTGGGCAATGTAACTTTGTAGAGGTAATTAACATCCATTCTAGTGTACAGAAGATCCAGGGTGTCTTGAGAGCAAAAAATAGTGATCTAAGTCACAGAACCTGATGCTATGTCCTTCATAATGAGACACATTAGCTACGTCCACCAAGCTACCAGCAAATCTTCTGCAAGTACTGTGAATCTAAACCTGAAAAACTAGACTGAGACTTCCCTGGTTTTTACTTCCAAAGCACAGACATGGCTAACCAGCATTCTTCATTTGCTCCCATCTGCACCTGCCAGAACCTCTGGGAACTCCGGTGACAGAATCACTCAGGTCTCTCTAAATCATTTCAGGCAAGGTGAGAAGGCAGCTAATGATGCTTGCAGCAGATTAGCAAGCACTCATGTAATCCCTTCTGCTGGTGGGACTGGGGAGAACCAGGGGTCAACAACTGGTGCAGTCTGCACTAGGCTCAAAGGGCAGCCTAGAAAACAAAATACCTCTTCTGAAAAATCCCCTCTGATGGCCTCTAGTGGGGCCATGCAGCCCAAAGAGGATTCAAATTGGTGTGATTTAGACACTGAGTGGGAGAGAGAGGTAGGATATACATTAAAGATTTAACTCAAAAATTCCTTTTTTGGACGTGCAATTATTTAAAAGTTGAGACTTAATAGCCTTTTCTGCTATTACCCTCTTGGAATCTTTAGTTTGTAAAACATATGAACATTCGTTCCCTTTTTGTTTACTAAATGAGCCCATAAAGTAATGTGAAACAAATTTAAATTATATTCTAGCTCATAAGTTTGGCTTTGAGGTTAGATGGCTGCTTCTAGTACAATGCAGTAATGACCTTAAAAAAATAAAAGCTGAGTGCTGTGAGGCCAGCACAGAGCACGCTGAGCAAGCCATGGCACCAGGATTAAACAGTGCCCACAGCAAGGCAAGAGGATGAGAATTCATTGATGTTCACACAGTACTAGAAATCCTCTGATTGAAAGCTGTACAGAAGTATAGAGAATTATTAACTACAGAGACACTAACTGCGAATTTATGAATAATGAAGAAAGCAAAGGGAGAACAACCACATCGTTCGGTTTCCTTAATCACTGCCTCTTCAGTATTCACCCACACAGTCACATTGGCAGATGGCAACTGCAGCTAATATTTTATGTAAAAAGGATGGAAATTTAGTAATACAGCATTCCCTGTACAAGCCTCAATTTGGCAATTTATTCAAGTTCACTCTTGAAGTTCTGCACTTGCCTAAGAATGAGGCTGAATGAAGGTCTCGGCATCCAGTAGCGTGTGAAGCCAGGAGAACCCAGAAGGGCCAGAAGCAGAGCCCAGAAATGATGGTGAGGGGTGCTATAAAAAATCCTTAAAAACACTGACCAAGAGCCTCACTCAATACTGTACTGAGAGCTTCACAGGTGAGCAGCACCTTGTTGATGAGTCCAGCCCTTTCATGTTTTGAAGAATATGTTAAAGTGTGCTCTGCAATGCCCAAAAGTAGCAGGGGCTTCCCTGTTGGTTTTCACTTGAGCCTTCCTTACATCACAAAATTTTTTTAGTGCACACACCCAATAAGCTTGTGACATGTCACCAAGGCTCCTAACCTGCTAATATAAGCTCAGGCTCTTTGAGGAGCAGTAATTGCCAGGTGTCTCACAAGCTGACAACTTAGAAAAAAAAAAAAAAAAAAAAAAAAAAGGGGTCAAAAGAGAGACTCAAGGAAGCAGACAGCAGAAACAACACCAATTCCACCTCTATAATGTGAAGGAACAAGACTGAAAATTACTACATTGCAGTACCAGAGGTTCCTTGACATTTGGTGAGATGTAACTAGGAAGCTTATTTATGACTGCAGCGGCCATAATGGAATTCTTTTTTTAGGTTTTAATCCCTTTCTAGTCTCATGTTAACAGGCAGGAATCTCATCTCTGTTCCGTTTTAAACTCATTCAGTATATATGACTTACTGCACACTGCTCACACTTAGGAGTATAGCTTAGAAGTCATTACTTACAGTAACAGCTGCCAATGATAAAACAACTATTGCACTCTTGTGACAGGGGCTGAAAGCATAATGCAATTTTTAGGACTTCAGTTTTGGATTTACTAGGATGTCTGTGATACCAGAGAAAAATAACTGAGCGAGAAATGGTATTCTACCAGTTTTTTTCAAGGCTTTTATCAAAAGATAGAGAATTATCTGTGAAGGACATGTTTTCCACATGAGCTTAGATATTAATTTATATGGCTATCTACAGAAATCATTAGTTATCAGATCACAGTGCCTCAGCTGACAGAAGCATTATGTATTTGCACTTCAGGGAAATCCTGCATTGTTCCCTGTGGAGATTTGCACTGGTAGTAAATGTTAAATTTTGTAACAGTGATCATTGTATAGCCACCTAAATCACAAAACCACCTTCAGATATTTACAGAAATTAAAAGCGAGTAGAATTTCCCTCCTTCAAACCACACCTTAGCTCTGAAAAGCATTAATGCAAAAATAAAACCACACAAACCTCATTAGTTATACACAATCCTAAGCAATTAAAAACAAAGCCCAAACCTCGCTGCCCGAATTTCTGCCAGGATTTTACTGCTTTCATCCTTCCAGAATCAGTCCAGACATAAAAAAGCCCAGCTTACATCCTTTTTCTCCTTTTCCACCATCAAACTATCCTGTTGAGAGTATTTCAGACTCAGACAATTACCACCACACCAAAGGCAAGGAGTTCAGCAAGGTTATTGCATTCATCCTCTGAGACACTGGCAAGGGGAGGGGGGGCAAAAAGAGGCCAAACTGGAAACTACAGTGCCTGCACCAGTCTCCCTGTGGATGTCATCTGATCTGCTGAATATTTGTTTCTGATTATACACTGGTGGTGGGGGAAGGGGGAAAGGAGAAGAAGCAATAAGAAATTGCCCAATTTTCCCACCTCGAACTGAGCTTCAAAAGAAGCTCGAGAAGCCCTTTCCAGCATCAGCTGAGAGCACATGACTCGCATATTTAATATTTTTATATAGCAACTATTTTATGCCAGTTATGCATTCAAATTCCCCACGGTGCTGCCTGCCTGGAGCGCTATTTATAGCAATCATAAAAACCACACCTCCACCTCTGTCTTGGGACCACAGCTTGAGAAATGAGCAGGCAAGGGAAGAACATGCTCCTCTTGCCATTTCCACAGCTTGACACTCCCATCCAAATGCTGACAGCATCTCTTAACTTAATAGAGCCAAAAGGAGGGATGGCTTGGCTACGTGAACACAGTGAATAACATCAGCACCACCAAAATATGGGGTTGAATGAAGACATATGATGGCTTTCAAGTTTAAGGTCTACAGATGCTAAAGCAGTCTTTGAGGACAAGGGCTTCCACCCAAGCCTGAAGGTGAAAAGCTCATCTCTAGTTTAAATCTCTGCACCTCTCCACGTGAGATCTGAAGAAGCATAGATGAAATATAGATGATGTATAAATATCATAGTCAAGGGACCATGTGCTAGGAATACTCTGGTAAAACACCTGGTTCCAAGTGGCTGCTGAGTGAGGGAAAGGCCACAGAAAGCAGACTCAGACCCAGTCAGATAATTCAATCTAGATACAGGATCGATAGACTCAGTAGCAACAAAAAGCCATTAGCATTTCTTCACCAACCCTGACCCTTCAAAGCCTGCAGAGGCCAGGGTGAAAATGCTGTCAGGAAGAGCCCTTGCAGTGGGCTGCCAGGAGCTTCTGATGACTCCTAGGCTGCCTACAGCCAGAGTATCAGAAGCCACTGTGTGACAAAAACAAAACTGGGAGACGCTACTTTATAAAACACAATTAGAAGAATTTCAACATTGTTCAATGGAATGATGTGCTGTTCTGTGTAGTTGTTTGTTTGATAAATAGCAGGCAGTTACAGCTCACGTTTTTAGCCCTGAATTACTGCCAGACTGAGTTGTTTTGTGAGGTAAAACTGAATCAGCAGTTCACTTACAAAAATTAAGCCCTGGAGAATGTGAAACAATGAAATATTCCTACTCATTAAAGAAGCCATTGCTGCTAAATAATCAGCATACAGATACAGCCCAGAAAGGTGAATTTATTTACGTACCCCAATCACTTTCCCTGGGATTCATCTGGTATGCAAATTTTCTACAGCTTGATAGCACACCTTAAATTTATTTCCCGCCAGGATTTAGAGCAATGTCCTAATCACTACTGTGCACCACAGGGCTACAGTGATCATAGGATACCCCATCAGCTGACTGGGGCTCTCTGGGCCACCCCCATGGACCTTATTCTAAAATAAAACTGTAAGACAAAAGGTTATTTTTGCACCAGATAAAATGTTAAAATTCAGGAGTCATTTAGTGGTGCACAGACAGGAATATCATGGTTGCCATCTCATTCACCATGGACACATGTCCTGATCCTTGAGGTACAGCAAATACCTGGCATTCACAGAAAATGCTGCAAGGAACTGATGGCTGCATACTGTCCTTTTTGCCCAGGTCCCCAGAGAATAGCAGTGGAAGAAGCAACATCTCTGATTTTCAGTTAAATATGCATCTCACAGTTCAGCGTCCTTCAGAAAATAGAAGAACTGTGTGCATACATATGCATAAATTACTTTTGGAACATATATAATAAAGTCATTTGGGACATTTTATATAGATAATAGTAGCAAGGGTAATTTGCTTCACACAAAAAATTAAATAATTGTATATATTTCCTTTTGCAGTGTGTATTCATTTTCCACCGGATAATATTAGCATGAGTTGGAATATGTACAACTTTAGTTCCAAGATAATTACATCTTTTGGAGCTGGTATTTCACAACTCATCAAGTGGAAAGACCGAAGCTTCAGATGCTTTAAAAGGCAATGTCTCATTTTTCCAAAGAGAGTTACAATGTCCCTTTCTTGCTTTCAGAGAAACTGAACCATAAAACTTTATTTTCAATTTTGTTGCATTTGAGAAAAAAAATGTGTAAAGTAATTTGTAAGAGTTTCTAAAATTTTGTTTTAATTTCTTCCCTCTCCCCTTGAAGCCTCCGTGTTTAATGAAGAGTAGCTTTACCAGTGGAACAGTCATGATGTAAGTTGAGAATGAGGCAAAAATGAGAGGAATCCTAATTCAATGATGAAGCCTTTATATCATCCAAAGGAAGTATGTACCTTTTACTCTTAATGGCTCAGTGTCTTGGGAAGGATACATCTTCACATCCATGCCCAACCATGCTGTTACTGTGGGATAAATAACTCAGAATTCGGGAGTTTACAATAGGAAGTGATGAAAAATAACAGATCTAAAGGGAAAAAATGGAAAGCTGACAGAGGTACATTACCCTGGGGAAAAAATTATGAGAGTAAGTAAGATAAAACATATTCATTCCTGTAATGCTTTCGTGCTGACAGTCAGGAACCCAGCTTCATCCATCCCTCAAGCAAGCAACGTGTCAAAAGAGGGAGTCCTGCTGAGTGCCCATGAGAGCAGAGCGGGACCTGCAGGGTCGTGGCCAAATCCCTGGCACTCACCCACCTCTATCCCAGCCATTCCCAGTCTGGTGGGGCTTCAAAGGTTACAGCTGAACAGGATCACAGCAGCAGATGCATATACCAAAAGGGACACACCGGATTGGAATAACGCATTTGGTGGAAATTCCTTTCTAGATGCTATTTTTAATACCCAGTATTAAACATGCTTATGGATATTCCATTTCCAGCACAGTTATTACTGTTCAATAGCCATTAATGTAAATGGTGGGTGCTGGTTAATGCCAAGCCATGTGATGAAATAATTTCCTTTCCCATCTGGGTTTCTATAATCTTGAATAAAAATGAATTAAAAAAACAAGGACACCGGTAAGATCACAGCTGAAACATTCATCCTGATCCTCACAACCACCGCACATTTGGGAAGAATCCTTTGTTTTCAGGACAAAGCAGATCACAGGCATTATCCCCTCTATCCTACCTAATGCATAGTGGATAATAAAGTAAAAAAAATTAATGAAAAATGACTAATGGTAACTAAATGATTCACTTAACTTGGCTCTCTCTGTAATGTATTCTTCATATGACAGGCATTTATTAGCTCTCACTGATGACTCCACAGACACCCCGCTATGCACAGAGTGCCTGTCTACACATTAAAACTTAATGCACAAAGCAAGAATTATTGATGTTAGCTTTCTTCTAAGAGGGCATATCAGCAGGATTTTTTTTTCTGCTTTATTTTCCTTAGGTAGTGAATAACTGGGGATTTTTAATTTTATCAGAAACTAGTGGTCCAAAACACCTACTCATTTCCACAAAATACTATTTTCCCTTTATTTTGTTTTTTTGTGTGATTATTTTTTACAGGCATATTAAAACAAACACGTGTGATGGTTTCAAGAATGAAAAGAAAAAAAGCAGCTTGAAAATCCTAGTGCTTGCACATTGTGTGCTATCTGTAAGCCTGGGGAACCACCGAGTTCTTAATAGACCTTGTGTTTTCCTCAGGATTTCAGTGCTTGTAAGAACAGCCAAATGCTGCTAATTACTGGAGTCACATACTTTGTGAAGATGAATACTGCCTTGGATATACACATACAAATTGCCTCCACTTTAATGTAAGTATATACACTATGAATGAGCTGGAGCCAAGTGCTCCACTTCCACACAGACCTGATGATGCATCTCACGTGCTACCACACAGCAGCTCTGCTGCTTCTTTTGGTCATTTCCATCCAGAAAGCTCTGACTGCTCTAAACCCCAGGCCTGGCCTTTGGCATTCACTGGGTATCCACCAAGCCTGCTGTTAATATGTTATTTAACTGCCTTTTCCAGGCCCAGAGGGAGGTTTTCAAAGTGTCTACACCAGAGACACTTGTGAATCTCAGAACCTCCACTGTATCTCCGTCTTTTGGGAAAATCACCACCAAGCTACTATCTCTAATTACAGTTCTCAAACCAAATACATTTCTTCCCCTTTCCTGAGCTGAACAGGTCTCAGGTATTATACACAGCTTTATAATGATGCTGGGCCACCACTGAAGGAAATCCTCTCATCCATCTGGTCTGTTCAGCTGGACCAGGGCGTGCCGATTCCTGCAATTGGGCAGATCCCACCTGGAAAGATGTAGCTGGAATCTGCCCAAAAGAAAACCTCATTCTGATCCATGTCTAGATATTGCTGCTGCATTGCAAGGACCTTCAAGAAGGTGCCTAGACACGGCTGCTTCAGGCCAACCCAACACTGGCCTGAACCTGGCATAACCCTTATGCCCTTGGGAAGTGAGCAAAGAGCAGATGCAGTGGTCACTGTTCAGATATGGAAGACCTGGTCTGCATTCCTCTGTCGACATAAGAAACTTTATAAAGCCTCTCCAACAAAAGGAAAAAAATGCCTCCAAGTTGAGCAAAGAGCTCCCGCCGTTTCTCTTCCTCTGAAGCAGTTTCAAAACTGCTTGGAAGTGCTTGTCCCTGTGACTTAAGCACCAGAAACCTGAATGAAACACTTTTCTAATTGCTTAAGCCAGGCTGGAAATAGACTTCAACCTAAGATGCACAAGCTTTCACCCTACACCTAAATATAATTTCCACTAACAGCCTGTGCTACACTGCTTTAATGTAAATGCCAACTTAGACCAGATATAGTAAGGGTCTATAATCTTTTAGCTAAGTTTAAACAGAAGAGAGGTCAACACGCTATTTACCATAATCCTTTTTTAGGTTTCATGAAATTACAGCATAAGAAACAAATCATGCCTGGCCTACATGTTCAGGAAAGAATGGCTCCCTGTGCCTTTTTTAAAAATAAAAAAAAAAGCTGAAGATGGAAGGAAACGGAATGATTTGTTAAATGGATATATTTGATAAGGGAACATTAATGCATTCTTCAATAATAAAACTGAAGAATGCTGTTCCAGCTAGACATTTCTTTTCATTTTTATTACACAGACAGTGTTTGATTACAGTTTAGGGAAATGAACTGAAAGAACAGATGTACTATTTTTTTGATAAGTAGTCAGAAGGGTATATTACTGTGTCTGGCAAAAGTTGGAAGGCAGATGATTCAATGGATAATTGAAGAGTGATATTGAAACAGGTTACATTTGTGCCCTCAGGCGTTAAGAACAGGAGAATGTTTTTAATTCTCAACACAGGAGTTCACATGGCTGCAAAGCAAATGAATACAATGAATGAATAATTATGTTTCAGAGGCACGCAGTAACTGCTGGTTAGTAGAGAATTTTCCACAATAGAGGGAAATAGCAACTTCTTATCTCAAGTTATTTAGCATAAGCCAGATGTTATTGGAGTTTGATATTCATCATCATTCATTATGCTATAGGACCATATTTCCTGTGGTTTCAGAACAGAGATAAAAAAACACCTCAGAGTAACACAGGTGGGAGGCAGCAAGACCATTCAGAGACCTCCCCAAGTACAGCACTCTGGCTCTCTAGTGCCAGGATTGCAATGCAGAGGTCCAGGGCAGCCTGCTGGGATGCAGATCACAGCTGCTCCATGTCTCTGGGGTCTGAGGGAGCTGGTGGAAGTTGCTGACCAGGTGGCAATGTCCTCCACTCCACAGTGGACCAGATCTACCTTGTCCTTAAAAGGAGCATCTCTGTCTCTGTCTCCTGCTTGAGATGTCCCCAGCTACACACACCCCAGCTGCACCCTTGGGACCCCCTGGTCAGAGCAAAGAGTCATGTAGAATTTAAGTATTTAGCATTGTACACTGTTTTGCTCAAGCCATGCCTTTAGTGTCAACTTTAGTATCAGATTTCACAAAAAAAAAAAGGTACCTTTCTGCAGGTTCCAGCCCTCACTAATGTGTGCTCTGAACTATATAACTGCAGGGCAGTCTCTTGAAAACCCCTTGGCTCTGAGGCTCCCATATCCTCCCAAACCCCTCTGAGGCTCCCATATCCTGCTTAACAACAGACCACACATTAACCCTTTCCAATAAAAACCACATATATTACTTAGCAAATTTCAGTGCAGTACACACTACATCCACATCGATGAACACATTAGAACATCATTATTAATGTCATGCACTTCATGCCAATTGAATTCCTAATGATTAGCCACTTAATTCTGAGCTGAAACAATTACTCTTCCCATTGAGAACTACTTGTTTCAGCTCAAAGCTCAGCAGCTGGAGTACAGAAAGCCAGCCATACCCAGTCATGCAAATACATCTTGTGGAATCAAAATTCACATTTACTAATGCATATTTTGTATGGATAATAAAGTACTGGGCATCACTTTTCAGGACTGGTACAGAGTATGTTGGCAGGAATGAGCACATCCCAAATTCACAGATTTCTGTGATAGCTGGGGTATCCACACATGCATGTTCACATTCGTGCATCAGAAAGCAGTTTGCCCTTGGTCTACAAAAGGCCTCTGCACAAGCACTGGCTCTCCCTTATGTCACTTAGCCAGACATTTCAGACTCAGTATATATTGGTAGTGACAATGTGGTATATCAGAAAACCAAAATGGGTACATCTGGATTTAGACTCATTATAGTTAGGACTAAATACCATGCTTGTCTTCATGTAAGTGAGAAATGTGAGACACATCTCATGGCAGCTGTGTAGTTCTGCTGGATGTACAATTTACCTTGTAAGTAGCACTTATGCTTGTCATTTTCAACAATCAAAACACTGTGCAGACAATAACTATACCACCAATATGCCTCTGAGAATAAATAAACAGGCATAACTCATTTTACAAGTGTGGAATCAGAGACAAAAGGATCTGATGAAAAAAAAAAAAAACCACAAAAAAACCAAAAAACCCAAACACAACAAAACAACACACCAATGGGTAAACCAGTATTGAAGAGTGGGAGCGTGCCCATTGCACAAAGCAGCTCAGACAGCAGTAGCTGCAGCACAGCAGGATGCAAGAACTGTACCTTTCCACCCAACTGCTCTTGTGACTTTGACACGATGGTAATTACTGTGCCATCATTATGGTGACACAGACTACAGTATGCACGGCTGAGTATCACTGAACAGACATTAGTTCTCCAGCAACCCAGTTGCTCCGGGTAGTATTTGTAATGCAATCAGAGCTGCTAACAGGGTGAATGGAGCAGTTCCTGAAGTCTCTGCAATCAAGGGACTGACCCCAAGGCAAAGTAAGCACGGCCAGGGGAGTCTTTCTGCTGACTTCTGTAGCTGCTGGATGACACTGTTCTGCATGGTACAAGGAGCTCCTCCAGCATATGCAGAGCTCTGGTTGACTTTCATGGAATACCAAGTTGGAAAGGAATCAAGGAACACCTGGTCAAACCTTTCCTGGCAAAAGCACAGTCTAAACAAAATGGTCCATCATCCTTTCCTGCTGAATCTTAAGTGTCCAATGATGGGGAATCCACCACTTCCCTGGGGAGATTAATTGAGTGGCAGATTGTTTTTTCAAAAGACACGGGATCATTTCATCACCTACGCACTGATCTGTAAAGCAGTGTAATACTTAGATTTCCTGTTCCATGTGGACTTGTAGATTTGCAGTAACACGTACTCTAGAGCTCCACTGTTTGAGTGATATAACACTGATGCTGTGCTATGGTGAGGACACACAAAGAAGCATGTTATTCCAAGAGTAATGTCCAGTAGATGATACTTGGAGGAAAATCGAAAGCTGCTTCTCAGAACTAATTTTGCAGACTAAAAGAACACTAGCTGTTAATTGTAATAAATTTGTAGTTCTGTCCTTTAGTTTTTTATTTGCTTGGCCTCTGCAATTACCCTCCATGCCCTATTTCTCCAACACAGAACCCACGTGAAGAAACAACAGTCCCATGTTAATTCGTTTTCTAAAGGCCAGGCCAGTTGCATCCTGACTGCTTTCCTATCCCTTCTATTCCTCACACCGCTCTAATTTTCCAAAATATTTATCAATGGAGGAAAAGGAATCACATCAGCCACCATTTTATAGGGCTTGATAAGTGACCCAAGCTAGTAACTACCAGTAGGTCCACAGCAGAACCATCAGAAACACTTGCCAAGACTCACATATGCTTTACAAAGCCAATCTGCACAAAGTAAGAATGATTTCAGAGTACAGCATTCAAGGACAGATGCAGGTTTGGCAGGAAAGAAAGGAAGCTTATTTAGGGTATTTTTGGATGCTGATAACTGACCGAATACATGGATTTTTATCATGTTAGTACTTACAAAAGACTGGTTTGTTAGTGACAAGGCAGATCTTGAACCTGCAGGCCTGCAGGACAGACTTTAATAACAGATGGCAATACTTTGCCAATGGTCAGATGGAAAGATTCAGTGTCTTAGCAGATGATACCTTCTGTCTTACTTCTTTAGCCACTGATTTAATTACACTGATAATGTCATGAGAAGGAGAAATCAATTATTCATTAAGCCTGCCCAAGAAAGCATTGTTTTATCCCATGTATTTATTTTCAAGATCATTTACACTTGGGTAAAAAGGCAGTTTTCTTCCTTCTACATCAATATTTTATACAGTAACTCACTTAACAGCCCTGGTGAAAACTAAAGTGGGTCTGTTAAAGAGGATCAAGATGTGATACTCTATGCAAGGCATGAAGGTGATTCTTGAAAACCCCACCAAGCTGCTTGATACATCCCATCAGCTGCATAATTCAGGGGTCATAAACAGGATGCACAGAGCAATCTGTTACACCCCTTTTTAAAACAAAGCCCTTCAGTGCATTTATATCTGACTGTCCCCTATGACTTCTTTAGAGGTTGTTGGAGGTGATACCACAGGTTTCTTTTCTAGCTCCCTCCATTTTTAATGAGCACATGACCTGGTCTGCCATACTTTCTTGACATAGAGGATTTTTTTTCTGCGTTCCCATTAAAAGTAGTACTGCTTTTTATAAATAAAGACATTGATCTCTCCCTACCAGCAGACAGACAAAGACCTTTTCTTTCATCTGGTTTGCTTTTGAACTAGTTGTCTAAAATAAATAAATAAATACATAAATGGGAGTGTAATTTTGAGTGGGACAAGTCTTTCCCTTCTATCTGCTTTGCCATCAGTTGTCTCCCTTTGTTCTCCCATTGTCTGGTTCCAACATTTTCTGACAAAGTCATGAACAGAAGCCTGCACAGTAACTCAGGTTAAAAATGTTCTTGGTTTTGTAAGAGAAAAAGTAGGAATGGGAGAGGGAGACTGAGAAGAGCTGAAGACATCAAGCTGAGAAGGCAACATCAGGGCAGAAGGAAACGGGGAGGAGGAATGGCAAGAAAAGAGAAGTAGGTCTTGGCAAAGAGACAACCTTACCCCCCTGCACACAGCTGCAGATTCAGCAAGTTTATTAACCTTATTGAAGTTTATATTAAGTAAAGAAGATAAAAACTGCAGAGAAAGCAGTGGAATCACCCCTGTCCCTACAGCCAGACACTGTGTGCGGTGTCACCCAGCCCTACGAGGGTGTTGGGGAGCAGGTCATGACCGGACTGTGTGCATCATGCTCCACCATCATACTGTCACTGCAAAGCCTCCTATGGTTGCATAGAAAAACCTACTCCCAACCATACACAACCATGTATTCCCAATTAGTTTTTAGTGCTACCCCAGAGCCCTTGAGTACTTGGCAAGACCAAGCCCTACCTGGACTAGAAACAGCACAGAAAACAGAGGTGAAAGCATCTCTGCAGACTCACATCCATGCATCAGGTAAGGAGCAGAGCACCTGCAATCTTCAGATGGAGACTCAGACTAGCAGCAAAGTATGCATGAACAGGAGCATCTGTGGAGAGGGTGAGAGAAGCCTACAGATACAAGACTGACCCACTCAGTCACAGTGTGTTTGTGCCTGAAAAGTGCATTGTGGAAATATTTAAAAAAAAGGCTATACATGGCCTTTTGTAGGTCCAAAGCTATGGAAGAAAAAAAAAAAAAAAAAAAAAAGAAAGAAGGGAAAAGCCTCTGCTGTGCCTAGAGAAACTGCCCAGAATAGTCATTCTTGGTTATTACTTTATAGAGTGATGCCACTGACACGACAATCTCCTACAGAAAGCAAGCAGCAATTGTGGAAGTACCTAATATTGCATCTCACCTTCACCACAGGAACCCTCATTTAATTTACATTAAGAAAGACGTTACCCTTTGGAGAAGTACCAACAATTTCAGCTCCTCCTTAGCAGTTCAATGAAACATTTCTTTTCTCCTTCAGCCAAGCTTATTATGAATATTTAATGTATCAAAATGAACTGAAAGCTACCACTGTGCATCTGCTCTCCAGCTCTCCATCCGTCTACTGACATCAAGGCTTAGTTCCCAAAATATGACATTAACTATATTGCTACATAAATACAGCTCCTTCAACTACCTTTTCATAAGTAAAATGTATGCAAGGCAAAAGCCAAGCCTGACTTGAATAGAGGAAACTGTCCTCTTCCAGCTAGAGATGTCTTTGTTACTTTAGCTCTTGATGTCAATTCCCCACACCAGCTTGTACCTTCATCTTCTGTCCTCTAATTGAATTCATATTTGCTTCCTCTTACTAATCCCCAGATGCTTGTCTGAAATGATCTAAGACACAGCCCACGTTCACAGGGAGAGAAGACGTAGATTGGGGAACCAATTTGATAGCTACAGAGGTTTGCTAATTTGCTGTGCAGCCAGGCAATCTATGGGAATATCATGTTTTTTCACTGTTCCTCTTAAGCTTGTATGTAATATTTTGCTTTTAGCCCTGTGCTGGAATCACGCTCAAAATATAGTTCAGATGTGATTTAAAATAAAAAAAAGAAAGGAACACTCCTTCCTGGATTTTCCAGGCACCAGAAACACATAAAAACTTCAGTGCACTGTATGTTTGCCAGCTCTCTTTGGTTTGGCTATAGTTATCATGTCACTACTAGAAAAATAAAAGGGGAGGGAAGGGGCAGAGACTTATCCTCTTCAGCATTTTCTAGTGCAACAGAATGTGTGGAATGGTGAAAAAGAAGATAAAACAACGGTGGCAATTATAGCTCCTTCTAATCCCCTGATTCAGATCTTTTAACTAGAAGCTTGGCCTCTTTACAGCTTAGGAGTCTTGCCATCAATTTTCAACAGATCAGGTTTCACTTTTCTCCCCAAGATTATGAATGAATGGACAGAAACATCTACACTGGCAGCATGCTGGAAAACCTAGAATACAAAGCCACTCTCCCTCCAATGCAACCACACAATAGTCTCAGGGTGCAGAAAATAAAACTCTGCTTTCATCCTGCCCCCCTTATTTTGCTGTTGCCCCACGAGTGTAGGGATGGTTCAAACATAAGACCCCATCCACAGCAGGATATATAACTGCTACAAAGTTTGTTCAGCAACAAAGATCTACTTGAGTGGCCCTAGCATGATTGCTACTATTCTATTTTTATAGAAGAAAAAGAGACATACGCCATATAAACACTGGTTTTGCTGTGTTCAAATGCTGTACAGGTATTACCTAGTAAAATACTTTTTTTTTCCTTTTCTTTCCACCTCTTCCATATGAGTAACAACTGAGGTCTGAAAACTAGTGAATAAAAGCAGTTTAAGTGTGGCTGGCCCGGGTGATGATGACTGAAACAACCAGTCTTTCAGTCTGATGATTGAAAAAGCAAATGTAAGAAAAACTCCAAGAAGCAGCAGCCAGGGTGTTTCCCACGCATGGGGCACGCATCCTCTGCTTGTAGGGATTCGTCTCCTGGTTCTGGGAGAGTTCCCTTACTAACAGCAGTGACAGCCTGGTTGGTCCCCTCCAGTTCATACCCTGAATCTGGTTAATGACTGCTGTCACGAGTGCCTGACTATATCAAACTAACAGGACCGAAAGAGCAAGACACAATTTTCTCATTGTTTTACTAGACCTACAGGTGAGCAGAGAAGGAGATAAAATGACCATGGCTGTTACTCTATGAGAGCCTCAGAGCATCGTGACAAGAGGATTAATAAAGAGCCTGTTAGCCTGAAATTCTCCTCATTTCTTCCATTTAGTTTCAGAATGCAAGACAGCATCAGCAGAAGGGACTGGAGACACTCACTGCACTGTGTCACCCATGTGCATGATTTGAGCACCCTGCTGCCAAGCCTGGCATGCAGAGTCTAAGACTGGCACCTGGTTCACCCACCTTACAAACCTCCCCACAAACATCAGCAAAGAGAAAACTTACCTGGCAAGCATCCTTCAATAACCTGTGCTTAATTTAACAATTTACTCACTTGTACAAAACCACGACAGCTTGGCTCCCCGCAGTACCATGTGTTTGCTTAGCATGGTAGTCCCAAAAGGCACACCAGCTTTTGCAGCCACATGTTTTAAGGGGCAATGTTTTAACTTTGCTTTGTCTGTGTCGTTGACAGAGAAGCATTCTTGAGTCTCTCTGCATAAGCAGACATGCAGATTATTGTACTTTTACTGAAGAAAGCTTTTGTCAGGTATGGATGGTTGTATCACTGAGGTTAATTTATACTGTACAGAGCCAAAAAGTGAATGAATACATATCAGTATTACACACAATATCTATGAATATTACAGGTCAGTTTGTAGGACCTGAGGTTCTACATCAGATACAGTTAAGCCTGTAAAAGTGGGACTTGAGGAATCCAATCTCTTGAAAGTAATTGCAAATTTAACAACTCCTTCTGCCTATCCTTAATATAAAAGTTAGATAGTAAATGAGAATTACAAGTACCAGTAGACAGGTTTAATGTCTGTATTCTCTCATTTTCATAATTATGACTATTGGGATACATTACAGTCCTTCAGGGAGAGAGAGGCTGCAGCTGGGTTCCCTGGATTTATAAAGAAATCACTGGCCCTGCTGCAAGTAGGCTACGATTCTACAGCACAAGAGTTAAGAGACCTCTTTGATAACAAAAAGCACAGGGGAAAAAAAGGCAAACGTTTAAACAAACACAGTTGTTACCCTTCACACAATGGTGGAAGCTGTCCAAAACCCACTTGCACCAGAAATAAGCAAGGAAGGATACCATTTACAAGGTCTAGGCTAAGAATACTGGGATACAGCTACTGAGATATAGCTTGTTGAAGCACAGACAGAAAGGATCCTCCCTGCCTCTGCAGGAGCCCGTGGCAGAACTCTCTGCTCATTCCACTTATTTGCAAACACTGATATTCTCCCACAGCCCTTTGCTTCCTAAACCTCCAAACTTCCCCATCCCTCTGCATTTTGAGGTATAATTATCCAGGTCTCCTTGCATACAAGTTTCAAGTGGGAAAGAAAAAATCAAACTCAGTGAAGAGGCTGGTGCCTCATTTGAACATTACTCAGTTTGGAGCAAGCTTTTGAATGAACCAACATGGTTCAGGTCACCAGAGGTCCAACTGGGAGACACTGAAACACAAAAAGTTGCTGAAAGACATGGGGTCAAGAGTGCTGGAAACCAGGTCTTCTCTCCAGCCAGCTGCCCAACTTCTTGTCTAATAGGGAGCCCACACATGGCATACAATGTGGAAAGCTGTTACCCTCTTTTCCCTCCTACACACACAGTCATTTTGGTTTTGGCCATGTCTCCTGTGTTATTAAATCTTTCTTCTTATACCTTCATGCCTCCAGAAAGCCTTTATATTAAAATTCATGTGGTCTCAAAACAATAAAATATGAGTCAACGAGGGGAGAAACTAAAGAGGTGTCTCTGCTGCTTCTTCTTCTATCAGGTTAATATGAGCTATTTTGAGTGACTACTGCATTTTTTTCATTTCATGTGGGTAACAAACCTTTTATTAAACACAGGTGCCCAAAAATTCATCCCAATGCACTGCAGTAACTTGAATGAGCATGTCCTGGGGGTAATTCTGGCCTTGAGTGCTGGTAGTTACTGTACATACTTGCCTGCTTAATTCCTCTTGACTTACAAAGGCATCCATCACGTCACAACAAATGATCTATGAAGCACACTGTACCTGAAACACTACCCTCTCCAAGCCATTTCCCCAGCATCTAAAACAGGCTCTTATCATTTGTAATCAGTAATTAATAACAAAGCATTCTCAGTAGTGCAATTTTTCTGTTAAGGTTAATGCAATATTTCATCTCAGGCCAGCTGCTGTTTTATGACTTTCAAGCACGACAGTAAGTAATGTCTTTGCATAAGAACTCATCCACAGAGTAAATCAATTAGCTCCTCTTTCACCAGCAGGCATTTTCCTGCAGCAAGGGAGGCTAATTACATGTAAAATTGGTGTTTACCAACAGAAGTATGTACCCAAAGTTTGGCCCTGAACATTGACTTTTCTCCTCTATGTCTCCATTCTACATCTTTCCATTAAGGAATTTTTTAATACATGATCAATCAAATACTGTGACTGTGAGCCACGCTTACCATGCTGTAATGATCTATACAGATTTGCCTACAAAGATCAGCATCAACCACACAACATGTGTTTTCAGAACTGGTAAAACTTCTGGGCCACTTTGTGCTCTCAAGAAGGGCACATAAAGGATCAATAAATTCCAAATTAGATAAACTCCACTGTTTCTCAAAAACTAAAGGTCACATCAAAATACCTGTATGGCTCTCCCTGGCAGGAAATTTGGCAATGAGAACATACATGAAAATGGGTGAAAACTTAGTGTATAGCACTGATCTTAAGGGCTTGTGCAATCCTGTCTTAATGAAATTAGCAAGTAATTTAGGAGTTCCTCCCTCCTTTTGGATTGATATTGGAATTGTCTGGCATCTCAGCCTCTTCTTGCATGATGTAGCTGATGAGGATACATGTGTGGCTCAGGAAGCTCATGACCTACAAGCTGTTGTGCGCTGTCAGAGTATTGTGAGTCCTTTATCCTTCTTCTGGTCTGTCCTGGTCACCTGCTGCTGGAGACAAAACACCAGACAACCTGGACCCTTCATCCTATTCAATGATCTGTCCTTTGGTTCCTGTATTTCTAAGAACAAGAACCTGTAGCACACAAAAACAAACTGCACAGTGCGCTGAGTCTTGGATCACCAAGGGACAGAAAAAACATGTTTTAAGCATTTAAACCTTTGATTCCAAGTGCTGTGGATGATATGTACATAGAGCTCACCACAAAGCTCACCACAAACCTCTATCCAGGAACTCGTAGAGTTGCCCACGGAGTCATCCTAATGAGTGGAAATCAACTGAAGATAGGAAATTACCAACCCAGATGGAAGTTGAGCGATGTGTGCTGAACCAGGTTGATGCTTGCTGATGCTACCCAGGCAGCCTGAGCCACAGATAATCATACATCAGATCCCCAAAGGGAGCATTTGTGGCCCTGGGGCAACTGAAGATGTATAAACACTTCTTGCAAGGAAATAGCTCACTTTCTTTCTTGGTGGAAAGGAGAGGAGAGAAAAAGCAGAAATCATAAAAGAAACTCATCATTTTGGGATGAATGCTCTGAACCAGTCCAATATAATTGCATAACACAAAAGGAATGCAAGGACCACAGCTCTGACTCACTGGAATGTTTAGCAACTCACTAGACATCTTGGCTCCAGCTACTCCAGAAGAAGCCACCTAGAAATACATCTTCACCACAAAAAGAAATGTTCCTGAAAAGGCAAGTAGCAACTGGCAAGCAGTGTGACCTTTGGTGAAATAGTCATGCAGACTCATGAATTAAAAGTCAGGCCATGTTAAACTAGAAACTGAAACAAACTCATTGTTGGATTTGGATCCTAATGGATACAGAACTGGGTTTCTTCTGTGTTCCTCTCAGCAGTCTCGATAGTTAGACCAAACAATGACGCAGGCTGTATTTAATGAGAATTACATGTTAATCTTGACAGCTAGAAGACAAATTCTAACTGTAAAAATGCAATTAATTCCCCTTCCTTTAACATTTGGTCTATTTTGTTTGGCAGTTTCTTGTAATTTAGTAGCACATTCATTACACCAAACAGACCAGTGTTAACCATTAAAGTGTGCAAGGCTTTGTCCAATCCTGAATGCCTGGGGATTCCAGCTCATGGGCTGATCCACAATTATCTGTTGGTTTTTCAGCAGTGGGGCTGTATACAGTCATGTCAATTACAAGACACAGTTTTATACATTCTCTCTTAAGGATATGTCCTGCAAATATTTATTTACTCATATTCTTTAATTCCTGGGGCTTCATATAAGAAAAACACCAAACCCATCTAGGATTCAATGCAAGCTCATGTCACATTTCTGCAAGGCTCTTCATCTGTGTTCAGTTGCACCTACATTTTCTCCTTTGCTGCTTGCTGTTTGTTGAATCCACTTTCCATTTGCAACTATAAGTGTGAAGGAAAATAGTTCTGCTTAATACAGATCCAAATTGGCTTTTTAATACACTCATTAAAGAAATGGTCCATTTCAGCCCTCAAAATTTGCTGCAGGTAGCTCTGCACCTTATCACTAAATCACCTGAAAATGAAAGGAAAAAAAAAAATAGATATAATAGGGTCTCAAAGATGTGCTGCATACCGCCTGCCATGTATGCAGAGACCACAGCCTAGAAATCCACTTACACAGTGTAAATCCTGTTCAGTTATATTGACTTTTCTTTCCTTTTTGGTATATTAGTGCTCATGAAAAATCTTGCAGTGAAAGCCCTAGAGAAGAAATCTTTTGTCCACAGACAAATGCATTTCCCACATGCTGTTCTATTACAACAGGCAAAAGAGCAAAAGCATTGTTCCTACTTTTACAATAATCACAAGGCCAGACACTCAACTGAGACAAAAATAACACATGGGCTTTCTTAAGCACACCTTCTCTGCCCCTAATTCAGTGCTACCTCCACCCATTTATCCTCTCCTCCTCCACCAAATGTATAAAAAATTATGATCAGTCCACTGGAACTTTGACTGCAATTCTAAGATTCAGCTCCTACAACCCATCAAACCATCCTTTCAGTCACCTCCAGATCCTTGCTACATTTGATTTTATCCAAGCCAAACCTCCCTTTCAGTTTTGAGAGCTCTTCATTTTCCCTTTTTTTCTTTTTTTTCTTTTCAATCTTCCTTTCCCTTTCCTTTTCTGAATCACTTACCAAGCCAAAAAGGGATTCAAGAGACAAATGATGGCATCTGCAAACAACTCAGACAACTCCATAGAAGGAAACAAAGCAGTGCAGGATCAGAGAGGCTGTTATATGGCAACAGAATAAATTCCCACAGTCAGATTCTCAGCTGGTGTAAACCAACCTGTCTCCATCTGGCTTTATGAGGGCAGTGCAACCTTATGCTGAACACACAGTAGAAAAACCTTATTTAAACTACAGCATTTCCAATCTGAGAGAGTACTGGCCCCATCTGACACCTATTTCAATCAGTGGCCAAACTCTCATCTCCCCTGAGAGGGAACAGCCAGGACCCTGCTCCAGGTGAGGATGGTCTCTAATGGCATCTCAAAGCAGGGAGCCCCATACAGCCCCACACAGCCTCCTTCCCTTCCCACCTCTCTTGAGAGTCCTGGAGGGATTCCCAAGAGCAGCAGCAGCAGCCATGGTTGCACACTGCTGCCTATGCAACAAATCCTGAAGCACATTAAATGTTTAGTACTCTCTAGGGCAGAGGATGATGAGCCACAGGTGGGTTCTCTTGCTATACCTATATCAGGTAAAAAACATGCATGTGGATACATTAAATATTACACATTTCCAGCCCTGAAAAAATCACAACTGCACCCAGATTGCAGTGATTCAAAGTCATAGGGCATCTTTCAGCAGCCTAACTCTGGTGTTTGAATTAGACAGATTCCTTTGAACTACAAGAACTACAAATATCTGCTCCATCCGGCCTCTGAGGCAGCTGAGAACCAAAAAGTTCTTGTGATGGCACACATAGCCCTTGAGACCCAGAAATAAAACGTGGGTTCACAGCACCAGGAGTCCAACAGGTTCTGGTGGTCAAGGGTTAAACACAGGAGTGTTTCCAGGAGTACCTGAAACTTCTCCTTCCATTTTTATTGCACACTGACTTCTGAGCAGACTTCACAAATGGCTGATCTGAACTGCTTGTGCAAAGAACTGCAGAGAAAGTTTAGGTCTGATCTCCATTCCCCTACCCTCACAACTGCTGGTGAATTCTTCACGAAAAAGCATCCTACTGCCAAAATATAGATCAGTGTCTAATGTGCCACCTTAAGAAAGGTGAGACAGACACTTTGGGCAAAAAAGGAAGAAGAAAGACAACACACATATTGAAGAGATATTATAAGGGTCATTTCCAATCTGTTGTCTTTTATGGCAGCCTCTACTCAATGCCTTTTCTTGTTACTCTTTTCCCAGAGTGAATGCACTTGCTTGCCTGACACTGCCAGTCCCTCTAGGGCTGAGTGCAGCATGCAAAGCCCCATCCAAACAGCAAACGGTTACCAAGAACAAAGTAAAAAAGAAAAACAAAAAACCTGGTAAGAACAGATGTCAGTGAGCTAATGGAAACACTTCAGCATAAAACCCATCGTCTCCTTAGTTCAACATCGGCTGAAAGAATTGCCACGCTTCCTCAAACATCAGATTTTCTGGCTGGCCCATAAGTAAGCCCTGAAAGGGATACTAATGGTTTGCTTGGTCAGGGCATGCAGAAACGAGGAGAGGCAGTGAAGGAGCTGCCAGATGCATCCCCTGTTTTAGGAATCTTGGAAAATTCCAGCTGACCAAGCTTGCAAGGACTCTGAGATGATGACCCTACAATGTATGGGGATGTTTCTTTCTTATAGGATGGCTATTAAAGGGCAAGGAGGTTTTGACTGACGCACAGCAGACCCCAGAGAGAATAAATATTCAGTCAGCCTCTTTTCCCCTACCAGCTCTTCTCGAAGATCTACAAAGTATCTAAATTTAACCTGCAAATGGCAATTTTTTCACTTTATAGCACTGGACTGTTCCTCTTCAGGGCTTTCACATGCACTTTATATTTATGCAATGCTAACTCCCATAATGGTCAATAAAGGCCAGTGTATTAGTATGATAAACTCATGTTCCCAGCCACGCACAGAATTCAAATTGAACTAGAAAGTCAGCCCATGTTCATAAAAACCACGCTAGCGAGCAAATGGAGCTTAACCGCACTACGGAACATATCACATATTTTTGGGTTGTTGTCAATTCTTCGTAAAAATACTTTAAATCACTCAGCCCTCATTTTGCACACTATATAGTGAGTCTCTTCATAATCAAATAGTATTTAAAGCATTTACTGCCTTGTTAAATCTAACAAGTTAGATTTATTAGGATAGTCACTTCCCTTAATAGCCAATTTAGTAAAACTCAATGTATTCATTGATGGGTAAATATATAATAGGTAGTTGTTAAACCTTAATAAATATGTTTAATAGTCAGCTGGCATTTTGTCTCAATGGCAGCACTTCCTCTTGGTTGCCAACAGGAAATGCTGCTCCTGAATGTGCCAATTCAGCCCACGTGTAGATCTAGAGGAGCAAACAGAAGCATGAGTTTCAGGTAACTTTTCCATTCTGCCTGTCACAAGAAGAACTTCAGCTGAGATTATCCTAAGATCTCATCAAGACTGTCAGGTGTTGAACAGCACACAGTGTAAGGAAGGGTGTGAGCTACTGAGCTTGCCTGGACTCCATAGAGGCAATGAAGAAGGACAGGAAGGGCAGCTGCTTACCTGAAAGCCACATAGGTAATATTCAAGTATTATTATTATTGACATTTACAGTCTTTCTGTGCCCGTTTCATGTAAATCGTGTCACTTTCTCTCACCCTACCCTGCCACTCTGTGTGTTGATTGTCAAGATTAAATTACAATGCCTTGGCTACTGACTAGGAGACCTAAAAGGCAATCATTCGATGCTTTTAGGTACCTAAACATTTTTTGGAGTCTGCATCATTAGAAAACTAAAAAGCTTTAAAATCAGGCTGTTAGTTCAAACTATAGAAATTTACGGCCTGACTCTGCACATCCAGGATCAGTTCTCCAAGCTGAAGACAGCTACAGCATTTAAAGTGAGAAAAAAACAGAGCAAAATATCTTCAAGAGAGACAGCTTTTGTGAGCTAGGCTGGGAGATTTTTTCAGAGCCACAAAACACTCACCTGGGTGGGATTATACAGTTCCTGGAGTGGGCTTCTGGATCCTTTGCGGCAGCAAATGTCCATCCCAAATGGATTTCTACGCATTACTGCAAGGGGAAATTGAAATTAATACAGGTTAGAAGCACTGGTTAGTAGTAACCTATTGCAATACCTAAAGCAAGAAGAGATTTTCTTCCAGATCAGGAAGTAACAGTAGTAGATCAGGAAGTAACTGGGAAAAGACAAAAAAAGCTCTCTGGTTCCCCTCTTCTAGAAACTGTTATCCAACAGCTTCCATCTTAGGTGCCCAAAAATTCAAGTATAGGGACCAAAGCAACACAATTTTCAGCAATGTTAAGTACTTGCTCCTCTGATCATCACAGAGAAGTTGGATGGATTCCTATAATCAGCATCTGAAAGCCAACATTTGAGCCTCTCTCACCCTAAATACAGAGGTACACAGGATCATAATATCAAAATATCTGATTTTAAAGCTTTTGGCCCATGGCTTTGGTTTTTCTTCGAACACACACACATGTACATGACACATGCAGTCAACTTTTGCCTCACTTCTTGCTCCAAACTATGTTTTGCTCTACATATTCCAACTGAGTATTTGACTGCTCCAAAACCCCACATAAGCTATGTTATCCCAGTTGGAGACGAGAAAGTTTTGAAATCAAAGGCTTGGTCAAAGGTTGGATCAAAGAGCATTCTGGATGATCAAGTGTTTTCAGGAAAGACATTGATCTGAGCCCCAGCAGGCACAGAGATCATCAGTTTCAAGTTAGACCTTTGAGGCCATGAAAGTTTACCTAAGAAGCCATTCAGCTCCAACCACTGTCTATAGACACGGGGAAAACAAGAGGTTGCCTGTTCTTCTAATCTCATGTGGCCCACATTCTCCTCTGCAAACACTCCACTGCCCTGAGCTTGCTGTGCCAACTACAGAAGGAGCAACGAGATGCCTGCATCAGGCACCACAGTAAGAGATTTGTCTCATCAACGTTTAATTAAGACGCAACCAAAAGGAAAGAAGAGATGTTCCTGCTGGGAATCCAAAGGCATTAAGCAGATTCAAGCACGCTTTTGCCTCCAATTGCCAGGTTTTGCAACCAGGAAATACAGAAGCATCCTACAGGAGCATTTCAGAGCTGTACCACTGGCAGGCACAATATTGCAGCCTTCAAACCAAGAGTCAGAGAACACAGTCAAGTAGTGTTTTAATGCAGAGGGATGATACACCATCACAATGGGTATGTGGAGCAGCATAAACCATGGAAAACTGCATACAATTCCCCTCTGGAAACACAAGAGATTAATTCATTCACTTTGTATCATTTTTTCAATTGAAGGTATATAATTTAATAAACCACTGCATTGCCTTTTCCTTGAGCAGAGATTCCAGGAGTCCTGTGGCAGAAGTTAGACACATACGCTCAGTAAACAAACTAACTAAATGTTTTGATTTTCTTTAGAATTAGGACAGTAATGTTCCCAGAGGCTATAATTTTAATTTACATGTTCAAACACCTGCTTAATTTCCAAGCGGTTTCAGTCACACAGTCAAGTATTGTGAATTCTTTTATCTTTGTGCTGTGCTTTTTTAAAAGTTAACTTAGAAAGTGTTTAGAAAGAGTTAAAAATATTTTGCACTAACAATATCAGCCTCCAGTGCCTGGAAGTGATTTTTGGAAGAAAACATTGCAGTGAGGGTGTGAGATATATTCAAAATTCATTCTAACTACAGAGCTCCTGTCCATCCCCTCCCTGCCATTTCCCACCATACTCTTGTACCAGAAACTGTGTCCAGGGGTGCCTCGAAAATAATTTTGTAGCCCCCTCACCATTGCAAGAAAACTTTCTAAAATGAAGCCTTCCAGTCAACAGCAAAACACATCATTTCCATGTAAAAAATCAAAGCAGAGGGAAAGGGAGAAGGGAAGGTTTCAGTGTACCCAGGTCATCAGCCTGCAATTAATCAGGATATTGAAACAACCACTCTTTGTTCCAAAATGAGTAATAATAATTCTAGGGTGTTGTTCCCTGATTTAATACTTCACTTTTCATTTCCAGTAAATACAATAACCAGTAACATCCATAAATTTATTCCTTCCTGCTTCACTTAGCCAGCAGGTATCAACACAGCAACACTTCATATCATAAAGATTAAATTATTTGCACAACGTGCAAGATGTGATTCCCAGATATAAACAAACAAAAAAAAAGCAACTGTCTCCCTAGCAAAAGCAAAATGCTAATGTAGAACCTTAGTCACTGAAACCATTACATCTTTTTTATGATTCCCAATATTACTTAATTGGTTTGTTTTTTCCAATAAAGCCTTTAGAAGAAGACTGCAGAGCCAGCATAGCAACACAGCAGCTCAACACAGCACTCAGTTCCCTGTTTATCAAGGTCAAGTCCCTGACCCAAACTGCACACACCTAAAAAATAGTTGTGACTGGAATTTAACTACAGCACCAAAATAAATGGGAATATTCCCTTTACTGAGCAGAAATCCCACTTGCAACTTTTGCAAAACTATCCTCTAGTGAATAACTAGAAGAAATATTTATATAAAGTTTAAAACACTAGCTGGCATGCCTATGGACAAACTCACTTCTCAGAGTTCCTGAAATCAGTTTGATATTGTCTTTGTTACTCTGAGGTAGTGTTTCATCATCATGAGATTAACTTTTTGGTCTGAATCTCACCTATAGCATCTGCAGGAAGAAAACTCTAGTATGGATTTTACCTGTAGCTATACTAATTTTAACAACAGTTTCACCAAGACTCTGTCACACTACTGCGGTAGTGAAAATTTTTTAAAAATCAAGCCCTTTATCTTCACTAAATCTTCTTATTAACATAGTAAATATCTAAATTTACATTTTATGGCTTGGGCTGATCTCCATTCATAATTACAGTTAATTAGAATCTAATTATAAGTATTGCATATGCATGGCTCTGAGAACTGACTCAAAGATCACGTTCGTGCACAGTGTGAAGCAGCTGACAGCAGCATTTAAAGCTTTTAATGATTAAAGAGTGGTGTTAATATTGCAACTGCAGCAAAATCAGCAATCCTCTCGATTTAGCCATGACTGTGAACAACTTAATAAATTATTAGTTTGTTACTTAAATAGAAGAGCTGTAAGGACATGACCTTTCTTCCATCTCTAGGACTGATTTGTCCAAAATGCAATCTTGGGCCAATTTGTTAAAATCTGTCAAATCACCATTAATTTAATAGCAAGTCTGGAAAGCATTTTATCTAGGCAGCAAATTTCAGTTCCTCAAGGGAGAAAGATAAATAGTCCTGCTGAATTGAAAGCTTATCAACATAATAATCATCTGTGTATATATTCATAGAGAGAACGAAACTACATGTGCAGGCCTTAATTTATTTATCTATCTCCAAACAGAAGCATCCATGCATAACTTCCAGAAAACTCTATTTAGGCCTGTTAGTACCAAGAACAGGAATTTGACCTGTGAATTACAGTTTGTTGAATACAAGATCACAGAGCACTCAGCCAAACCTTCTTCTAGTACCTGGGCAGAAAACAAGCCCAGAGGTTTTGCCATGGCCTTGATCCATGACTAGGAATTAAACTGCAGATCCCTCAAATTAAAAACCCCCTTTAGAAAGGCACATTTTGGGGATATACTCAGAGCTTGCAGGTCATCAGCAAGGCCAGGCAGCCTTTGAAACTCCCACCATGGTCCAACAATTGAGGTCTTTTACCAACATCACCACCTCAGGTCCCCTGGGTGGTGAACCTGTGATAGCAGTGACAGGGTTGGTTATAAGTGACAAGAGTAAATGCAGATAGCAAGGCACCTACTAGATCTGGGCATCTGTGAGAGGGGATGTGACCCCCAGCCCAAAATGCAAGGCAACAGTGCCAAGAGGGCACAGCTGAGGAAGGGGAACGTGCGGGTAGGCATTGTATAAAGCCTTGATTTTTTTATGTGACATTTCAGAGACTGAAGACCATTCAGATGGAAACGGAATGGACAGCTTAGGTTGTCACCCTTACTAGGAAGAAGGTGTTTATAATGCACTTGGTAACCTACGAAGATCATATTCCAGAATGGGAGACCTCTGATATTTCCATAGGAATAACAACAGCAGGAGAAAACACTAAAAATTAAGAAGCCCCATCAATGCAATACCTGCCTCTCCTTATCAGGAGCTACAGAGAAACTCAGAGAGGGGACATGGTGGCACTTCTCTTGGGAGACTACTGGCCTGAAAAGGTATGTGAACACTGGGACTATCTAGAAGGGAAAGAGGAAAAAATGGTGGAAACCAAGAATACTAGACACTTAAAACCATGACAGAAACCTCCTCACAAAATGTCAGACAGGCACATGAAAATATTTCTCACAAGCCTGTGTGGGACCAAGTCACAGAGGAGATTCTGTTCCAAGAAATACAAAGTAATTTTCACTTCTTCCACTGGACTTACAGAGGAATTTCAAAGGATGGACATGTGCATTTAGCAGCTACCTATATGCCTGCCATCGTACAATACCAAAAATGTCACATTTTTAAAACTGCTGTAGAATAAAAGTTCCCCAACTGCTACCTAGCAACTGCTTTCCTACTTGGCACATTTAATTTACTTTGAGTATTCTAATTACTTGCACAAAAGAAAAAAGTAAAAACCTTACCTCGGTTCACTACCTCTTAAATTAACTGTTTCATATTACAAATATTTGAGAAAAGTTTTGAGGATATATTAATATTTAATTTTTCATTACATTAGTCTAAAGTACAAAACCAGAATTCCCTAATACAGCATTGCTTAAAGCTGATATACATCATTTATTCCACCTATTTGGGTACAAGTTGTCCTGCTGAGGAAAAAAGTATGCATTGGCAGAAGTATGGAGAGACTGGTTGAAAATGGGATCCTGTTCTTGCTTTAGAGAAAAAAGTCAAATACATTCCTTTTATTTTTGGTCTGATTTCTGTATGAAAGCCTGAAAATTAACTGTAGTCTGCTTGATACTTCTGGCTGAAGTACACTGGTTTCCAGATTACACTGCTGTCCAACTGCCCCTAATTTCAGGCCTGAGTTAATGCTTTCCATGGACCATCTTACTGACAACAAAGAGTAGGTACATAGCATAGTGCCTTCTCCTAAAGCTGCAAAAAACTGGGTTAGGGCAGAACATTAATCTAAATGTTCCCTACTCAACCTAGACAGAGAAATCAGTGCCTCTTGGCTCAGGTAATATAGCAGCATCAAAACAGTTACATCTTTGGTGTCTTTAGCCATGTTTAAATAAGCTACTGCCCTCGAATGTCCTGAGTATTTGCAGCAAAGCAAGAATAACTAATTATACCCATACTGCAGCTTTAGAGATTCCCTTTGGCTAAAGATCTGGACAGGGATTATCTTCCAAACCTTCTCACAGACTTCTACTTTTGACCCCAAAGCAGTGCAGCAAATTACTTCTCTTAGGTCCATAGGATGAAGCATTGAAATACACGTTCAAATACTGCATTAAACACCTTCTTAGCAACACCAAGACACCCATAGCTTAATCATATGTCTGCAAATGATACTGTAAAACTACTGCTCCATCTGTATCAGCAAGAACTATGCCCAGGGCCAACTGGTCACATCCAAATACAAACCCTGCAAGGCTCAGTCCGACAATATTTTGCATATACAACAGTCTTGAAGCATGCAAACACTCAGGGCAAAGTTGAAGTAAGTGACCCTAGGAAACAGCTCTTTTCCAGAAATCGTCAGAGGCTCTTGAACTTTTGCTGTTTGGAACACCCTGTCCACATACCTCCCAGACACTGAGCTAAAATCATGCTGAACAAGCTTGTCATTAGTAACCAGCTCATTCTGCTCCAGGAAAATGAGCCTTCCATAATAATTGACAACAATCTGCTCTGCAAGGCTTCATCCAAGTCCAAAGTGCAGGCAGAAATCAGAATCTCGGTGACAAAAAGACTACTTCATTTCAAGCTTCATTTAAATTCCTGGGCTCCCTGCTGCAGACTAATCAGTCTAAGGACACTGAACTCTATGAAGGGGTTAATTTTTAATCAGCAACCAGGAACATGAGGAGTGAATGCAAACGCTGTTCACCCAGCACTGGCTCCAGAGCCTAAGGAAGGAGACTTGTGGGTAGCTCTCCTAGCAAATGATTTATGAACACTAATCCCTCAGCAGAGGTTCACAGAGATCGACAGATTGATAGCAACATCTTGTGACATCTGAGACCTTATACTTTGCTGCCTTCAGCTCAGGATTTTAGCCTAAATTATTGGCCCTTCATCCAAAGACCACAGGTACAAGGATTTATGACTCAACTTTTATCTGGCCTCCTGTTTTCTGAAAGCAAAACTGCAGCTTCCTTTGCTGGAACTGGGGAGACCTATTTTTAGAAAGTAATAACCTGATAAGGTATTGTGTGTGAGCATGCTAAAGACATAAACACAGAGAATGAGATAACAGAGAAGCAGATTTTGCCTCACACCAAACACTAACACGGGATTTTACTCAGGGTGAGAAACAAGTAAACACCTGTGGCCAAAGCACCTTACCCCCTGTAACACCACTGTGCCTCATGGACTAAGTAGAGATCCTATAGAGCAGAGAAATGATCCCAAAAGCTCCTTAGTTTTAGAGTTTGAGGAACAGAGCTGGTGTATTTTGGGTTAGCAATTCTGGTTCACCGATTCAACACATCCATCCTGCCCTACCCTGATGTTTCCACTCCCGCTCACGTATCAGAGGGGCTTATGTGGATGGGTACAGCAAAAGTGAAGGATGAAAAGTAAAGAAGAGGTCACACTGTTGTGACATGATTATGGCTGAGACAAGCAGAAAAGCACAGGTTACAGGGCCCAGGGACCAGGAAAGTAACAGTCCTCAGTTCACAGGCCAGAAAAATAGAGGCACGGAGTTTAAAAACTTCCACAAAGCAAATTAATCACTATAGATCAAATTCCTACTAGCAAGTTAGATGTCTATTCTAAGCTACTAATTTAAATTCCTACAATTAATAGAGAGTTGCAGCAGCAGAGATGGGCCACCCCATGTGCCTCTGGAAGTGGCTCCTCTCCCTCCCACTGACCAGCAACTCTTGATGGGTTGATGGCTGAAGTTACATAAAATAAATCTTGGCATAGCAAGGAAATTAATCTTAACATTTGTTTCTCAGCTCTAATCACTAATTACAAAGGTTTTAAATGCCCTCCAAAGAATATAGAGATATTTAATTAATTTTTGCTTTAAACAGATTTCCAGAAATAAATTTGTGTTTTATCCTGTTTGTTCTCAGATTAGCATGGGGATGGGTTTAATTGGGCACAGTGGGGAAGTTAATATCCTTGGGTGAAATCATGCATAGACTTAGATCCTTGGCCACCCTACAGACATTGCATGTGGCATAAATTAGCACAACATCTTTCCTGTTAATGAACAATGAGCAACTTCTTCCAGTAATTTTTAAAAAATGTTAATCCATATGGAATTTCTTTAGAAGTCTCAAGAAATTATCCGCAAACCTCAATCAAAAGACTTATCCATAGGCCTTAGTTGTCACATAAGGAGAGTTCTGTTTTGTTTATCTCTGTCACACAGAGGCAGACTCTGCTTTTAAAGCAGTAATTTTTTGTGGGTGCAGACTACAAACTGCATTACACTTGGTTGGAACTTTTCTGATACAACCTTGTTTCCACTGGCATGAAATGCAGATTCAGGGGCATCACAATATTTCACAGGTCAATTTTGGATGGACTTCTGACCACCTCAACTGCCTGCTCAGATGTCCCAAAATGTTGATCAAAATGGTCTACTTTTTCCCCAGAAGTAAGTCTTCATAAATAATTTTTTTTTTTACCGCCCATGTCAACCTGAAAAGGTCTTTGTTTCCTTTATTCTTTTCTCATCTCAAATGCCACTTACAGAAAGTAAGAAACTAAGAAATTGTGACCAACTTTAACCACACGAATTTCACAAACAATTGCGCATTATGAATTTGCACGAAGGCACACTGCAGATACAGTACACCAAAATGATAAGGAAAACTCTCTTTCTGTACTTCACAATTTTTCTGACTTTTCCACAGCAAGTTATCCGTGTGTTTTGCAAAATGAGACTGCAATAATCTGGGAAGGCTGGAAAATTTCTAGCGAAGCTCACAGGTTTCCAAGCGTGCCTCCCTCAAATTTCTAGATACTCACTGTAACAACATCAGCAGGCACATCTGCTGCTGGGGTCTCTTCATAGCAAAGAGCTGAATGCTCTACTCTGTTCTTCTTATCAGCCTAGTTTTCAAGCCTGCAGATAGCTGGCTAGATCTCATCTCTTTGATGCAAGTTCAAATGAAAACTTTGTAAATGTAGATCCAGAGGAAAAATACTGCATTTGCATGGTCCTAAAAAAATGTGTAACTAGGATTCCTGTATTTCCCACTGCACTTCCATTTCACTGTCATTACCAGTCTTCTTAACAGACATGATTTATGAGCTCGCTCAAAAAAAAAAAAAAAAAAAAAAAAGGAAGAGGGAGTAAAACCCCTAAAGGAGGAAGGTTTCTTTAGAAACCTGTAATTTTAAAAGCATTTCTCTTGAATCACAGTCAAAATGAAAACGACAGCTGCTGCAGCTGCAGACTATTTGAGCCACTACTTCTTTGCCCTTCTGCAACAGATGTGCAGTGAAGATGAAACACAAAATCATATTTGTATGTATATAGTCAAATGCACAGCAAGTTTTCTCACAAGCCAAGCAGAATAGAAAATAGGGCTGCAACAGTCATTCGAGTTCTGAGCAGTCAAAAGGCTCAAACTTTTGGTCTCCAAACTTCAAGCAGAAGTATCACACGCACACATATACGCACATATGACCCGACACAAACAGAAATCAAGGGACTCATGTCATTTCTGTCCTAGCAACATGTCCAGATGGACCAAGATTTACCACCTCTGAAGCAGTGCCCCTGGTATTTTTAGTGTGATCACATCCTCCGGATACTTTACTGTGGTTTACGAACAATCATTTTCTTTACAAAAAATAAGCACTAAACAATTTGATAAGCGGAAAGACAGTAGGAAATCCTGCAGTAATCACTTCCAGAGCAGTCATTCATTGTGGCAAAGAGGATTATGACTGCAGCTTGTTGGATAAGCAGATGAGCTCTTGCAAATCAAGGATGCTACTTCCTTGGCAATGCAAGGGCCAAATGCTGATATTAAAAGGGAAAAAGAAGCCGAAATTGTAAAGGCCTGATTCTGCCATTTGAAAAATGTCCAGACTAATAATTAATACCCAGAGACGGGCTTTGCTGTCTAATTCCAAGAGTTCATTCCATTTAACTCCAAGTAATCCCAAGGCACGCAGACACAATCCACCTCTTTGCAAGATCTTTTACTTCTCCAGCAGCTGGTTGTTGCCTCAGCTGACCAGGATCAGGGCAGTCTGAGGGATCAGAGCACTGCTGAGCCACATCCAGCCCCACTGGACCCATCCCCATCTGACCGTGGAGGCTCTCTGGTGCTCCTGCCTTCTTCCATGGGGATCCGTACATCCCTACACAGAAGCTGGGAAGCTGATTTCACACACTCCTGTCTCTGTTAGAAACGAGCTGTACACAGATAATGTGGCTTTCAGCTGTAAGAATCCCCTCATGCCGGCAGTTTTGAAATATTCCAAACCACAGATCCTTCAAAACATTTTACATATGAATAGGACATTGTCAGCTCCCTTGGACTCAGGCTGCACTTCAGCACACAGGGAGAGTAAAATACACATTAGCACTATAAAACTTCACCTCAATTAGCATAATCTGTATTTCCATTAGAGAGCCCAGCTTTACAGCCAACCTTGGGTGATATACTGAGCACTCTGGATCTGTCTTTCTCTAAGGAGAAATTCCCCAAACACAAGAAAATCATTGAGAGCAGTGAATGTGTGAGCTTTCAGTGCCTGCTTATCTTTCAAGTTTCAATGAGTTCAATTAAAATCTTGTGATGCACTTTGCCTACCGCAAGGAAAAGCAGTCATGCTTCACACATACCTGACAGAATGGGCCAAGCACACCAATTCCATGTCCAAAAGGAAAAATTGAGTGAATGGGGGAAGATCTTCCTGTGATTTTATTTCTAGTGAAAGCCTCTAAAGGAGAATGAAATCAGCCAGCAGTTGCAAGTGACAGATCTGCTCATATCATTATCAAATAGGATGGTGGATAGACTAAAAATTTTAAATTTATTTAAACTATTCCTCCAAATATTAGGGATCAGCTATATAACAAGGGGTAGTAATATGTATGAGGCTACTATGCAAGTAGCTTTCTTCTGGAATACACAGGACTGAAAGAATCCCACATTATTTCAAGGCTCCAGAATACTGATTATTTATCCAAACCTTTAGTTTTAATAGTAATATTCCATAACTACCATGGAAAATAACAGGAATTGGTTTCAGTCACAAATAACCTGCCAAATGAATTCTGAAATTTCTAGTAATGTGGCTGGTGACCAGAAAGTATTTAAAACACAGGATCACTCTGACAGCTTGATTCTGGAGACAGACACTAAAACTGCCAGGCAGAACCATGGAATTATGATGTTCTTCTACAGGAAACAAATTATATTCTAGCACTTGTGAGGTCTTACATACAGAAGGACAAAAAGAGAAGGAGAGAGAGGAAAAGAAGGAATGCATCCTTTTCAGGAGTCTATCATAAAATAATACCCAAATGAGCTGTAGTTCATCTTTCAGACAGACAAGTCATCTTTCTAAAACTGCCAGGAGCAGAAAATCCACCTGAAGAAACCGATTTGATGTCAAATCCTTCTTCCCAAACATACCTTGTTTGCTAAGCTGAACTGACCTATCCCCCCCCTTCCAGCCACCAGATCCTGAGGTGCATCCCTCAGCTCCTCACAGCCTCAGCTCTCTATGCAGGAACCTACACATTACGATCAAGGCACCTCCAAACTTCTCATCGTTCTGTCACAAGTTTTCTAGGCCCTTCCTCACTCCTGTTTTCTTCTGAACACACTCAAAGATGACACCACAGCTTGGTGAAGCCAGGGTGCCTCCACAGGACACAGCACTACAGCAAAGGCTTTGGCAGGACCCCTGTGACAAGCAAGTTCAACCTCCCCTCTCCATCCTCACGTGTGCTCAGGATGCTTTAAGCTCTCCTGTGGCCAGGGAGCAGGCAGGCCAGCTGGTGAACCATCATCCCCAAACCCTTTTCAAACCTCCCTTTCAGCAGATGAGGGTCCTCTACTCAGTAATCATCACCTAAAACCTATTCCTGTACACATTCATCCTTACTAAAATTGGGCTGCCACCCAATTCATGAGGTATTCACACCTCTGTATTAATGACTGGCTGTTTTTTTCCTCTCCATTTATCATTGCCCTCGCTTTTGCATCCTCTGTAAACCTGATCAATAAATGACTACATTTTGTTCTGGATGATAGATTGGATTATTTAATGAGCTTCAGCCCAAAATCTGGTCCCCCCAAGGATCCCATGGGAAATTTATCAGCTTAGTAATGACTTCACAGTTACAATTATTTTTACAAACTGACAAAGACTTTTTTTTAAAATCACTATTATGTGTGTGAGATTGATGCATCTTCACTTGCTAATTTAATTTATTCATTTCCATATGCACCTAGAGAGGAGTAATTCTGACATTCAAACATTGTATCATTAAAACAACGAGGGTCATCAGCATGGAGAATTAATTTTAAGACATTTATTTGCAGAAAATATTGAGGTTAGTTGTCTACCTTTAAACCTTCCAGGGTTGCAGAAAAGGCTTCTATGACATTTTTACAGTCTTACACTGCTCTCAACTCTACATGGGTTAATTTTGTCACAAGCTCTTGAAAGCTGAAAAAGCAAAACTGCATTTTAATTGAAAAAACTTTACGCTTTCAGCTTAAAAATATAAAGCAGAATAAAAGTTATGGTTTAAGTGATGCTTTCATAAGTCACAGAGTTGAATGGCAGGTAGCACTGACCAGAACGCTGCTGGTTTTGTGGTAATCCTTACATTTTATGCTGAAAATTCCATTTGTCTTCATTAAATATTAATCAGCCATTACCAATGAGGCATATATAAAAGCTGTGTTAAATAATAAAACTGAGCAAGTGAAAAAACCTGATTTTACTTCACACTTACAATAAGGAGTTTTCACATATTACCCCTTTCCCAGCTGAGATAAATCATCTCAGCTCCATGAACTCAAACTGATCTCTGTCCTTCTGCATGGCTGGGAATCACACCTGAGCTGAAGCTGAAAGGAAGATTTACTGAGATCAACTGCTCGAGTCCTCTGCAGGCAGAGTAGCCAAGACATTTTAGTCAGCTGGCAAGGTTATCATCTATTTGTGTGCTGCTGTTCATGCAGGTATGATACCAATGACTATATTACAAATACACATGCATACAATATACAAATATACATGCATATATATATATATATATATATGCATTATTGGTGTTGACACAGCAAACTAGTGTTTTACCCACCACCATGTACTCGTACGGTTTTATTCTGAAATTATTTCATTTTCAAGAGTTGCAACATGCTCCATTGCTTTGGCAAGGGGTGGTAGGGAAGGGCAGGTTCTGAAGGGAAAGGGACTTGGCTTCAGTTATTCAAGAGTAACCAGGAAACAGCCCTCCCCCATGTGTCCTTTGGGGCTTTTGGGGGCTTTAATCCCATCCCTGAGCTCAGCACCCCTTTTCCACAATCTCAGGGCCCCACTCCCAACTCAGCACTGTCACTCCATGGCACTCCCATTCTCTGTTCCCTGGGGACCCCCTCCACCAGAGGCCCTACAGCAGCTAAAATACATGAGATCCAGAAGAGTGAACATAAGGCTTGAGAGGCAGGAAAATTACAAGGCCAAGAGCTACAGCACATGGAGGCCGGGAGTCATGCCTGGTTTTATTTATAGTTTTTATTCCATCTTCAGGGTTCAGCACTGATGCTGCTGAGTGCTTTCCCATTTCTCAACAAGCAATAGTTTTTCCTTTCTATTTTATACACTTGCTTTCAATTCTCAGTCCTTTAAAGAAAGACCAGTCATCCCCTCATACAATTAAAGGCCATGAATATGCAAACGAGTCCAAGACTTCACACATTTTTGAGAGGATGCATCAAAAATGTAGTCTTCCCACTAAGGCTCCACTCCAGCTAAGATCAGATTCAGAAAAACTAAGATTTCAGACAAATACAAACAACCAATCAAGACCGCCTTAGCTTAGCTATGAATGCTTTCTTGACATGGTAATCCTGAATAGAAATGAAAATTAGAAGACCTCAGGCTGATAACCCCACTGCCATTAACCTTGCAAAACCCACTTTTGCTGTATTGCATTAGTGGCTCCTGCAAAATATGTGCTAATTTTAAATGAGGGCTGAATATGCATTCTAAAAAAACAACCCCTGACCATTAGCACTGACTAATTTTGCTGCTCAATACCATAGCTATATTTTTTTTGTTGTTGTTGTTGATTTGTTGTTGATTACACAAAATAATAAGGGAAACCAAGACTATAAATTATGTGTGTGAATGTGAAAAATCAGAGCTTCTAATCACCCTGTGGTAACTGCAATATATATTAAAAAAAAAAGTGCAGGGTGAAGGTAACCAGTGATTTAATTTAGATTCTCCCACATGAACAGGATTAATTCCATGTTCTGCAAATGTTCATTTGTGTCCTCCTTATACTATGGGGAAATTAAAAACCAGGGTAGTTTGCTGTATACTTAGAATGTCAGGAAAATTTAACTGTTTCTGTTGCAGCTGTGCTACTTACCTCCAGAGAGGACAACAGTCCTAATGGCTGTGTCTTCCATCGGCTCAGCCCCAGCACTCAGAGGACATCATTTGACTCCTGCCTCACTGAGGAATGTCCTTTTAAGCAGGAGAATCTCTTTGCTGTCCTCTTGACATATGAGTAATAGTACTAATTTCTTGAATTGGCTGGCTGAGGCTGAAGTTCAAACTCTAAGAAATAATTTACGTGTTCGGGGATTTGGTGTGAGATCTGCCATAAGCTTTCACTTTTGGTTTCTTTTTCCTTCAAAACACCCTGATGGCATCACTCAACTTTCCAAGTATCACTCCCACAACAGCTACTGCTAAACACCATTGGACAACACAGCATCAACCACCTTTTTCCAGACCTATTTTGCTTCCACAAGTCCCTGCTGGAGGTGGTTCTTTACACTGATGCTTCTTTGCCTGGAAAGAAAAGAAATCTTCAGTTGCATTCTCACCCTATTTCATGCAAAGAGGCCTCAGAGAAGACTCCTCATCTCCAGGAAGGAGCTGAGTCTCCTGGTCTCCCTCCCTCCAGGGGGCAGGTTAAGGCACATCCCACCCTACTCCTCACAAAAAACATGTCAAGTCATCCCTATTCTCAAGTCAACCCCAACTCCAAATAAAACACACAGGGCAGGGAGAGAAAAGGGGAAACCAAACAAAAGCACCAAACATAAGGGTTTCTTTTCCTACAGCCAAAACAGAAGAGTTAAGCTATGCACATAGCTAAGGGTTTCCAGAACCTGGGGTTTCCCAACACTATTTGTCTAATCTAAAAGCCAACAAGCTACATCCCAGCTTATTTATTGCAAGGACAACACTGAAGGAAAGAACCGCAAGACTTCATTTCCTTTCTCCCATGTTTTTCAAACAGCATCTGTTTGCTCACCGCAGACAAAACAAAACTTCGTCCCTCCCTTTAAACTAGAGATTAAGACACTCAAATACACTTTAATATTGAATAGCAAGTGACCAAAATGGTCCTTTGAAACCCAAACAGCATTTTCCTTCCCCACCACCAGACACAACAGGGTCACACCAGCCATGCAGGGGTCTGCATTCTCCTTCCAGGGCAGCAGCTCCCCACCCCCCCCAGTGCCACTGCTTCTCCTCAAGCCAAGCTTAAGTCAAGGTTAAAGAGTGAGAGGGAAATATCTGAAACAGAAAAGGGTTTTCACTGGCCACATCAAGTACAATATGTGAGATGTGAATGACAAAAGCCAATGGAAGACTTTCAGCTTCCCAGCAAAGAGAAGTAGCCATTATAAGCAGTCATCAAGCCCAGGAGCCAAGCTAACAGCATGGAGAGTGACAGCCAGTCCCACCACTTGTCACTCTGTGAAATCACCATCTATGCACTAGTGCCTCAAACAACCATTTAAATACATCTTTTCCCCACATCACACTGAGAGGAGATGAGTGGGATGAACTGCAGGCCACCCGCAATGGACACTAATGATGCAATTTATTTCTAGCAGATATGACATCGCAGCAACCAGCATTACTGTGTGACTTGAGAAGTGCAGAACACAGCAAGAACAAGCACTTCTTCCTTCCTAAATCACCTCTTTCCCCTTCTCATGACCCTTTTCTTCTGCAATGGAGTAAAAGTCAGTTTTTTTAAAAAATGAAAAAAATGGGGAAAAATGACAAAATAAAAAAAGAAAACAAAAAACAAAAAATCTATTTGGCACACACCAAAAAAAAAAAAAATCCTTAAAAAATTGAAAACTTCTTAAAAAAATCCTAACCAAATTCTCCTGCCTTTCTCTTCTCAATGACATCTTTTTCAGGAAAGACTTGTCCACTTTCCTCATCCAATTCCGTAATTCACTGCTGTCACTACACAGGCACCAATGTTACTGAATTTACACACCGTCATACCCAGGAGGAGGTTATTCAGAAGGCAAATTACACAACCCAGCACTTAACACAACAGCTTTCCTGAATTATGCCTCTTTCCTAAAATACTCTCTGGTACTGTGCTGCTAACTGCAGCCAGACGTGTGGCCAACCTGTGTCGATCCAAACCACTTCAGAAGAGGGAGCAGCAAGAAGAGCCCACCCAGTGGGGACACCCAGCACAGATTCTGGATGCAAGCACAGGTTTATTGTTAGGTTGTTCTTCTGAGTTACACTACCAATGCCTTGGCTACACTGGGTAAAAATAAAAGCATGGTATTTGACGAACCCTCCGTGTGTCCTGATGCCATCTCCTTGCTCCAAAGCAAGGAGCAGCCAGCTGAGGGGAGACGTGCAAATAAGTCATGCTTACTTGGTGGCTGTGGTCTCTCCTGTAGGCAGACACAGGCTGCCAGCCCCAGCTCCTGGTGAGATGGAATGGAGACACAGAGACACCCAAGCAGGATGTCCCTGACACGGCTGAGGAGAGGAGAGCAGAGAGGGACAGAGGCATCTGAGGCAAGGAGCACACAGCCACAAGCCAACTTCATGGTCACCTGTTGTCCAGCAACAACAACCCCGAGTCGGCTGACTTCAGGACAAACTGGACTTTGCAAATCATGCAGCAGTGATGTCGAAAGGAAAGAGTTAAGATTTGCAGAGATTCCAAACTGAGCAGGCTTACGTGATTGATAGAGAAGCATCCAATGCTGGTCACACTGACTCCTTGGAAAGTGCCTGCTCTCAAACTAAGACAATACAGAAAATCCCAAGATAAGAAAGCTGTAAAATTTCTGCTTAGCGCTTTTATTCTTGCAGCCTTAGAAATGTGTGCATGATTTTGGAATACAATCAAGATAAAGATGTATCCTATAGTAACCTTAAGTGATTATAATACTAAAACACTTGCCCACCTGTGAATAACAAGCATGCTAATCAGGTAATCTTCCTACATACTGTAACCATGAGTTTAGACGCAGATGTATTAGTTAGGAGTGGTGAATGAATCATCATTAACCAACCATGTATTTTGTTGCAGTTTCTCCTTTGTTGCTATAGTTGTATATAAGACTCTACTTCATTCCCCAAAGATGTGTGGTTGGTAGCAGGTGCCTGACATCCTACTCTCCAGACTAGAAATAAAGACAAAAATCTCAACTCAGTGTGTTGATTGACTCTTTGCACACTGCATGAAGTATTCAGATTTGGGACAACATATTCTTATACAGTGACCATGGGGTGTGAGGAGGGCAGAGCAGAGAACACAGGAGGCTCTGCCCAGTGGGACAAGGAAAGCCAAGACCACTGGTACCAGAACTGTCACGCTGCATCGTCTTCTCTACAAACATCAACCTGTCTGCTCTCAGCAATGGGGAGAAAAATACACCCAGTAAAGCAAAAGCATGGGGCTGGGCCGAAAAAACATGGGGTAAGAATAGAATTAACAATGTCACTAGGGAATAAAACCAAAACAAACAAAAAAAACCAGCTATTGAGGATTATATCCATATGGAGACAAAAGCAAACTAGTCACTGGTAGACAGGATTAATTTTCCATATGTAAAATCTGAATTTCATTTTGAAGAAGAGAGAAAGACTGAAGAATTTTTTCAGGTAGCAACAAGAGCAGCAACATGTACTGTTCTTCTCAAATTATACACCAAGCATCTATTCATACTACTACGCAGTACTGCTCACCATCCTTCCCTCTGCTAAGAGCGGCTTTGACAGCTCTTACACAAAGAATTTTTGAGTTACTAAACTGCAAAACAACCAGTATTTAAAAACAAAAAATACAGCTGATGATAAAATATACCACATCTGAAACTGAGCATTCAAGAACAGCTTCATCAAAAAATACTCAGGCTTTAGATTCCCTACTGAAAAAATCCAACTCTACATTATTTGTCAGCATTTAAAATTCCTATAGAACACCTCTTTTTATTTAGCAAGAGCTAGCTAATCCTTCAAAAGTGCCTAACCCCATAACAAGTTTTCCTCCACATCATCATCATGCCCCTTGTACCCTGTTCTTAAATCTTACTATGTGCTTCTCAAAGCCGATGGGCTTGAGTCTTGGGTGAAAATTCTCGCCCAGGAAGTAAAGGTCCCCCCAGTTTATATTTCTCACTAAAGTTTATGACCCTTTTTGGACTAGAGACTCTGGACTCTACTTTTGGTTCCCTCTCAGCCTTCCCGTGTAACCTTGGGGGTACCACTTCAGCTCAAATTCAGCAGGAGACTGACGTACCCGCTTCACATCATGCATATGAGCTGAAAATCAATGCAAGTGCATTGACATAGTCACGACTTGCTGAAGGTCAGGAAGCAAACTGGTAACGGAGCAGGAAATAAAACAGAGACCTCTTGGTCTTCAGATCAATTCCTTTAACCTCCAGGCCACGTTTGCATGAATTAACAAGGGAAACAATTCATCTGCAAGTAGTCTGAATCATTTTAGCGATCAGGTGATGTGTCCCAGTTCTGTCATTGTTACATTTGTTGGCTCAGAGCTTCAATTTCCACCCCCATGCCACTTGCCCAGCAATTTCTGTCCTTGGGAAAAAGTAATCAAGTATGATAAGGATGACAATCATAATTAGCTTAAAATACAGGCCTGCTGGCAAGTATTGATAACACATTTTAATATAAAGATCTAATGTGAAGGGAGCAAAACTAAAGCAATATAAATTTAAGATTAATTGAATTTGGCTATCCAAACCCAAATTATGACAAATGATCGTTTTAGGAAGTGGTAGGAAATCCCTTTACATAAATTAGTGCTTTAAATATTTAAAATCCCACTTCAACCTCAGTCAAAATGAATGTTTAATATCTGCCCTTCTGTAACCTGACAAAAGCATTTGCAAAATGCATTTAGCCCAGTCAGCCCCATCCTGCTCTCAAAATACGAGCATGAGGTGGACAAAGACCAATCAAGGTAAGAAACAATCTGATTTCAGCCAGAGAGCTATTTTGTTGTCAAGTAAATCACTTGCCAGAGAAGAATGGAGAACAGACCTGAACGCTTGAAGGTGACTCTTTGTAACAGCAACCAGTTATGAATTATATCACATTAGCACCACTTCAGTGTTTTAGAGATTTTCTTTTTCCAATACATTTGTCTATCTCCTGCCATTTCTCACAGTTAAGCAATTACTGGTCTGTTGGAAGGACGCCAGCTGTCAGTACTTCTGTCAAAATTGACACTTCACAAATATCTAAGAGTCCGCACTTCTGGTGATGAATTCCTTACCACATGTGTGACAGGATAAATTACTGCCAGAAATACCTACACAACGTCTCCACGGGTCAGTGGGCAGAGAGACAGGCAAGAGGAAAGGATGATGACAACTGCCACATCATGGGATTTAAAGAGAGTTGTGCTTGATTGTTGTTTTGTGGTTTTTTTGTAAAACTGCATCAAAATCCCAACTACCAAAACGCTGCAAGCGCTATGGCCACATCCATTACGTTGGTAACGTTTGATGAGAATCAAGCAGAACTATAGGACAGGTCTCCATCAAGCATGCATGAATACCAATGCTAGGCTGTCTCTTCAACACAAGGGACTACCTACTATTTGGGTCTTCATTTTGGGAAAGAAACAGATGAGGAGACGGATGCAGCATTCCCTGAGCATCCATGGAGCACCTGCAGTGAGCACATGTGTTCCACTGCCCCATTCCGCTCTCCTCAACATTGCAGATGCACTGGGTCAGCAGCCACCCTTCCCAGCAATTCTCTCTACTGGGTCTTCATGACTTCTCCAGCTACCCTCTCTCCATCCCTAGTGCCCACAAAGATAGCATCCACTCATTTGCAGGGAAAGAAACCCCTCATCCACATTGATCAAACCTCTCAAAGGACCAGCTGCAAGCCAACAGGCCTGGGTAAAACAACTCTTTTCAAGAGGTTTAACCTTTCACTTAAAAAATGAACTAATTTTTAATCCCCTTGCCCAGCTCACAGACCCACATACCAGAGATACAGATTCATAGACTGATGCCACATTATACAAAACAGATATCAAAGCCACACTACATTGAGCAGTATTTTACATTTACCATAGCAGTGTTGTTTATGTGTGCCTACTGCATAAGCCCACCATGGAAATAACCTCCTAACCTGGTCTGACCTGGCCTAACTCATGTTCTTTGCAGCCAAGAACACAGCACAAGAAGTGAATCCTGGATTTTTGCCCTTCTTGCTGAATTTCTTTGTAAGTCAAGCAGAGCTTGACTGACTAACCTATGCAATTGCCCCAGTCTTTGCTATCTCTTTGCTAACTCTCTCCTGAACAACTCATTAAACAGAGAAAGAAAGTACCACCCCAGGAGAGTAATGAATCTCCTTGCTGGAGAAACCAAGGAATGGTCTGAGATTACTGGGTGTGCACACATGCCAGTACTCAGAACTAACAAGCAGAGGTTTCTCTCCAATTGAGAGAAGTGCTGGTTTTTCTGTGGGGAAAAAAAAGGTCTTTTTGGCTTTTTCCTTGTTCTTTTAAATGATTTCCAGTGTTATCAAAAGACAGAGAGCCACATCTAGAGCTAGTACACATCTCAGCAAATCCACTGACAACACTCCATGAATTTAAAGCAACTGAGATTTTGGTCCCAAAGTCTTAACTATAAATAACACAACACCATAAATTTTGGTTCCTATTTAAAAAAAACCACTGACTGCTCCCTGTAAAACTGAAAACTTCAGTTTCTACTCACCCAGGCAAAACCAAAACCACTCTTTTCCCAAATCAAACACAAAGAACTGCATACTACATAAAGCAACAGCAACCACAGAACCACTCCTGCAGCCACCTTCCATTGCTGTAAGCAAGCAGCTTCTGTGCTTAAGTCTGCTGGACAAGCTCCTAACAGGCAAAATGAAACAGTTTTCACATAAGAACAAAATATTTAAAAATGAGCAATTACTGAGCTATTTAAGTTAAATATTAGTCATGCTGGTTGCCTGAAAACTGTTACTAACTCATGGTTGCTTATACAGGATTAAGGAATATGCTACAGACAGCAGCCAAAATGTTCAAATCTTCTGAAACAGAATGTATATTAAGTCCACATATAATGAATTTGGAAGCCTATGAAACCACAATAACAAGACAAACCCATGATACAAAAAAAAATAACACAACTTTTCTTGGAAATCCCACAGACATCTAGTTAATTCCAAAATAGGATTCCCCCAGTAAATGAAAAGCCACCAAAAATAGCACAAAGATCCTAAATTAGTATCAAAAACCTGACAGAAATAAAGTATCCCAGGGACGTGTTGTAAAAAGCACAGCTTTTCTAGATAACTCAACCACACATAGACAATATAAATCATATTTTTAACAGAAAAGAGCATCACCCACAAGGGTGAATGGGTAAGGCTGCACATGTACATGTGAAAGCAGAATGTCTTAGAGCAAAATCCTCTGCACCAAGACAGAGCTCATGGCTGCTCAAGGAAAATATTAGAGCTCAACAGACCAAGGAGATAAAAGTGTGGTGGGACCTTATACAGACAGCTTGGCAAAGCCTGCCAGCAGACAGACTTCATAGAGAGAAGTCAGAGAGTGATTTGGGTTGGAAGATACTTTGAGGATCATGTAGTCCAACCCCCCTGCATTAACAGGGACACCTTCCACTAGAGCAGATTGCTCAGGACCCCATCCAACCTTCCCAGGGAGGGGGTGGCATCCACAAGCCAGTTCCAGTGTCTCACCACCCTCATAGTAAAAAATTTCTTCCTAATACCTAATCTAAACCTACCTTCTCTGGTTTACCCCTTGTCCTGTCGCTCTATGCCTTACAAAAAGTCCCTTCCCAGCTTTCCTGTAGGCCTCTTTGGGTTTTTGGGGGAAAGAGGGAAGGATCTGGACTGCAGCCTGGAGCCAGCACCCCACATCACAGCCTACTCCTGACATCAAACTGGAGATGGAGCCATAATCCAGCTGTGCTCCCATCCCAGGGGGGAAGGCTTTGGGCTTCTTCCCACATGGGGTCTTGATCCAAGACTCAAAGGAAATGAGAGCTACATCACTGAGGCTGTATTTAATACAGGCCACAACAACCACAGATGCTGTCAAAAGCAAGCTGAATAGGGGCCATACACAATCAGATTTATATGGATATGATTAGAGGGATCCTTACAGTCCAAATCACATACAGAAAATCTGAATCTTGGAATAATTCCTCCCAAATCTGTGCCAAAAAAAGGTGAAAACCATTAATTTCTTTTTTTAGCAGCACATTCTCCTGCAGCCTGTTCCACTGAGCAAGGGATACACACAAGAACTGAAACAGAACTGACTACAGCTTTAAGCAAGGGTGTTAAATATGTTGGGTTCTGTCTCCTCTCCTGATCCAGAGCATAGCCAGAAGAATACTGACATTTTTTCCTCTATGTAATAAAAATAAAACAACTAACAATACACAGTGTAAGAGTAAACCCAAGATTTTAAAAGTTTTTCCTAAATTTCTAAGCCTAAATCAAGAAAAATACCCTGAAGAAAATATTTTGCTAATTCAATTTGCCTTGTTAAACTCTGCCACTGAAATAACACAAGCTGTGAAACAGAGGGGTACAGAATTCTGCCTTTGGCATGTGAATTGGACCAGCTTAAGCTATTTGATAGAGATGGCCTAAGGAAATACAAGTAACATCAAAAACTAGATCATGAAAGATGGTAAGTAGTAATAAAAGGAGCAGTCTCTACAGTGATCTTTATTAAAAATAATAAATTACAGTACTTAAAATACTGCAGTTTGCAAATCTAGACTTCTTAAATTCAGCAGCTACAAAGGAGTCTGTGATAAGGACCAGGGGAGACATGATATGGGATCCCATTTTGACTTAAACAGAGAGAACCAAGGCAGGCAAAAGGCAGGCAGGAAAAAAACAAGAGAGGAAAACCAGCTAGGTAATGCACCCAGCTACAGCTGTGAGCTTGGGCTTTTGTGACTGGTGAACAAGGTTTTTGGCAGCAAAATGAAAGCTGTGACCTGAGATCCCATGCAGCACAGGTAGGTGAGGATGCTTCCCGCGTACACGCTGCGATCAAAGAAAAGGCAAGCGCTTTCACACTGGGTGGATCACTAGCACTGAATGGAGCCTGAAGTAAAAAGAAACATGAAAAAAAGCTGCTGTTGTTATAGAGGAATGACAGGACATGTTGGGACAAAACACTGGAGGAAGCACAGGCTGGATTCACTGATGAAAAGATGACAGGCGACGGACACACGCGGAGCGATGTTGCCAGAGTACAAAGCCAGAGAAGACTGGGAAACTCGATAGCATGTATCAGGGCACTGGCTAAAAAGAAGAAAAAAGGATCTAGTGATCTAAAAGGCCTTTGAAAGAAAGCTTTCTGAGCAGGAAAAAAATCAAGAAGAAGATGTGGACTCATCCGGGCAGGAGACCTACACAAGAACATGCAATACATACAAAACTTTGGAGCAGGAATATATAATTTGCTGTAGAAGATAGTTCGTCCATCTAACCAGGTATCTTGCAATTCACTCTAGCCTCGTCTACGCCTCTGCAGAAAATTAAAGTATCACACATCTGGTGCTGAGCTGTACATAAGAGAGAAAATTATTTAACAGCCACCATGGTGTTTCGAATCGTGAGCTTCAGCTTGGGTCATTATCTCAGTCTACACCAATGTGGTGTTGGTGGCATTCCTATCACTACCATAACCAACCTAAGGTTTAGCTATGTGACCAGGCAGCTCGCTGTGACAAACACCAGAGCAGACCTCCTAGTACTTTCAACTTGAAACAGCTTCTTTTATATGATATTTTAATTTCACCTTGGCAGAAGGAATCTGATTGTTCAGATTGAAGGATGGATTATTTTTGTTCTCTCTTTTTAGCCAAGATCTCTCTGCACTTTTATTTACAGGATAAAAATACCCTGAACAGCATGCACGTGCTAATTCATTACACAGTCTTGCTCAGCCATATATTCAAGTCTCTTTCAGGGAGATCTTTTCAGAACTCTCTCAGATCAGGCAGCATCAGCCCTGGACCACCAACTTGCAGTAATATACGTAACATCTCAAGAACATTCTGTCTGCTCACACTGGCTCTCTACTCTGCTTATCAGAAAACTAATCCTTATTTTCTAGTTAAGTTGCCTCTTTCCCCTGCTGTTATTTATTTTCCAGAACAGCTTCTTTAAAGGGAGGCTTCAGTTTTGAATATCCAAATTACTTACAGCCTCCAGGTCAGCTTTATTTGCCATTACATAAACATTTTTTTGATCATTCTTCGCAGATTAAAGAAAGCCTTGCAGAACCTGGCTGCACAGCACTGTTCACACCCTTCAGGCATTAGCACATGGCAGGGATGCAGCTTAGCTCTGATGGCTGTGTTTGAAAAGAACATTATTTTAAAAATACTACAATATATTTAATCCCTGAGAAATAACATGGTAAGTAAGGAAAGTTTCTGCTTTTCATGCTTGGACTCTCACTAAAATGGAATTTGTATCTCCAGCCCAGACAGCTGAACTAGGGTGAAAACTTTTGTTTACTGTCCATAAATTGCCAGTGATTATACAGGGTCTTAGTCATAAATACCATCTAGCCATCCCAAGAATTACAGCAAGTCAAGCCCATTTCTGATGTACTTTTTATAGGAGAAAACCAAAACCAGATTATCAAGCCTTCCTGCCCCACTGGACACAGAGCATGCCCCCTCCTTCATCAAACTTCAGAAGCTCAACCACCTTTCCTTTACAGTTCCTGTAGCTGTCACATTATTTCAGTGCTCTCCATCTTTTTACCTTCCTCCAATCCTTACATCAAGCTCCTTTGTACTTCTGACCTCTCCAACATAGGCTTCTTCAATATCCAACATGAATAACACCAGGAGGGGAGGCAAAGGGCTTCTGTAAGAAACCAAATGCCCTCCAGCTGGTCTGCCTCAGCTTTTCTATATTGCCTCCTAATTTTAAGGACCCCTCTTACACATTCAGGAGGTCTGCTGGTCCAACAACAGGAAGCTCCAGTGCAGATCTGGGAGCTCACACCCACGGGGGACCTGCATCTACAGTGGGACCTCTTTCTTCCCCACATCCTCCAGCCAGTCAGTGCAGAGGACAGGGAGCACATCCGTGTCAGGAGAGGGCAAGATCCACGTTATGGATCAGCCTGACAGCTGCAGTTACAGCAAGGGCAATTAGATGGAGTCTGTTAACAGCTTCAACCCTGTCCTGGAGATGACCAAGACTTAGCCTCCCTGTTCCACTGATATCAATAAGTGACATTGTTATGCATTTGAGTGGACCTGTTTGGAATACCCATCACTCATCCCCATGCACAGGGGGAAGAGGAGAAGAGGTCATGGCATGCATCCTCTGGAAGAAATAACCATTTTTAGAAGATCACACATCGTAGCATCTATTTCAAACATATATATCTTATGATGATAAGCAATAACAAACGGAAGATTCCACTAGATTTCTTCTCCTTATGCATTGAAAGGACCATAAACTGTATCCCTCCTTCTTAATGAGCTGCTCAAGCTGCAGCAAACTGTTAGAAACTAATCAGGTCTACAAGATACCAATTCATTACATTGGCTAAACCACAAATACTAATCCCTAAGGGCTATCTGGCAAGGATGTAAACTTCATTAACCTCATGTTTCGCTAAGGACTTGCATAAAATTAAATATTGATTGTCTTGAACCTTAGTACAATGTAAATATGGTAGTTGGGGACTGGAGAAGCACAGAAATATTAATTACAGAGGTAATCAAATACCTAAGCCAGACTAAGCATTTTTTCTTTCTCAAAGAACCAAAGCAGCACTCAGGGCATACTAAATGTGAGCAGTAACACAGGTGCTATGCACCAACTCTCAACTACCTTTATTTCACATTTGGTTAGGTTTTGAAGTGAGGGATGCTCCTTAGTTTTCAGGAAATGGTTGACAACAGGCTACAGTTCTGCACTGGAAGTAGGACCACAGGACACGTGGCCACTGTCTGCTCAGGGAAAGGGAAGAACATTGCATGAGAAGGGTTTAATTTCCCCAAAAAAGACATTCTCACCACTTTGTGTGCAGTTCTGCAATTCAACCTTCACACCATCTGGTTCAAGCAATTTCCCAGGCTTTGTTAACCTTATTTTCGGAGTGAAAAGAAGTAAGAGTGGTTCTTGTTTACTGCACTTACTACATTTCTGCAGTAGAAATTTTCATTTAGGGGCAGAAGGAGATATGTAAGCAAATATATTATGTGGTCTCTGAAACAGTCTTAGCAACCTTGCCCCATGAGACTCTGAAGCTGATTTTATCCTCTGGGTAACATTAAAATGTAATTCATTCCACTATACCTGCCAATTTGGATATTCCACTTGCTGACACTAAAGCATAAAAAGATAGGCTAATTAATTAGATATATTATTATAATTTTGAAAGTGTCACTTAGAAAGGAGCTTGAACATGCTTTCAGTTGAGGGATTTGCTACTTCCCTGCAAAAAATCTGCAATTTCCAAACTTCCCAAACACAGCAGTTTGCAGCTGCAAAGTGCTGCAGTAGAGGCTTGGGGGATGTGAGGACATTTCACAAATAACCAGAATACTCTCCTTCATGTGACTTTGATACAAGATGAGGGCCTGAATACTAAAGTCGCTTTGTTCTGGCTTTTTGTGGTTTGATATTGGTTAATAAAATTTTAACTGTCAATAACTTGGCATAGTTCACATAAAAGAAAAATAGGATTTTCTTTTCCCTTGGCTAAACTGCTTCTCTGAGGTGGAATACGGGACACAAAACAAGAGCTCCTGAAACTGTTGTTTAGCAAAGGCAAAAGAGCTATTTGTTGGGTTTTTATAACTCAGGTACTTTCCTCTACTGAACTATATGCATGCTGTAGAGCCACAGTCTCCACCTTCAGTGATAACTGAGGGTATCTTTTCCCAAGGTGCCTGCTAAATTTTCCTGGAGGTCTCCAGGGATGCACACATTCTCCAGAGAATGCACTCTCAGGGTAAGATACTACATCACCAAGAAAAGGAAATTTTGGTGAATATGAATGAAACTTTGAATGAAAAGTGAGTGTATTTGGAGCTCCTGCATTTCAGATACTGCTAATCCGAGAAAATTTATTTCCATTCTGCTTTGTTACAGACAGACCAAAGCAGTCTTCTTCCTGCCTATTGCAGGCATATCAGAAAACACATCTGGCATGCTGGCCAGCTGTTTACTCTTACTGATTGTTCTGGGGGAGAGGATCATCTTATGACAGTTCAGGGACTGAAAAACTTCAGTCTGTAAAGCTGGTAATTGCTGGCTGGTTTTGGTTTGTTTTTTTTTAATTTTTTTTCCAAAAAAAAACCAACAAAAAAAAACCAGTTACTCTTCACCTGATCTTCTGGATACCTTGTATAGAGGGCATCAGGAAGAGATGATTAACAGATTGTGGATGCCACTTTCCCCAAAGCAGGAGAGCCTCCTTCAACAGTATTTACCACATATGGTGTCCTGATATGATGGTGAATGATGGCAGCTGATGGCACACTTGCACTCTGCAGCCTCCTGATAACAAAGCATCCCTGCATATGCATACCTGATTCCTTCAGCACTGTCTCTCAGACAACGGGAAGCCTTGCTCAGGCTTTTTTCTCATTCATCTGTCACTCATTCCATGGCTTGGCAAGTACAACTGGTCTCTCAGGTAGGTTCAGAGACATTTTTTTACAAAATGCTGCCCAGCCTTACAGCACGTGACAGATAAGGAATTATCTCGCCAAACCCAGTTTGCAGAAGAGATCTTGAGACACCCAAAACAGAAGGAAATTCTTCACAGCTACTGTGCAGCTTATCATGATGACCTTAGCAAATCTTTTCTGCAACATTAAAATTTTGTCACATGCTGCTTTCTGAAGTTTAAACTAATTTTTGAAAGAAAGAGGAGACGCTTGCTAAAATTTACAACAAATCTGTACTCTTGAAAGAAGTTTGTTCTGCTGCTGCCTGTATGAGGCTACCCAATACTTGTCTGAAAACCAACAAAGAGGATTCCCATGGCTCCTAACCAGGGCACAGAACAGAAATTGTTACAGCTGGAAAGCACCAGGAAGCATCCTCTGTAGGTTTACATTAGACATTGCTGAATTCGCTTCTTAAACCAAAGGACATATTTTCCCAACACCACAAAACCAAATAAATTGACAAACATTCATAAGATCCACTTAAGATAATTGAGTGTTTATCCAAAATATTCCAGCAGTATTTTGTGTGCTTTCTTTAGTTTTCCAATTACACATGTTATATGGCTTTGCATAAGCCTATTTTTTGACATTTATTCTTCACATTTGAAAAGTGTTATGGAAACAAACACATAATATTGAAGAAAATTGTGAGAAGATACTTTCTTTTTCTCTTCCAAAATGGCAAAATAGCAACTATCTTCATAATCCCATTCATTTTTTTAGGACAAAGTCTTTCTAGTTTCTCTGCATTAATTCCTTCACAAATCTTCCTCAGACCTTCTGACAAAGTTTTCCATCTCTTCGCAGAAATGCAGGAATTAGTAAGAAAGAAGAAGGAACTTTCACATGACTTTTCCTTTTCTGTGTTTCCCAAAAGCCTCTCCTACTTTATCCCGCTCCTACAAATCTTGACTTCCTGGAGGGAGAAAATGTCTAAATCAAAGTCCTTTGAGTTGGAAGAGACCTTTAAAGGTCATCTAGTCCAGCTTCTTCCTGCAATGAACAGGGACATCTTCAACTAGATGAGGCTGCTCAGAGCCCCATCCAAGATGACCCTGAATGTTTGCAGTGATGGGACACCTACCATGTCTCTGGACAACCCATTCCAATGCAATCTATTCTTTCTACATAAACATTGGGAAATAGCATATGTACACAACAAAATACAATAATTTTGATTGATGAAATAGATCACTAAGTGTTATTGCATGAGAGGATGAAACGTTTCTCTGCACTACAGTGCCAGGAACCCACCCTGAAACTTCTGCCAGGAGGTGACATTGCCATCACTCTCGCTGTATACACATATCACACCTCACAAACCCACCTGGGGCTCCACTTCTTCATAAAACAGCCTATGGGCTTCAGTAGGGTATTTTTTATACACATTACACAGCTGAACAGTGTAAGCATGACTATAAAACTTGGTCTGCTTTATCAAAATCCTAACACCAGCACAGGCACTGAAATACCCAACATCATCTCCACTAGAGCTCCCCAAACACTCTGTTCCTCCCTGTGGAGGCAAAAGCTCTTCCCACTTCATAACCAAAACTTCATCCAGTTCAGCTCAGAACTTTGCCCACCTTCTGCTCCTGCTGCCTCCAGCAAGATAAAATACACACCCAGATTCAGTTATATACCTATGCACTCCACAAAAGCAAGGTCACAAAGACGGCAATGAAAATGGGGGCTTTCTCAGCAGGTAAGGCAGAAAGAAGTAGTTTTCTTCTGAATGCAACATCTGAATGGCCCTGTGACTAAATGGACTAAATGGATGTTCCTGAGAGCTGAGACACACTTGTGTTGGTGTAATCATGCCATTCAAACTGATTGGATTTTTCTTTATGTTTTTCTCTTCTGTACTTTGAATCTCACAGGCAAAAGGTGTAACCTGGATTACATCTTTCCTTAGTCACTACCTCTCTTAGTATCTTGGGTGAAAGAGTAGTGAAGCATTGGAAGAGGTTGCCCAAAGAGGTGGTGGAGTTGCCCTCCCTGGAGTTAATTTTAAAAAAATGGGCAGGTGTGGCACTTAGGGAGACGATTTAGTGGTGAAGGTGGTGTAGGACTAATGGCTGGAGGTCCTTTCCAACCACGACAATTCTATGAAAAGCAGAGTAGCTGTCAGATGAGAGAGCACCACAGCATTTATGTTTCACTGAAGGATTTGACAGGAAAGAAGGAACTGTAAGGTAACAGTAGTAAGGAAAAGCAGTGGATTTGAAGGAAATACCTGTTTCCAAGAAACTAGTGAGAGGTAAAGAAGGAAAAACTCACATCAGTAAGAAGTGCCAAGCACATCTGCTCTCATGACCGTAGTGAGTAAATGACCTTATAGATTTAAAATAATCTTACCAATCATCTTAGATTTTAAATAATCTTATAGGAGTACCTTGAACTATCACCTACAAGTGATCAGAGGCAATGATTTGCATTTACTCTGTTACACTGACATGAACTACAAACACAGAAACAGATTTTTAGTAGATACATCTTTGGCCTAATTTATCTTCAATGGTTTCTGAGACCATTCCCTCTTCTACACCACACCAAACACCTTCTTCTTCCCTCTTCTACACCACACCAAACACCTTCTTCATCTCTACCAGCATCTCATCAGAATATTTGAAAGAAAAGCTGTAATGATGAACTCTAGAGAAAGCAGATGAAAGGCAATAAACTCTGCGTATGTCTTAGCACCCAAGGGCACCAAGATGCTTGTTCTTGTTCCCCTAGACACAGACCTCTTGAGAGGCTGCCACAGATGATGCCTCCTCAGAACTTCTTTAAAATTAGGCTGTGGTGTTCCAAATAGGATAAAAAAATCAACAAGCTTTGACGCACCTATATTTGCACCCGATGGTCCACCAAGACCAAAGTGAGACAAAATGTCAGGTTTTGTAAAAGCAAGTTAAAAGGATTTTAGAGGAATCGTTCCATTGCCAGCAAAACTTAACAGATGGCCACAGAATCACAGAATACCTCATTGGAAGGGACTCTGGGGATCATCTGATCCAAACTTTCTTGGCAAAACCAGAACCTAGACAAGAAGACCCTGCACCCTCTTCAGTCAAATCTTAAGTGTCCAATGTTGGGGAATCCACCACTTCCCTGGGGAGATTATTCCAATGCCTGATTGCTCTCATTGTGAAAAATTTTTCTCATGTTCAATCAGAGTCTCCCCAGGAATAACTTACACCCATTACTCTTCATCCTTTCCATGTGACTCCTTGTGAAAATTAGTGCATCTCTATTTATTTTGGATGCACGATTCGAGTACTGGAACACAGTGACGAGGTCTTCCTAAGGCTGAAACAAACTCAGTTCTCTCAGCCTTTCCTCATTTGGCAGGCTTCCTTGTCCTTTGATCATCTTCATAGGCCCTTTCCAGCCCATCCACATCCTTTTTGATCCTTTCTGAACACTCTATGGCTAGAGCAATGAGGCAGATTGCAGCTGCACTGGGGCAGGTGACTGAGCACCCTCTGATCAGGGCACGTCCTGCACACTCCTGCTGGCTCACATTACACACCCTGGTACACCACTGAGGTTCTGGGGCTCCCCCACAGCTCCTTCACACAGCACAGGGGCCTCCTCCTGGTACCATTTGGGATGTCTTCCCACACACATCCCCCAAAGACAGTGATGAGAGGGAAAGGCACCTCCTTGGGACTCCAAACAACTCCCCTTGGATGGATCCTCCAGCACCACAGACACCATCTCCCTCCACTGTGCCAGTGCATTCATCCCCCTGTGCCCACAGGTGGATTTTTATTTGTCTGGAGTACAAAAGCTTCAAATCACATCAATTACATTTTAGGAGAGGGAATCCTGCCCCAAAGAGATGAGAACTTCAGAACAAATGGACTCTAAATGGGGGGTGTGCTCCTGCAAAGAGCCAAGGAAAGCCTTCATTTGCAACAGTTTCATTAACAGCCACTAAGGAGTTAAGCAATCTATTGGGGATGCTCTGGAAAACTAGCATACTGGCAATGTAAGCACTGGTAATAGTCAAAAACCTTATGAGAGCCAAGTGAAAATTCTGCATTTATTTATATAACAGAAAAAAAAATGTTTTTTAGCATAAATTCTTCCATTGGTACATGGTTTTCACAGAAAATATTTCACCCAAAATACTGAGTACACTGAACTGCAGCCGCATTATTCTTATACATGCTTTATGACTGTGTTATCCTCTGTGCACTGAACTACTTCAGCAAGTGGGCTTTAAATCCAATATGCTCTGTGGCCATGTGACAAGGTGTGAAATCCTTGCAAGAGGTATAATCTGAACAGGGACCTGGTCTATAAAAAAGAACAAGATGATGAAGTACCAGACCTTCAACATCCATGCAATCTTGATCCTTTAAAAACAAAACTACCTTAGGTTTTTGTTTTTTTTTTAAAAAAAACCAACTACAGGAAAAAACAACAATAAAAAATACCCAAACAAAACACCAACACCAAAATATTTTAACTGCAAAGAAAACCCTAGACATGGAGGAATACCACTCAGATGCTTCCTGCTTCAGTATGGGCATTGTATGTTCTCATGTGGTTTTAGTTTCCACCCTCACCTCCTGCTATAACAGAAAATGAGGTTCTTCAATACCAGAGAATTGTGAAACTGTAGAAACGAAGAGAAATATCAGTGTTGAACACCATTAAATGTCATTCAGCACCAGCTCCCATTTGGTGTCTCCTCTGGCAGGCTGGTTAGCAAGGAAGGCCACAGTGAGAGATGCCCACAGCCACTGGACCACACTCCTTGCCTGCTTCTGCCACATCCACCCCACCACAGATGTAGGATGTGCATTCCCAGCTCCTGAGCCGTGCAGGGGCCTCCCTTCCCTTGTTTTGGCCCAAGTTCCCTGTGTCTATACATCTGTAATTAGCCAGCAGACAAAGATGCCAGAAAACAGCATGCAAGAACATGTCACATACATAGTTCCTGGGGTCTCCAGATCCAACAAAACCCATGGCAGATTGCACAGGAGTCAGCTGGAGAAGCTTTACCTTGCATGTTAATGAGGAACATATGTACAGCTCTATATGGAATCTTTGATAGTGTAATACTCAGAAATCACCCTGTCAAGATAAGGTTGAAGAGAAACAAAATCACTTTTGTTACAATCTAGATTTCATCTCAGCCGATTCACGCTCCAAGCCTCCTGTTCTCCAAGCAATGTTTTCTTTATTACACAGTGCACAAAGGGGAAGGGAAAAAATTAAAGAAAATAAACAAATGCTCTCTCAGGTGACCAATTCCTTCCAAGTTTCCCTTTTTCTGCAATGTATGACTGTCTTACGTGGGCGTCCCTCAGCCTGAATTCCACAGACCCATCATCCCAAAAAGCTGCACAGCGGAAGGGAGAAGAGAAGAATTTTTCTATTCCAGCTGCTGCTGCCAAAAATTGATCTGTGAACCCACCAGAGGAATGAGAGGGCACAGCAGAGTGGGGCACAGTATGCTCCACATACTCTGGCTTCCTGTTCAGTGGCCCAATAATGCCTCCTGCACATAGGAACAATCAAAGTTGCACTTCTGGGCTGAAAAGAGTAAGCAAAGGCACAACAAACCAAACACAGGTTAAAACCACAGAGAAACTCTTTTTATGGGGAACTTGATTTAAAAATTATCCTTAATATTTAGCCACTACACCAGAAAAAATATTCTCAAGATGACAATTTCCTCTGAGCAGCTTCCCAGTCTCTAGGAACAAGGGAGCTATTCCAATGCACCACATCTGTCTGAGAAATACCCAATGATTTGGGCTGAGGTCTGAAAAGGTCTAGAGGACTCAGGAGAATACCTATAATTATCTTTCAAGAGGACTTGTTCTGAAGCCACTAAAGATTAATCTATATGAAAAAGCTAGGTACATTATTAGCAGATGTCTGGGTCTAAGCATTTTAAATAAAGTGGATGTAATATTGGCCATAAGTCAGTTGCATGAGTTTAGATTAATAAGCAGCTAAAACATAAACATGTGAAAGAAACACAAATGCATAATGTAACTAAACTTACAAAACCTCTGAATTTTAAGTTGACTGGGAATTAAACTGTAAACCCTCCATAACAGCAAGACTAGGAAGCTCAGAAGTAGTACTAGTAAGTGGATGATCAGGAATATATACCTATGTTAGAAGAACATGCTAAACAGCTTTCATTTTTTATGTCTCCCCTCAATCTTTACGAAACCATTATGCAAAAAAAATACACTTGAAAAATACATTCAAAATTTCAAGTGACTTTTTTTTCTGGGTTTAGGGGGTTGTTGGGGTTTTTTTGTATTTTTTAAAAATAGTAGATCTAAAAGGCAAGATAAAAGTTACCTTAAATGTCAAGACAGACATTGTGTGACCATAGTACATGATTATCTCGAGAAAGGTTACTTGAAAATGTTATCCCTGGAACAGGTTTTGCTACTACTAAAGGTCATAGACATTTTTTCTAATAGTTTCCACTGGTATAAGACAGGGTCATTTTGGTAACTGCTTGGCACTAGAAAAATAGATAGGACTGTTTGCTGAATAAACAGTAAAAAGCATAAGAACTGTTGGGTATTTTTTCTCTATGTTAACATTTTCTGTATACATTGATATATTTACACATCTAGCAAATTATATCTGTAATGGTTACAAAGCTACAGGATCAGTCATCAAAATCAATTCTATCACTACCAATCTCTATAAATATTAATGTTCCACACTAAACTACTTAATCTGCCACAGGGAATCAACATCATTTAATCTTCACAAAACACTTCAATTTTCTTCTAAAATTTCCATGACGATCACTATGCCTGGTTTATAAAAGGAATTAGCACAGTTCCACAAAATTAATAGTGTAAATCATCCAAATGTGATCAAAAGGCACCACGCTTTCTCCCCCTGATTTTGCAGTGCCTTTGTTTTTTATGGGAAGCAGAACATAACATTTTCATCTTGCAAAGGCAAATTCCGCATCGGCCGTGGCAGGGGGGCAGCCTGATTATTGTGTCATTATTTACACAGTAACTTCAACAAAAAGCCCCAGTGCAGAAACAGGGACCTGCCACACTGGAGAACCCCACGTCCACACACCTCAAAGAGGCAGAACCTCTGGAGGAAAGCATCCTAGAAAGCCAGCCAGCCACCTGCTGTATCCTACAGGGATGTTCTGAAGCGCTTATCGGCTGCCGCTCCACCAAAAGCAGCTGATGGAGGGAGAGATAAAGGTTGAGCCCTTCCAAGGCAGAGTGACAGCTGCCACTCATTGATTTCAAGCAGAGGCAGGTGGTTGAGGACTTGGGCAACCCACAGTCTCATGAGGTGGATTTCAAATTCATGTTGAAGCCACAGTGACAGGGTCACTCCTCCTCCAGCCTTATGATGCAAAACTCCCAAGACACTTGCTAATTAATACCAAGCCTCCTGGAAACGGAGAATAAATTAAAAAGATGTGGTACAAATGTATTCTCCATCTGCAACCCTCATCACAAGCCTCTCCACAGAAGCTGGAAGTTTTTCCATGTGATTTCAAGGAATAATAACCTGGTTGCTCTCATTTTTATAGTGATCTCATTGCTAAAAACATTTCAAACAGACAACCCGGAGTCTTTGTCCCCTAGTGTCAACTGAAACAGAAGTAGCCAAGAACCTGCAAGCTTTGCAAACCCATAAAATCACATTTGGCTTTCAGCTATGCAACAAAAATAGAACCAAATCACAGAGGTCTCGTATAGTCCATGGGAGCTTCAACCAAGAAATGAACACAGGCTGCAGCCTTTGTCCAGATTTTGACAGATCTCTGTTTGCAGCAGAAGTAAAACGGGCTGCTGGTTATTGGGTTTGATCTACATGAAACAAGTCTCCGTTTTCCCAGCAACTTTTTTTTGCTCAATAGCTTTCAGCTAAGAGGGAGAATACAATTTAGAATCCCATCCAATTTAAATAAACAGTCCAAGTAACTGAGGATTTATCACATCATTGACAATCAGTTCCACTGCTTCACTGCATTCACTGTTAAAATATGCTTTTCCCCCCTTGACTGAGTTTTGCTGACTACTATGGAACCACAGGAAGCAAAGAAACCCTGGATCAGAGATGTTCTACTCATGGAGGCAGCTATAGCCTACAAACAAATGTTTTATTTTTCATGAAGGAGACAATCTGTTTGGTTTAAGTTCCCATTATAAAAATATATCCTAAATTCTCTGAATTTAATTCCCCATATAGAGTGGTCTACAAATCTTGTTCTCAACTAACAATGCTTCCCTTGTATTTTGCACGCTTTCCTAATTATCTTCCTCACTTTTTTTTTTGGTCTTTTTTAAGATGAACTGCTTTGATGTGTGAAGCAAAGTCCACAATATAGTCAGAACATTTCATATAAGCTATCCAATTTCCCAAGCACTGAGCATCAATATTAGCATCTGGTTCTGAAACTGTTATTCAAGACAAGAAAGAAAGAAAATTATTAAAAAAAAAAGAAAGCCTCAGGATGAAACTTAATTAGATAACTAAATTACTTTTTCATGACAATTTTTTCTGACAAGAGTTCCGACAAAGCAATCCTTTCATCACCAGCACTTATTTAATATCTGTATAAAGCAACAGGTGAACTTACCTACCTCCAGAGGCAAAATAAAAGTAGTAGAAACTCCACCCAGCACTGCAGACAGTAGCTGGGACACACCAAGGTCTTTCTGAATGCACTATACTTGCACCTGAGAAACCTTGGTAGGAGCTGCCACAAAACCTCAAAAAAAATTAAAAATACACTCATTGACAGGAGAAAGCCAAGAGCAGAGGGAAGAGGTGATGAGCAGAGGACAGTCTGTGGATGCTGGGGCTGAGTTTCACAGCTGAAGCCAGAGCTGGGGCATGGTGGAGAGAAGTCAACCAGAAAGAAGAGACAGCCAGTTAAAGAATGTGATGGATGAAAGAGACTGCTTGAAATCAGACAAAAACCTGGGACACATTTTCACTCCCTTGCCCAATTTTAAGATATTTTGGTTGTTCAAAGGTTGTACAGCAACAATAGATCATGATGAGCATCTCACCTGAGCACCCAACAGCACTGACCCTCTCACACAGTGATCCTCACACAGAGTTCATTAACTCCATCCCCACCTCTGTCAGACAACAAATCCTTTGAAATCCACAGAAGATGGTGAAATTTCTATATTGTGTGCATTTCTTCCCCACTCCCTTCTTAAAAGGGACTTCTGATGGTCTGATTTCTTCTAAGGGAAGGCTGTCCATCCCTTACCCTGTATGACCAGGGGATACCACGACCTCTGCATAATCCAGATGGGTTTTTTCCCCTCTCCACTCATCATACACAAGTGCTCTTTTCACTCCACTTTCTCCTTCACTCCACTTCACTCCACTTTTTTTTTTAGTTTCCTTCTGGTGGCTCAGTTTGGAAATGTTCATAACCATTCTTTGACTGGTAGCTGTGAAATGTCCCCCTGGTCAGAAATCTGGCTGATACCTATCTGGCTCCCACAAAATCTGGAAACAAAGCAGACACTTTCAGAGGAAACTGAAGTATTTCATCACTTCTAGAGCAGAAACAAAGGCCTAAACAGCACACAGGCTCCAGGTGTCAGTTGTTGCCCTGTTCCATCGATTGCGGCTCAGCTACAGATCTAGTGAAGAACCATGTGAAGGAATAAAAGTGGTGATTGTGGGAGGTACAAAACCTCCCCAGCTTCACTTTGCATGGAGCCAGCAACAATAAAAATCTGTGAATGTTTTAAAAACCCATCAAATCACTGCAGTGCAATACATACAAATATCCACTGTACACTCCAGGACTTCAATGCATCCTAGCACTTCTAGCACACAATTACTTTTTTTCTTTATAAAGTACCTGGTTTTGCAGAGCACTGAGTACATGCTGCTCCTACTGATAATGGCAGCAATAACTCCCCAGAAGCAACGGGGGGAGGAAGCCCTATCTCTGGTCTGCAACTGAACTAGCTTGCCAGCAGGTGCCTAACTTCATGTGTTCAGACCAGAACACTCTGGCACAGCTTTCAGAAGATAACCTAGAAAAAAAATAGCAGTCTGTTTTTTTTCAAGGATTATTTTCATAATGTTCCTGGAAACTGAATGATGGCAAAAATATTTTTCAAATCTACACAGAATAACCCTTCATCTGAAAACTCTCTCGAGAACCTCAATTCTATGTACATCAGAGAGGATGGGGACAATTTGGGGTTTGAGTTTTTTGTTTGGGATTTTTTTATTTTTTATTTTAAGGCCAAGCAGTGTTCAAGCAAGATTTCTTGTTCAAGGCAAAGACGGGCCCAATCTTGCAGTCCTTGGTACAGATTCCTCTATTGAGAACAGAGGCTGGGAAAACAAGGAGACAAACTTAACTTAATATTCTTGTTTGCTGAGGGCTGTACCCCTTTTTCTAGGCTCCAATTCTGTGAGCACTTAAATGGATGCTTATTTTTGCTGGGCTGTTTGTTTGTTTTAATGAAAAATCCTTTTTTCATTCTGATCTTTAGTAGGGGCCGAGACAAACAACTACTAAAACAGAGACAGGCAATCTATCCCCAGCCTGCCTTGGAGGAGCCACTTCTAAACCAGCATCAGTATTGAGGCAACTGGAACTACTGGGGATTTATTCAGGAACTCATGAGCACAGACACTGCCCCAAAGCTAAGAGAGCTGTAACCTGAGCCCCTGCAGCTTGCTGCTGGGATGAGGATTAACACACAAGTAGCTATCAAAAAGAAAATACTTCCTCCTTTTCCCCTGCATCTACTCGACAGGACAATTCTTCTCCTCCTTGGCAGTCAGGACACCAGGAATTAAAAAGAACCTTTTAGTTTTAGTCCTATGGCTGAAGCGAGGGTGAGTAGTTAATGAAAAGCCATTTGTTCAAACAGAGCTGGAACTTTCTTTTAATGATCTCAAAAGAATGTTAAAATTTTGTGGCTAAACTGTCTAGACCAGATTTGAGCTGTAAAATATTCCGTTTGGTAGAGAAAATGCACTCAGAAGTGACTGCACTCCCAAACAGGACACTTTTCCAAACTGTGGGCACAAGAAAATACTTGACTATTTATGTTAGTTTTTGCTTCTTCTGTTTGTCCATTCCCTTAGACCATCTGTACAATGGGTTGCCTGTTCTGCACCAGACTCACTATTGAAAGCCTGATCACAAATGACATCACCTCACAGCAACTGAAGTTTCATCCTGATTTCTGTCTCTGTTCCCCTGATGTCTTGTTCTTAAACAAGAATATACCCAGCTATGGTGTTTTCCAGGGACCTCACCAATCTCTAGAGAAGTGTCCAGGCATGATGTTTCAGTTGGGTTTTAGTATTAGGCTGCAATCAGATGATTTCTTCTCAGAAAACCTAAGTAATCAGGGGTGCAAGGAATCAGAGAATCATATATATTAGTTCTTTTCTCCTTGTATACATCCAGCCTGGACCCAAAGCCCCAGGCTTCAGAGCCTCCAGATAACAAGAAGATACTTGTAGAGGAGTAGACAATGCAAAGTCTCTGGTTTCTAGTTTGCATTGGAGCAGTCTCAGGTTTTTCCACCAAAAGGTCAATATTTCCAGTGGAACCAAAATCACCAGTTCTTCCCAACTCCAAAGACAGACACTAGGAGAAAAAATACCCAGTAAGCTATAAGCTTCTTTTGAATAAGAGATTATTACTGGGTAGGATTAGCCCAGGCTATGCATGTGATTCTCTTCCCATTAAGTTTAGGCAACTTTGAACCAAATCTGGCACAGCAATCTTCAAATCATCTAGTTCCTGCAGGTCTTGGGGATATGAAAAGCAGAGAAGAGAAACTCCAAATGTCCCCCATTAAGGAAAAAGTTAATGCATGTCTTAGTCCTCAATATGTAACTAAGATTAAATACTGCATGGAGCAGATTCTGACTAGTAAAACGAAACAAAGGTGTTAAGTGCTTCTAGCAAAGAATCTGTAGCTACATCCCTGTGATCCTGCTGGTAGCAGGTAAGTGGATTCTGCTGTTTCAAGTAGCTTTTTATTCATCTGAATACAAGGGGCATGGAAATTATTTCTCCAATGGTATACCAAGATGTGAGTATGAACAGCATAGTCCTGAGGTAGAAACTGCACCAACTAAAGTCTTAGACTCCATATGACAAAGAATTAAAATACACACCTGCTCATACACATCAACATCAACTGCTATTGAGTGGAGATCATCCATAAGCTATTCTTAGATGCTGGTGACTATGGAGGCCTGCCAAAGAACAGCCCTATTGTTCATTGCCTTGCAGGGCTGCTCAGATAACAGATGTCTTACCATAAGAAGCAGTGATCTCTTTGAAACAGAGAATAACCTCATGGAGATCTGCAGCTTTCCAAGTCCCTTAAATTACTTCTAAATGTATCTATACACAGTACGACCAATTTTTCTTTTTTTTTTTTTTTAATTTTTCCTGTAATTAAGATACCCATCTGAGCCTTGCAGGAGTTCTCAGTGCTGTATGTTAGCAGTACAAAACAAGAAGTGTGATAGATAATTGTCATTAAAGCACAAGGACTGCGAAAAACATCAGTAACCCATAATTTACATAGATGGACATCTAGGCAGAAGCTCACATACAATGAATGAGCTGGTAATGACAATACCTATGGCAACAAACATTCAGTATACTGTAATTTGGTTCTTCCAGGGCCCTCTTTCACAGTGCAGGAACAACACGCCAGGTGGGGTGGTTGCAGGGATGGTTTGAAGCTGAGGAGCCACCTCCCTGGCAGGACTCCTCAGAGCCCCTGACAGGACTCCTCAGAGCTTCCATCCAGCTCTGCCCTTCCCTCCCACCCCTGCTCATCAGGCACATCCACCTGCAGATCTACAGAATCACAGAATCAGTTGGGTTGGAAGGGACCTCTGAGATCATCAAGTCCAACCCTTGATCCACTACCGCTGCAGTTACCAGACCATGGCACTGAGTGCCACATCAGTCTCTTCTTAAAAACCTCCAGGGATGGAGAATCCACCCCCTCCCTGGGCAGCCCATTCCAATGCCTGATCACCCTCTCTGTAAATAATTTTTTCCTAATATCTAACCTAAACCTCCCCTGGCACCACTACCAGGGTGTCCCATGGGACACCTGCTCTTGAGAGAAGATGCAGGAGCAGGAGAGCATGGTCAGTACTTCCATAGGGAGACTGAGGAAACATATTGCAAACACAGGAGGGACCCTGAATTTTTAACTGGAGTTGTGGGCTACACCACAATTGCTACACCACAGGCTTACACCTGTCACAGTCCCCATTGCAGGACTGACAGAGTTAACTTTGCAAAGCTGAGCAGAGCACTGAAAAATATGCCTACCTATGCCTTCATCTGGTCCTGTGAAATAAACTGGGTTAAAAACCAAATCCAAACCATCCACAGAGCACAATCAGATAAATCATAGCTGAGTAATCAAGGATGGCTGAATGACAGAGGTGGCACAAAAGGCCAGCAGAAATAATCAAGCAGAAGCAGCAGCCACACAAGGCCCAAGCTGCTGCCAGTGGAACAGCTGATGCTCTGTGCCCTTACTCACATCACTTAGTACCTTTCACTACCAGTAGCTTCACTGAAGCTGATGGACTACCTGCAGAGCGAGGTGCTACCTGTCATGCACAGCATTCTTGTGCCTTGGTTGTGTAGGATGCTCATTCATTTCTGTATCCAAGAGACAGCTGCACTGGGGGTAGGATGTAGTAACAGATTGCTGAGTCAAAGACAGGAGTTAAACCTGCCTTCCAAATCTATGCCAATCATGCATTAGATCCAGAATACACTTACCTCTTCTGGTAAGAGCGTTTTTTTTCTCCTTTTTCACACTCTTCTGTCCCCAGCTTAAGGGTTTTTGGGTTGGTGGTGGTTTTTTGTTTTTATTTTTTTTGAGTTGGAGACAAAATTCTGAAAAGATCTCTACCTGAGAATGACTTTTTACAGATCAAAAGTGAGCTGTAACAAACTCTGCCCTGTATTTGGCTTTTTAAAATGAAGTAAATTAGGGTTAGTGTTCCACAAAGGTATTTCCTATACAACCACTAAAATCAAAACACTAATGCATTAAACACATGGGAAGTCACAATGAAGCTTCCCGTAGTTTCTTACAAAAAAGTCTATAACATGTCAAATAATTTAACAGTAGCCTCTACTGGAATTCGAAAGAAGCCTGATGAGAGGCTTAGAAAGCAGCAGCAAAACTTAATTAGTAAGTTTTGAGGAAGAGCCCAGAAACCTAGGATCAGTTATGGCCAGCTGCACTCCCCAGCATGCTGATGCTGCCTCTTCAACCTTTTTCTTTCTCATCCATTTAAGAAAAGCCCCTAGGACAGGGATTGAAATGTCTTTGGTACAACACAGTGCAGCTGCAGGAGAGGCCCCAGTGTTAGCCAGAGATGTGGCCTGCATCTGTTTGAACCCTCCACAGATGTGAGGATCTTCAGCAGGCTGGAGGCTGAGCAAATATCCCCTTTGAGCTGCCCACCTGGGGCATCAAATGCCTTCTGCTTAAGGAACCCAGGGAAATCCCCAAAAGGTGTCCCACCTTGTAAGCAGGGTGGTGGTCATCAAACATCCCCATGTGATTGCAGAGAAGGCTTATGAAGGGATTGCAAGCATCCATGGGCAGCACAGGGAATAAGCAGGAGAGCTGAACTGTGGGAGTACACTAACTGGAAAGACTCATTCTATTTGTGGGGTCCATCTCTCTACTCATCACCACATGCCCCCAACAGTCTGAATCACTAAATATCTGTCTCCATAAACCAAGCCCCAACACAGAGACACATCTAGCCTGAATGGCAGCACAGGATCCATTTGTCTAAAGCAACAGCTGAGGCCAGAATCTGCCCTATAATTTGTTTGCTCTCCAGCATCCTCCTGTTACACACCTGTGGCCAGCTAAACTAATTACAGCCTTTCCCCCTCCTTTCTCCTCCTCCTGACGTCCCAGGATTCAAACCATAGCAGTGTCAAATATATCTTGCCTCGGTGGCAGATGGATGGATGCTGCATTTGCCTTCCCCTCCTCCCCCAGACAGCTGGTCACAGCCACAGACCTGCTGCCACCACCCCAGGGCTGCAGATGAGCCCAGGCAGTGGCAGGAGCCCCTGCATGGCCCAGGCTCTCTCCATGCCCCAGCTGTCAGGGAACTGCAGGACCCAGACTTGCAGGAAGCCAAGGGTATGGAAGGCAGCTTCCCAAGCTTTCCACCCCGCGGATCAAGAGGAAGAACTTGCAAGCCACACACCTGCTTGCAGGCAGCCCTTGCAAAACTTCTAACCTCATGACTGGAATGCTGAAAATATTTCACCTAAGGTGTTTCCCAGCAGAGCTACCAAGAGGTCAGAAGAGGATGGTGGCTGGGAGAGACAGGAGCACTGAAACAACTGTAAGCAAATCCCCAGGACTCCCTCACTGATGCTAGACCAAAGCCATCTTCTCTGGAGGCCCAAAGCTGTTTAGCTTGGTCTCCACTACCATTAAATGACAGCCTAACTTTCCAAGGAGAAGGAAAGTAGGGATGCTGGTTGGGGGAGCCTCTCAGCCTTGAAACACGACAGGTAAGAAGACAAAGACATCTCTGAACAGACACCATGCAGTGAAGTTGGACAAGGTCCATTTGTGACCTTGCCTCCAGCTGCCAGCCCACCAGGGTGTACCTGGCACACCTCAGCACCCATGGAGAGCTGCAGCCTGGTTAAAGACCCCAGGCTCCCCAGTTCTCCCCACCCTTCTCAATGCAGCATATGTTTGTCCAGCAACACCTCACAGAGTTGCTCAACAACACAAGGACATCAGCCCTTGTGTGAAGAGGAGGGGGCATCAATGGGGCTGTGGAGGAAAAGCTTGAAAATACAGCTTCAGAAAAGCCTGAAGACTTCAGAGACAAATATGTATTAAGGCCCTGAGGGGCCAAATGGAAATTATTCATCTCTGCAGATGTTTCAGAGAATCAAACTTCAGTAACCAGCAGTGGAAAAAAAATCTTCAGAGTAGTTACTATTCCAAATCACATTAGCAGTGCAGAGACAAAGATGACCCCTTGGAAACTAGGTGACCAATTCAGCCAGCCCCAAGCACAGCAGTGTGTCTGCTGGAACTGCTACCCCTGCACTGCCTGGAGCCTCATGCCCTGAGCATCAATGGTACCCAGCAAAGCAAAGATCTCCACCCTGGCATCCAGACCTGGGTAGAGAAGGAGCAGAAGAGAGTGAGAAAGAGTAAATAATCCAAAGAGTTTAAGTAAAATACAGGAAAGAATGATACGACATAGCTTGGTTTTAAATGCAATGTCACTTTCCCCCTTCTTGCATCTAAGCCATAAAAGCAGACACTGTCGAATGAAAATGGAATTGCCAACCAGCATCTTGAGGCCTCTCTGTCAGTTGTCATCACAGGATTGTCTGCACTGGAGGCAGAATACGGGACACACCACAGCAGACAAGCATTCTGACCTCCCTCTGAGCCAAGCAGCTACTGAAGAACAAAACCCAAAAGGCACACTCAAAAAACCAGATAATATGCAAATACCAGATTTATCATCAACTAGGATTTTTTCTTCTGCTGTGATTATTGAAGAAGCTCAAAAACAACATCAAAGAAGCTCTGTGATTTCTGCTCTGACTACCCTATGTGTTCATGTAGTCTCTGCACCACGGGGCTTGAAAGGGCTGTCCAAAACAAAGCTAATACTTCATCATCCTGAGGGTCTTCAGAACAGAGGATGTGATCAGAAAAAATAAAAACCAAAAATTTCCATTTCAGTACATGCTGAGTGAATGTTTTTCCTCAACAGTTACAATATGTACCCATGAGTTAGGATGTCCAGGGGTTATTCTCAACTTTTTACCTCTGATACTGTCTGAAAGGAGGAAGTTGCTTTGCTACTTTGCAGCTCCCCCACTGCATGGCAACAAGACAGTAAATGCTGCTTATCAACATGTTCTGAAGTCTCCTTGCAGCCATTTAGAAGAAAAAAACCCATAATTTTGGGGTAGTTTTGTGGCACCACCTGGGACAAGACTTGGGGCATTTTATATAGGCAACACCGTCCAGATTTACAAGAGAACCTCAATAAACCCTATAATGGAGTTTTTCAATAATCTAGTCCCTCTTCAGACACTTATCATAAAATCTGAGCATTTGGAAAAGAGAAGAAAGAGAAAAAAGCGAAGTTCAAATCCCGGTGCTGAAATCCTGAAATAAAGAACGAATCCCCAAACTCTTCTTAAAAAAAATGTTTCCTTCATATGTCGCATTTCCATACTTGCTACATGGGAGAGGTTCCTTAGATGAACTCTAAGCAATCTCTGTCAATCATTCATTAAAAGAGATATGAGTATCTTGAATCATCTTTTGCAAGTTGAAGACAGTCTGTCTCATGTTTCTGAAGAACATTTTAAACTAAATTTACAAGAACTGTCTCAGAAACAAGTAACATCTCACACTAATGTAGGTTTAACAAATTCAGAGTTAACAAAACTTCTTTATATAAATTTTGTGGGCTGAAGGTTGTCAATGACTTTCTAAAAAGTTTGGGAAAAGAAAGGAAGTTTAATATAAGAAAAAGCCAAACTTAAAGCAGCAAATCTTATGAGGACTACACTAATGTTTAATAAACCATGCACTTAGAAAAGTACCAATATGTCAACAATGCAGAGTGAAACTCAAATAAATCAGCCATTGATTTCAAGACAATTCAATTTAGGCAAAGCAAACAAAAAAACACTATTGCCACGTAAAGTCATTTATCTTTATTGCACACCTTGACTTTTGAAGGTCACCTATCTGTGGGGAAGAAGTCTCATTGATGTTACAAAGGAGCTGGAGAACACTTTGGGGTATCTCAGTCTGAATACTGGAGCCCTGCAAGTCAGTGTCAGGCCAGGCAAAGTGTCACCTTTGCAAAATCCTGTTATGGTTCAGACAGACTCCTGTTTCCCTTCCTGATCAGAGACCTGATCATAACCTGAATGCAGACCTCTTACAACGTTTCAGCCACAGCTGTTTTGATGGAACAGAGAAGTCTGAACGTGATATCCTGACCAGGCAAAGACAACAGGGAGAGCATCTGTATTACTCATTCCTCTTAAAAACGCTCTCTCTATTCTTCAGTAAAATGCTTGGGGTATGTTGTTCTGCCTCGTTAAATGCTTCCCCAGATAGATGCAAAACAAGTTCTCCCTCACAATTCCCACCCTCAGAGGCAGAAAAAATTTCAAGAGTGGCCATGGAAAATGAGATTCAGAATAAAAGGTTCTGACCAGCAAAGAGCTGCCCACACCATTACTCCTTCCCCAAAATATAAGCATCCAAGAGAAAAGCTGGGAAACCTAATAAGTCTGCATCTTGCCTGAGCCCCAGGCAGACCCTCCCCCTATAGCTCTAGACCCTCCCCTATAGCTCTGCACTGTAACCCATGGCAGTGCTAGTACAAAATAGTATCAACTAGTTTAAAATGAAGATTAGCAATGCCATTCCAGGATAGCTAGGAAGAACACAAATTACTGCATAAGAAAGCAAACAGAAGCCTCATAAATTATGTTTAAATCCATCATCACACTCACATCCCCCCGTTCCAACCCCAATGATGTGCACAGAGCCTTGAGCACAGACTTAACCAAACTGCGACCAACATGCTTGGTGCCAGTCACCATGACCTTTCCATGTGCAAGGACATACACATTAAAACTTCCAATAGAGTAGGTTTCTATCATCCATGCTGACTCAATGTACGTACTAAATAAAAAAGAATTTCATAAGATGTAAGCAGGTGGAGTTAATATATGCAGATCTCACTGCAAAGTCTTAGCAAGCAGAAATAGCAGAGGATTTTATTTTAGAGCTATCTGAAAGAAACAGAATTATTGTGAAGGAACTGAACTCTTAAGCATCTCCCTTCCACAAAATTATTAATCTCTTTTTTTCTCAGAAGCTAAACTGCTTTAACTGGACTGCATAATTGCAGTGGCTCATGCCAGCTGCCTGCTCCCACCCTACTATCTTTACTCCCCAGCCTGGCTATGGATCCAGCAGGCTCCTGTGATGCACAGCTTCTCCCAGCAAGAGGGTGGCCCCATATGTACATGAAGCTTTACCAGGGAGCTTAACCTTAGAGGTTAACATCAAAGCACTTGCAGCAGTTCTTCCAAATAGAGACAGCTGTGGTGCGATTTTGAAAGTCTCAGATAATAGGAAAAAAAAATACATGAAAAGCAAATTTGAAATCACAAGAGAAAACTTGTGCGAAGATATAGGACAGCATTAGTTGGTTTGACACAAAATTCAACTTCATTAACCCTGTCAGAAGCCTCTGTGTAAACACACAGTGAGAGAGTGGTGAATCACGTCCTCTTTACACGTTGTATGAGAGCAGGAAGGAGGGCAGGGTTGTGACTGCAAAACAAGTGAAAGTAGACCTTCTAGTTGAATAAAGAGAGAGATTGGCATAATAGCTCATATGAGAAAATTCTTGTCTCTTAACCAAGTAAGTAGAAGAAACTGGCACAGGGAGAGGCTCTTATGACCATCAGAGCTGAAAACCATGCAAAACTCTCAAACATAGACAGATAAAATAGAAAAATAAATCCATTTATGCTGGCATATGAAATAACAGAAAAACTCAGTTGACATATCCCACAAGGTATGAAGGTGAATGAGACCAGAGATGAATCAGGGAGACACATTTGCTGCCTGAGTCCACACTGAACTCCCAACACCACTGTGAACAAACTACTTGGTTTCTGTGCCGGGGCATCCTTCCCTGCTCCTGGCAGCTGAAACAATACACATTTTGACTCAGATCTTGCCTCCAACCATATGAGCATGCATCTCGTAGGGCACCAGGACTCCTGTAATAAAAATACTTCTGAATATGCATTTTGCTTTTTACTAATTCAAACTGGTACCTACGGTCTGGCTCTCACTTTGCGTGCCTGTTAGAAATACAGGAGTTATTATTCCACCTAGGAATAAGAAAACACACACTGAGTCACTGGGAAGGGGGTGAGTCAGTCTGCTTCAGATGCCACAGCCTTATGATAAATGACAAACCCCTCTGCAGCCTGAACCCTGGAGTTTCCTCCTCACATCCCACGGAGGAGGCCACATCCTGTGCCACGCTGCGGGGCTGCTGGAGCCAGTACCTCCCACTGCAGTCTGGAGACAGGACTGGCTCTCACCTTCAGAAGCCCACAAGTGCCAGGACAGATTGTTACAGTCCAGTTCAGAGCAGTGTCAGAGAGAACACCTCAATGTCTCTCTGTGGTAAGTGATGCTGAAGCGCACCAACCCCACACAGTCTTAGCAAAATCCCCTATGCTGGTGATGTTTGAGTCAATTAATTAATGGACCTTTGCATGTATGGATCACGTCACATGTGAAAAGCAATAGTGAATCTGAAAACTTGATGGAAGAAACCTGAATTTACATTGGAAAGGCCAAAATATCCAGAGTTACCATGTTATGAAAAGACTCTTGCTAGTTTCTAGCAATAAATAAGTAACATGCGTCGTCAGATCCTAACAAAATCTAATAAAAAAACCCCACCAAAATCAAATAGATTGCCTCTGTCTTGCCCATCAGATGCCAGGGTCTTACAGAGACCCTTACAGTGCAACTCTCTGATCTATTTTCCCTTTGTAAAGTGCTTCAAAGTTATGCACTCCCATGTCAAAAAGTAGTACTTTGCTTAAAAAAGATGAATGGGTAATTTGTACTACTATGCTTAAAACACACCTGCTCTAAATTGTTAGCAAAAAAAAAACCAACCCAAAAGAACCAAAAAACAGCCCAGCAACTAGGAAAGAAAAAAAAAATACACACAACAAGGTTTATCTACTCCTTGCCATGTTACTTGCTGACAACACCCAGCTATGTGGTGCACACTGGAGGGAAGGGAAGAAACCCAGAAGGAACTCGACAGTTCTACAACAACAACCTGAAGTTCAACAAGGCCAAGTGCAAGGTCCTGCACCTGGTTCAGAGCAAATCCTAGCATAATTACAGATTGGGAAGAGAATGGATTGAGAACAGCCCTGAGGAGAAGGACTTGGGGGTGCTGGCTGAGGAGAAGCCCAGCATGAGCCAGCAATGTGTGCTTACAGCCCAGAAAGCCAAACATAACCTGGGCTGCATCAAAAGAAGTGTGGCCAGCAGGTCAAGGAGGTGATTGTCCTCCTCTGCTCTCATGAGACTCCACCTGGAGTACTGTGTCCAGTTCTGAAGACCCCAACCCAGGAAAGGACATGGAGCTGCTGGACTGAATCCACCAGAGAGCCATGAAGATGGATCAGAGGGTTGGAGAACCTCTCCTGTGAAGACAGGCTGAAAAAATTTGGGGTTGTTCAACATGGAGAAGTCTGCAAGGAGACCTTAAAGTAGCCTTCCAGTACCTGAAGGAGGCCTACAAGAAAGATGGGGAGGGACTTTTTACAGGAGCATGTAGTGACAGGACAAGGGGGGGAATGGCTTTGAGCTATAAGAGGGTAACTTTACATTAGACATTAAGAAGAAATGCTTTAGTGTGAGGGTGGTGAAATACTGGAACAAGCTGCCCAGGAAAGCTGTGGCTGCCCCCTCCCTAGAAGTGTTCAAGGGGAGGCTGGACAGGACTTCAAGCAACTTGGTCTAGTGGGAGGAGTCCCTGCCCATGCATGGGGGTTGGAAGGAGATGATCTTTAAGGTCCCTTCCAAACCAAACCACTCAATGATTTCAGGCATCTGACCTTCTCCCAGTTTCTTCATGCTAACCAGGCCTTATTTCAGCACAATAGTGGCAATAAGCAGTCTTCTGTTACACGTACATACAGATACTGAGAACTGCCACTAACTTTAGAGAACAAGCTTTTGTCCCACTATGTAGTCTACAATCAGAAACACAGCTGGAAGGCCACAATAACACAGGAGACAGATGTTTGCATGGGGCAGAAAAGGTACTGCCCAAAGCAGCATCAATGCGGGAAGAGGGGGTGGTTCCTGCTCCAAACCATTTTCACAGAAGTAGGATCTATCAAAGAGTAGCATCTTTTTTTTTAGATTAGGTCACTTGAATAAGGCTGAACAAAAATATTGAGCTACACTGACTTTTTTTAAGACTTTCTCTGCTTCTGAAGGAATGAGGTTAATGTTACAGCTTGTTTCACCTTGTTCGACTCAACAACCCATTTTAAGAGCATAATGCTTTTATACAGCAGCTCATGCCTCATGGGCACATCCTAGTGGGAAAAACAACATGCAGTTACAGAAATGGCCCTTGGACCAGGCTGCTGCACAAAGACATCTACCCAGCATTAATTGGACCTGGCTGCAACACAAGGCTCAGCATCTCAATGCCCGACCATACCCAGTGGCTTGAACTGGTTTTAACCACAGATGCAGCCAAGTGCCCATGTAGCTACCTTTATTAGCCAACAGCAGTGGGTTTTTATCACAGGAGAGATTAAGAGTGAAAACCTGCTGTCAAAACCCTAACAAGATCTTTGAGACTTTTCCCCATTTTCAGGATGTGCTTTAATCTATGCCCAGCTTCTGCCCTTCATCTGGAAGATCCCAAAAGGGATACATGACTTGGACAAGGAAAATCATTAGCAACATCACCATGAACTTGTAGCATCATCTTGTGATATTGCAGACTTTTGGAATGACCCAAATGAGTAAAGTTCTCAATAAATTACACCACCATGTAAAAGACCCAGGAAAAGGAACAGCTATCACTCATTTATATGTCATGTATTTTTTGATATACAGATCCAAGACATGGTTTCCATCAGCCTTTGGAGTATTGAACTGAACTAATTATGTTTGCTCTTCAGAAACATAAATTGTGAAACAAAACAGCAGATATCCAAGATTCAGTGTTATCTTTCAAGATATAACCCACGTATTTGCCAGGTGGGATAAAGTGATCATGAATCTCATAAGCCTTGGAAATTTTTTTCCTTGAGGGTGTGATTCATTAGTATTTACTCTAGGGAGTAACGTGCAGGACAAATCATTGTTTCTTGCTACGTAGCCATGTTGTACGACACCTTTTAAAAACACACAAGTGCCAAATTCTAAAATATCTTTTTTTCCCTCTTTTGCAAGCGCTCCTCCGGTGTTTCTAATTTTATTCATAACCAAAGTACATGCATTTGTCCATTCTTTTTAACTCCAATGTCCCTCATTTTGTCAGCATGCTTGCACACAGCAGTCTCCTCTCCCCAGAGTGAAGCACTTACAGCTAACACTGAAGGGAAGACCTGGGACTTCACAGCAAGGAGCTCTGTGCTTTTTAAACAAGGGCACAAGTAGAAGTAGCTGTTATCATTCTTGTCATGATACTCTTAAGCTCGGGGACCCATAAAGCAGTGCTAGTGTGCAGCTGCTTAATACAGTGCTTTTAACCCAAGAAAAATGGTGCAGAAGGTTCTTCTTGCAGCCAGATACCAAGTTTTGGAAAGCACTCTTCCTCTCTACACCAAAGAATCCCCCCAATTTTTATTATATAGATATGTAAGGTGTGGTATTTTGGGACTCCACTCCCAAATGAGGCACTCTCTCATTGCAAACAATACATGAAAGTTCAGAATAAAGTGATGGATCCACTTTTTTTGAGCCACAGCTGAGTACCTGCGCTTTGTAAACAGTTCCCTGATGGAAGCTGAAAGTGACCTCCCACCCCACCAAATACACTCAACTTGCAGGCACATGACTCAAATTCCTTCCTTATTTTCTACTATCCAATAGAATGGATGAGTTTGGAACTGTTGGGGCAGTCAATAATTAGCTAAAGGAGGAGAAAAAAATGTAGTCTTTTTTGTTTTGCTCCATTAAGTTTTGGTCCTTATTCAAATACTGATCAATAAATTATTTTTTAAAAAATAAGAATTGAAATCTCTTTAATATACCACTATCAGGGCATTGATTCACCTACACATCTCTTATCTACTTACAGCAGATCTGAAACAATGAACCTTTGCATGACAAACAGGTCATGCTCTCAAACCATTCTCTCAAGCTTTCATTAATTTTCATGGTGTATGTTTCACATTGAAATTCAGCCCTGAAGATGTTAATTATTATTGGTGTTTCATTGCCCTTCAGGTGTTCTACAGTTAACCATGATGAAACTTGTCTTGTGCTTTATTACAGAATATAAATCCTGCAAGTAGGGTTGTTTTGGGGATGTTTTTTTAACTATTTGGTGCTCTTAGGGTGCATACCTGGTTGAAACATCCTTGAACTCACCTTGCTTTTCCACTTACACAGCTTTATCTTAACCACTTAATTTGCTCAAACACATACAGCCAAAGATTGTGCCTATCGCCACGAGTTTTCAAAGGTTCCTTGGTGAATCAGCTTCAACCATGTGGCTTCTTCCCTCTGATAGGGGACACCAGAGGCTCCACATCTGGATCCAACATCTGCCACAACTGGCCTAAGCAGAACCCCAGCAAATAGCCCTGCCAGGCTGTTTCTGCTCCTTGGAACAAAGCCTTTCTTCATATATTCCTGAGAAGCGCTCTAGCCAGTATAAATTCACCACTCTGTAAAACACTTCAGCACCTCTTTCAGCAACAATTTCAGGAATATTCCTATTATATTTTCCTTCTCATCTCCTCCCACACCATTTACTGCTTCTTGCGCTTTATTCAGAATTTCTACTGTCATTTTCTCTGGGGACTTACAAAGCAGGTCCTGTTTAGTTTGGCCCATTTCCCTTCTTTGACCTCACGTCCCCAGTCATCACTTATCTGTACTAAGATATGCAGATTTGAAAACTATTTACTTTAACCATCATTCCTACAATACTGGCTCAACAAAGAGGTACACCAGCAGCCTTTTCTGCTTTGTAGCATTTGGAATCTACTCTATTGCAGCATTAAATTGCCACCCTAACAAAACACCTATTAGCTTTTCGCCACTGGTTCCCCCAGTACCTTTCAAGATTTCAGTTCCCACTAAATTTTTTTATTAATTAAATTTTTATCAGCATTTTCTCTTGCTGATTAAAACCCTTGCCTCTGAAAGGATCAACTCTGAAAGAGTTGGAGAAACAGTCTAAACTTCTGGAAGTGGACAGTCTGTTTCCTGTTTCTCTCTGTGGGGAAACTGCTTTCTGGAAACTTAGGTTTGCAAAGAGAATTCCAGTATCCCTGGCTGATGCCCATTGTACTGCCCACCACCTTCCATACCTCACTTTGAGGTTATTGTCTGAGCCTAGAAATGGGCAACAGTAGCAAAATAGGCAAGGTTTGGGAATAGCTGTGGTCTGTACAAAGTCATACTGATCAGGTGGTCTGCCCTAGAATATTATCACATTTGAAATATAGCTCAACATAAGCTCTTCATCTTTTCTCCATCTCTATATGTTTCAGTGTTTTTGTGGAAAGCATAATGGTACTCTCTCTGCACAGTAACTGTCATATAATATGGAATAGATTATTTTTTTTAATTATTTAAATCACTTTATCAGGTCCTAGTCATCAATATTTACTTTGTCCAAGAATTATACAAACTTGTTTTTTTCTTAATCTTCTGCACAACTTCTTAGTGCAGCTACATCTTATTGCTCTAAAATCTAACTTCCTATGCTTTTCATTTAGAGAACATTTTCTAGGATCTGGGTATCCATCTGGAAAGACCAGTTCTGCTAAAGCAGAGTCAATCCCTTTGGCCCTCTGTTTTGGAGAAAGGTACCCTTGTTTCTGAGCAAGAAAGGCCATACAATCTCCACCACAACGTGAGCATGGACAAAGACATATTAAACCTACGGCTCTAAACACAGCCACGATTTTTAGGAGCAAAAAGCTTTGCACAAAGGGTCTGACTTCAAAATTCCCTTTCTCTCCTTCGAAATCCCCACTTACATTCCTAAAGCTATTAGAAATCTGTAAAGGAAAAAATATTTGTGGAAAACTGAAGTTCCTTGCTTCAGTATCGTGTTACTCCTCCAAAGGACAAAGTGTGCCAACATCAGGTGCTTCTACATGCAGTCCTTGAAGTTGTCCAGTGAGAAGTGAGCCCCCTAAATTTCAGATTTTGTCTAACAGTACATTCAAAGATGTTTAATTTAAATTGGTTTTTAGGTTCTTTTGACATTGCCTATAGCTGCAGGGAGCTATGAATGCAATGCTGGAAACCACTGTGCATGAACAGCTATTTCCAGACGCTGCTGTGGGTCCCACATGGTGTTGATACATTTGTCAACTGAACTCACATATTACCAAATTACATCAAAACCAAAAATCACACAATAGAAATTTGAGGGATACAAAGGATGACTTAAAACTGGTCGCTGCAATTGCACACCCAGGGAGAGGGGTAGGGAAGAAGCAGAAGAGGAAATTCCTAAATACAACAGGGACAACACAAATTAAGTCTCCAGCTCATTACATTAGCACTAAGCTATATTCAAACAACCTCCTGAGCTTCATTGTAAGAACTAGATGCAGCAGGAAAAGCACAGCATGTTGGAACAACATGTTTATAAAGGGAACGCCCTCATTTGCTAACCAATACTTCACAAACTTGCTTTAATGCCCTGCATCCCCTCAGCCAACATAGAGCGCACACTGAATTTATTTTAGCGTTGTTCACTGACAATTCACAGACAATTCACCTATAAAATTAACATGGATAACCTTCTAGTCCTTCATCTCGACATCATCCAGGGTAATCTATCTTGCATCAACTTAGAAGAGGTTTCAGGTTTCCTACTAACAAAATAAACCAAAAATACATCACGGCACTGCACGCAAGTGCAAAATGTACCTATATAAGCAAATGTTTCCAGCACAAGATGATGATCCAGTAATCCTGGGAGTATTCAGAAGTTTAAACTACTATTTTTACAGCCTCCTGGACCTACCATCAGTGTTGATGAGGTCCAGACACCATACCAAATGCTACTCTAATGATTCAAACCCAACCTCTTTCCTGTCTGCAACAAAACTTGCAAGAAGGCATCTCACACTTAACTATCTGGCTTACAGGAGTCCTGGATTCAAGTTTGCATTCTTTCTTCAGAATTAGGTTCGAATTAGGTCATACTTTGCTTGCAGGTTTCCCAGTGCAGAGAGATCCTAATATAGCCATAGCTACACTCAGCAGCACAACACAGAAGCAGCAAAAGATGCAGATAAGGGCGTGGGTTGAGATGTGCTCAGCATGGACCAAGATGATTCAGGGGGTGATCTTTAAGATTCTTCTAGCTAGATGAGTAAAAGAGGGTGCCTGGGATGGAAGACTGATTGCCACTCCAGAAAGGTGGATTTTTTTATTCACTAAATAATATATATGCCTACTATTCAGTTAGAGGGCTACGAATTTGTTAGCAATTTTAAAATATTTTACATATTAAATTCTCTGATCTTCGATGATGGGACACATTCCAATATCAACATCTCAGCTGCAGAGTCTGAGAAGTGCAATGAAGTCAGACTAATGATAGTAAACAGGGAAGTGAAAGGGAGAGCCCAGAACTGAGCTGCCAAGCACTCTGAGCTTTCCCACAGAGAACTGGAAACTTCAGGTGCTGTAGGTCAGTCTGCTGATATGCTCCTATAAAGCTATGCTGTAAAAAAAAATTGTAGTTCAGTCCCAAAGCACGATAATTTTTTTTCATTCATTCTAAAGAGTTTATCAGAGTTTGCACCTTTCCCCCCGCTCCCATAAAAAAAAAAAAAAAAAAATTAACTTTTTTTACCCTGTCTTGTTTTGCCAAATTTTTCTAACACAAAATAGGTATGAAAGCAAGAAACTATTGAACTGTTCATTGAAGACAGTGACTAAAGGTGCTGGAGTGAAATGGAGTAGCCACCAGGACATGAAGTCACTTTGGATGACCCCTGGGCCCAAGGAAGACAGCTCTGCAAGATGGAGAGGATGCCAATTCCAAGCAACCCCACAGGTCAGAGCCACGGTCTCCTTCACAAGTTTAATCTCTCATTGGAAGCCACCTGAGGAACACTAAATTCCTCATCTCCATTTGTAAAATCAGACAGGACTCTCAGTTTCAACTTCTTTGGGTAACCAAATTAGCATGTGAGTTGTCAGAAAGCACAAAGCTTGCAGATCTAACCTGGTGAGATAGGAGGAAGATGCTTCCAAAACCCGCTCTACGTATGTTGTTCAGATATTTTTATGTATACAGATAAATCTACTAACTCAATTTGGAAATATTTTACAGGAACCCCAAAGCTGCCTTTGACAGTGCAACTTTTCACTCTTCAAAGAAATTTTACCCACATCCACTCCTATGGTGGCTAAGAAATAGCTGACTTCTGTGTAAATCAAGGCTAAGGAGAGTGAAGGGAATGCAAATAAGGGTTCCAGGAAAAGGACAAAGAACAGAAAAGCAACGTATGTTTTGAAAACAATCTAGTTTGTAGCAGGATATAGGAAAAAGATTCAGGAAGAAACAGGTCACTAAGAATCAAAAACAGAATAAAGACACAAAAAGGTTGGTTAAAATAACACTTAATGGAAGTTCCCCTAACACTAACAAAGGAAGTTGGATGAGAATGCTGCACTGCTTTATACAGAGAAATAGTCCAGTGATTAAATAAAACAAAACACCAAAGGCAAAGGATTTGACTCACTGTGGAGTCACTCCTGACCAAAAATGCTTAATTAAGACTCTGGGGCTAGTTCAAAGCCACCAGAGACAGTTTCAAACAAAACCATCTACGTTTTTCTAGAACTGCCAAAAATGATACGTTGTTAGGGGCATGCTGGAGGTGCAGAGAGGTTACACAAAGCTTGGAATAAATAAAAAATAAATAAATAAAAACCCTTTTTATTTCAGCTGTGTCCACATAAAAAAATTCCCTGGAAGCCTCTGCTTGAAAGCAGAAACTAAAGCAGCTCAGACCACAGATCCACTTGGCTTTCAGAACTCTTTGTGCCTGAGGGAGATGTAAATGTGACCCAGAACCAGCATAGTTTCATCACCAAATCCACACCCAAAGCTTGTCCTTCATAAAAAAATAGGAAATGCTGGATTTATGCAATTACATAATCTCATTCTCACTGAGAGAGCTTACAAAACACAGTAGATGTGATAAAACTTGGATCACTAATGAAGAAAAAAACCCACTTTTCGAGCTCCTTGGGCTCTGCCAAAAAAGACACGTCCGTTATTGCCAAATGCTTCATTCTTTGCAATTTCTAAACAGATGTGCCTCTTCACTGTCTTTACCAATCTTTAACTGGCTCAGTTACAGCCCACTCAAGACTGACTTACTGGAATGGGAAAGAGAAGGAACTTGTTAAAAGCAGACAGTAAATCTGCTTCTTGGTGAAATTCATCAATTCTGATGGAGGCAAAGCCACACTGACAGCTCACCAAAATGTCCATCTGGCTGTGACAATGAATCTGAAGTATTGATTGGCAGCTCCAACCTAAAATCAATTTTGCACCCATGCCTCCCCAGCAGCTCACCAAGCCACTGATCCACCAGCCCAAGGCATTAAACTCACAGCTACTCGGGATGCACACACTGGCACCCAAAAACTGGCTCATCCAACAGGCAAGTGCCAGGGCTGGCACAGCAGTGGAGTGGGAACAGACAGGACACCAGGGAAAAGCCACCTCTATGCAGGTGACATGCAGTGGATGACACAGATAATCCCTGTATGAAACACAGCAAGAGTTCAACAATTGAGCAGACTCCCTTTGGGTGCACATTTAACTGTTTGACTTTCAATTCTTTCCACAGCATTCCCCTACCCCCTCCACTTGTGACCTCCTGCTGTTTGTCCTCACCTGGTTGTCATGTTGTACACCTGTACTGCAGCACCTGTAGTACACAGGCAAGTACACCTGTATGTTGTACACCTGCAAGGAAAGGCAGATAAGTGACATGTGATGAGTGTTCTGCCTTATTTTGAAGTAGGACAGAAGACTCCAGTCTCCCCTTCAGCTCTGCCCATCACTTGGCTTCTGAAAGCTGTGGCTGCAAGTATGTTGTTAAGGTGTAATTTACAGTTCCAGCAGTGCCTATAAGCATGTCTCTAAAACATTCTCTGTATTGGTTTCTCCTCACTGTATCAGCCCTAAGCACATTAGCTCTATGTATTGATGCAGCAGAAGCTATGAGTGACTGTATCCTACCAGAGCTGCTGTCCTCTCAAGACTAACAAATTCCACCCAACCTCCCCCTGTGAGGGAGGGCAGCGTGTCCTTCCTCACAAATGATTCAACTTCAAACAAAGGCAAAGCTCTTACCTTCAAACATTCATCCTTTGGCTCCACAGCAATGATTCCCTTTTGCCAGACTTCTCTGTGACACTTGCGCTTATTTATTCTTCCTGAAGTCTCTTCCCATAATGCTTACAAGTACACAAACAGCTTCACCTTCATCTTCAATGAGTCTTTTAAGCCTTAAAGTTGGGAGATTTTCAGTACAATGGAGCATTTTGCACTTGAAGTTACAGTATGCAACAAAAAAACACTTTAAAACAAGACCTTTCAGTCTGACCCTCAAGCTTGAAATAAAGTGACATTTAGGCTTTGATCCTCAAACCCATCTCAAAAGTCAGCTCTGGAATTCGATCTAAAATGATCAAGGACCAACCTCTGATTCAATTTCAAACGTGACCTAAATTGTCAGTCAGGATCTGCTATATGAATTGACATAAACTCAAATTCTCTTTCCTGAGATCCAACTTTTCACAGCCACATCACCTGAAAAACTTTCCACTCAAAACTCCAATTAAAGTTTTGGCTTCCAAATATCCAGCTCTTCAATGCACCTGGAGTGGGACAATCCTAAGCACAAATAAAGGTTGTGTAGACAACAGACTCAGAACAACCCTAAGGATTTTGGGGTGTTGGTTGATGAGAAGCTCAACATAAGACCCCAGTATTGGGGTACTGCATCCAGTTCTGGAGACCCCAGCACAGGAAAGGACATGGAGCTGCAAGTCCAGAGGAGGGTCATGAAGATGATCAGGAGCACCTTTCCTACAAGTACTGAGAGAGTTGGGGTTGTTCAGCCTGGAGAAGAGGAGGCAATAGGGAGACCTTATAGTGGCCTTCCAGTACCTGAAGGGGCTACAGGAAAGCCTGGGAGGGACTTTTCACAAGGGCATGAAGTGACAGGACAAAGGAGAATGATTTTAAACTGGGAGAAAGTAGATTTAGGTAAGCTATTAAGAAGAAATGTTTCAGTGTGGATGTGGTGAGACATGAGGTTGCCCAAAGAAGCTGTGGCTGCCCCCACCCTGTAAGTGTTCAGGACCAGGTTGGATGGGACTTTGAGCAACCTGGTCTGGTGGGAGGTGTCCCTGCCCATGCAGTGGGGTTGGAAGTAGATGATCCCTAAGGTCCCCCCAGCCCAAACCATTCTATGAGTATGTCTCTTTCAGACTAATGTAAATCAGGTGAATTTTTTGGTACTATATGATGACAAAGTAAGACACATTTGTTTTTCACATCAGTGATGTGTCTGTTTTCTCTTCTTAACTCCCTTCAAGCCACAAGAACTGCCAGCCTGCAGCTTCCTTCCAGCATTGTAACAGTCACTGGCAAAGCCAAGCAGCATGATCCCCTATGCTGTCGCTTTAAATATCAAAGTAAAAATATTAAAACAATCTCATTTGTCAGACAGTCTTGCTAAAAAACTCCTACAGTTTCTAAGGCTTTCTGGCCATCCTGTCAAGTCATTATGCTTCCCAGACCAGTGCACAGGTGGCAATATTTTGAGATATTGCCCCTGAGTAATGTATTCCAGTAAAAATAAAAAGGAAAAAGTATCATAAAATCACGGAATGGCTTAGGTCAGAAGGAACCTTAGAGATCACCTACTTCAACCTCCCTGCCATGGACAGGGACACCTTTTGTCTACACAAAGTTGCTCAAAGCCTCACCCAACCTGACCTTGAACACTTCCAGGGAGGGGGCATCCACAACTTTTCTGGGCAATCTGTTCCAGAGTCTCACCACTAAGATAGAACTTCTTCCTAATATCCTATTTTCTTTCAGTTTAAATCCATTTCCTCTTATCCTGTCACTGGCCACTCTTATGAACTGTCCAGCCTTCTTGTAGGTTCCCCTTAAGGTACTGGAAGGCAGTTACAGGGTCCCAGAGTCTTCTCTTCTTCAGGGTGAACAATCCCAGCTCCTTCAGCCCCTCCCTGTAGCAGAGATGCTCCAGCCCCTCTATCATCTTCATGGCCCTCCTCCAGACTCATTCCAACAGATCTATGTCCTTCTTATGGGGGGGGACACCAGAACTGGACGGACCAGGACTTAAGGTGGGGGTCTCATAAGTGCAAAGTAAAGGGGGACAATCACCTCTCTTGATCTGCTGGCCACAGTCCTCTTGATGCATCCAAGGATACTGTTGGCCTTCCAAGTGGCTCATTTTGAGCTTCTCATTGCTCAACACCTTCAAGCCCTTCTCTTCGGGGCTACTCTCAACCCACTCTGTTTACATCTTGTAATTGTGCCTGGGGATGGTTCTACCCACATGAAGAACCTTTCACTTGGGATTTGTTGAATCTCATGCAGTAGACACTGGCCCATTTTTCAAGCATGTTAAGGTCCCTCCGGATGGCATCCCTACCCTCAAGCGAATCCACCACATCACACAGCTTGGTGTCATCAGCAAACTTAGTGAGGGTGCCCCCAATGCCATTGTCCATGCTGGAAGGAGTCAAGCACAAGACTGAAATTACAGCCAGGAATAACTGGTGGTAAAACACAGACATGAACAATATTAATCAAGATGCATCATAAAAATGCAATCTTCAGCACCAGAAACTGGCATACTGAACTGCTCATAAGAGAAGGCTAATAAATTCCTGTCATAATGGAATCGAGTGACACTCCATTGAGAATCAGGGGAATTTGTCCTTACAATCAGAGATAAACTGCTCTTATTTGTGCCCGTTAGCTCCCAATTTAATTTGAAGTATTTGTTAGCAATGATAAACCAGCCCTAAGGTGGTAACTGGGAGAGTGAAATGCACCTGATTGACAGGCAACACCGCACAAGAATATTAATTTGCAAATTAGGATACACAGCAAAAGGATTAAAATGTAAATTATTAATTATAATTTTACTTCTCTGCTTATTATACCAATGCAGGCTGCAAGATCTGTTGCCAGTCAAACTGACAATTTCCTGGTTGAACCCACAAGCATTTCTTTTGCTCAGTCCTTTGGAATTAAAAGCCCCTCCCAAACGAACCTCCTGTACAGCCAAGAGTGAGAAAGTCACAGTAAGCATCAGCTCCCTTTGCCCATACTTGCAAAAATGCTTCTCTTGCTTTTACATCCAGCTACAGGAGATGGGGCAGCACAATTGCTACGTGCAGGTTCCAGCAATGTTCTTTTTAAAATTACTTATTTTAATAACATGAAGTTCAGAAACCTCTTTACACTTAAATTCTGACTCAAGAAACCGGTGACACCCTTCTCAGTACTAATGCCCACTAATGGAAGTATTTGAAAAATCCCATATTTTTAAAGCATGATCTAAAAACTCAACTAAGCATGTGCCTTGGTCAGGTTTTGCTTGCTTCACCACCATTCCAGCTCAAGAGATGCATCAACATTAATAATAAAGAATGGCTCAGCATGGAGCATCACACTGGTGTAGTTTGCACAACCAGAGCCAGCAAACCAAACAAAGAGGGCAGCAGATGAGGAAGAAGCAACAAAAAGCCACAACCTTCAATATATTTGCACAACATCAGCTAACACTGCCAGGGACTGCACACTTGGAAAGTCAGTCCTGCCCCTCTACAAACATGTGCCAGGTTATTTCTATACATTCAGCAGAAAGAAACTAGTTTTCCACTGAATAAATATTCACAATGAAATAGCTTCCCCTAGTAGGGACTACTACCCTTCAACAGAACAAGATCAGATAACCTACGTGTTCATATCCTACCAACCTTTTATCCTCTTACACCTATTTATTTAAAACCAAACTGTGGGCTTAAATATTATAACAATGCTGCAAATCCTAGGATTACACCAGATGTTGTTCTGGTCACCTGAAGGATAACTAACTTTACCAGGTCTGAATAAGCAGATGCTCAGCAGGCATGGGTTGTTCCTGGCTACAATTTCTATGCATCTCCATGTTGGTCTGAGATGGTTTTTTCCCACCTCAAAAAATAATGTTCACATTTACCATCCAAAACAGAGAAGTCTAAAAGCAATGATTAACCACACTGCATTATACCTGCACAAAACATGAAAAACTTGCTTCTACCCTTAGTGAAACAACTGGCACAACAAATTCTTCTCATTGCCTACCATTTGCCTCAGGGCTCCTTTGCAGTGCAACACCATCTGGGATACCCGCTGGAAGAGCCTTGATGAGAAGTTGGTACATCAGAAGATCAATAAAAATGAGCCAGCAGCCCTATTGCCAGGGTCCTGAGGGCACCAACATGCCTTACTTGCCTTGAGCAACCTCCTTGGGAACTCCCATCCATACCTCTAATCCACAAGTCTGCAGCTCTACTTAAGTTCAGACCTGGGCACCCATTCCTGGCCTAAGCTATGTCACAGGTGGCCCCATGCCCAGCCTTTTTTCCTTATGTCCAAAATTACAGTCTGGTCTTCCTGGATGGAGCTCATACCTTTTTTATGGTTAAGGCCTGGTCTGCCAGGTGGACATATTCTCAACTTGTTACCTCACCCTATTTGGGATCATAGCCAGAGCCTGCCATGACCCTGCTTTTGTGCCGTGGGGCTACACCCCAACATTTAGGGCACTGCCCATCCTGGGCCCACTCTCATCCCACCTCAGGGGAAGCCCTCCTCCTGCTGCTACTGCATGACACTTCTATTCCCCCATGCTAAAAGAGAAAGGGATAAACAGAAGCAAAGTTGCAGCAAAAATAATCCATTAAAAGTTTTCCAGGAATAGAGACTCTGATCAGGAAGTGAAAATCTTCTGAACCCAAACAATACAAGCGGTGCTGAGTACCAGACACTATTAATTATTTCTGCCTCCAGGTTAATCACACATCACAACATAAGGCAATCCACCTGAGGTCTGTTCAGCCTACTAAGGTCCAGGCTTACCACTGAATGACCATGTCTTTGGGTAATGTCAGCAGAACAGGTATGTAAAAAATTGAGAAAAGATGGCCCCAGTGACTGAGGTACAACTCCTGGCTCCTCCAATTGCTTCCTGAATGGTTATGGGAACATGCAGGAAGGAAGTTACTTTTTACCAGTTCAGACATTTTACCGCAACCTAGTCTCCCAACAAAGCAGATGACCCAGAGACTACACTGTTATCAGCACTGGTATCAGCACAGCTCATCCTTGTACAGATGCCAAGAGATACACTGCTCATAGCAGTGGCTCAGCCCTACACCCTTCACAGCAGGACCTCTGTCTAACCTAAGAGGAAGGCCAGCAGGTCAACCTACCTAGCACAAGCTCGTGGTGCTGGTATGAGGCAGTAACAAGGTAGGTAGTGAAGAACTCAAGTGGGAATCTGTAGCTAACCTATGCTTAGCTCACCCCTTATGGCAGACAGGGGCATTAGGTATCCTTACTTCAGCAGTAATTAAAGTGAGTGTTCTCTCTGCCCACACCTTGAAGCTCCCATGAAGCCCACTTCAAAACAATGAAGAAGTGAAGTGGTAATTGAGGCCCAACGCAGGCTCTCACTTGAATCTGAATAAATCTGTGACAACTACCAGCTTTGGTAGCCAGCAGCCTATTTCCAGCAACCACTCACTACTCTGTTGTGCTGGAGCTACCCCCTACCTAATTTGAAATGGGCAGGTTCAGAGCAGCTCTGTTGCTCATGTCACTGCTGTCACACATGACAGGCTCCTGCCCTCAAGATCTGGTCTGTGGCATGCCCATCACAAAAGGCAGAGAGTGCCCTGGTGCTGCAGAAGAGCAAGGACAGAGATACAAGCAAAGCAGGAACAGATCTTGACAGCTAATTGCTAAGGTCTGCTTGAATATGAACTCAAATCTTTGCACCCTCTGTTCTGGATTCAAGTCCTTCACAAGAAGTCCCATGGGTGCTGAAACACCAACACAGGGTTCCCAGCTGGTGTTCACTTACCCCCACACATGACCCCCTCGCAGATGCCTCACTCACCTAGGAGAAAATGAGATACATTTGGGTCTTAAGTGCTTAACTTGCAATTTTGACCTCTCAACCTCGTATTGTACAGACAGATAATTAGCAGCCTGGGAAGACCAAGCTTCCCTCCTTCCTAAGGTCAACACTTCTTTTCCCCAAGGATCATCTTATAACAGAGACAAAGAAAGCAGCAAGTAAAATAAAATCCAAGTCTTATTCCCTGAACTTGACAATGTCTTCACTTGTTAAAAGCTGGCAAGTCCGCTTGTCAAAGGGCACAGGAACAGATGGGAACTGAAAGGGGTCCTACAGAAATTAAGCATGTAAAGGCTGGCTGTCAGCTCAAAAATCAGCTCCTTTAATTTCCACACACATGGTATTTGATGTGGCCATCACGGCCCTCCCCACGCATTTTCACTTGAGGATGATGGGTGTAGGTTCTTCCCGTTTGCTATATAACCCATGTCATGCTTAAAATTGACTATGGCTAGAAAATATTATAAACCTGATACAGTCCTGCTATTTCCAGCAAGGAAGTTAAAGATTAAGAAGGAAAAAAAAAAAAAAAAAAAAAAAAGACCACATGTATTTTTAGGCTATGGTTGCAACTTTAAAGTAGCCTGTCCTGAACATTTGAAGACAGATGTAGCTTGCTGGCAATCTAGTACCAGAAGCAGCTTGTGATAGCACAACGTTTTTCATAATTCAATGCAAATTAATCTCTGACAGATGAGCAAGAGCCAAACAAATTGACCCCCAAATTTCAGACACAGGTACATTTTTTTGCTACACTTGTTTGACTAAGAGGGGGAACAGAGACTTACACAGCAGCAGGGGAAAGAAAAGGCAGGAAAAGAAGTATTCCTAGATGCCTTGCAGTGCTGACAAGAGGTCTGTCTCTTCAAAATGTGTCACTGAGCTCACAGACTACAGCTCTTAGTCCTGTGCACTTGTGGGAAATGGTCATACATGTTCAGCAAGATAGATGGAAAGTTTATTGTTTATATTTTCAGGACTGAGGACATGTTAAGCAGTTTCCCCACACTAAACAGCACTGCAGGAAGCATTACTTCGAATGCCCCAAATCTCCACAGGACCTGAAAAATATGCTAGATTTAAATCTGAGACCATTCTGAGCAGTAGCAAAAACATTTATGAAACACTATACCACAGCTTTCTGTTTCAAGGAACGAACACCAGCAATGTCCCACAGCCACCACAGAGAGCACAAAGGTCTCAAAGGGAACAATTAGGGAGAGTGTCAGCCCCTCACATAGACCACTGATGTTACCTTTTTGATAACTGATGGGAACTTCAACCTTAAAACCGCAACAAAACAAGAATGAGCAAAAAGCAGGGACAATATATTTTACAGAGAGGCAATATTTTAACTTAGACATATGTTAATCATCACTGTGTGAGCAAAAACTCAGGGTGGATCATGCGTGCCAGCCTTGACAGACACTTAAGAGCTTTGCTGACATAGGAAGACCATAGAAAGAGTATGGTTTTATTGTATGTGCTCTTCTCTCTTTTTTTTTTTGTTGTTGTTTTTATTTTAATTTTAAAAATAAATTTAGATTAATCAGCAGAATCTCTAGTAGACTAAGAAGCAAAGGCAAAAGAAAACAAAAAGGGAGGAGGCATCCCTTCTCGTCACCTACTGACCATCAATCCTGTAATACTTTTACTGGCAAAAGCTGTCCAAGCACAAAGCTATATGGAGGAAGACAGGCTTGCTGTTCCAGAAGAGAGATTTCTAAGCATAGACATGGCCTCCATCTCAGTTTGTCTACGTTCAAACCACAACATGACCTCTCAATAGACATCTGTATAACAGCACTGCCATCACACTTTCACCTAAACAACCACTTTTCTGGGTTTAACACTGCGAAGAAGATAACACGAAAAGGCTGCCTGTTGCTCAGATAGGGCAAGGGAGAAAGTAGCTGAAGAATTAAGCTGCTGAAATGCTGTCTACGAGGGGTAGGAAAGAACTGTCAGGAGAAAGACAGTTTCCTGAGGTGCTGGGCCCCTCATCCATTAGGCAACACTAAGCTCTACTCAGTGACTACAGGTCCCAAGGAATGGAAGCAAAGATATCAAATGTTTCCTATGCAGCAAACTTAGCTGTACTCAGCTTGAAAATGTGGGGGTTTTTTTCTGCTTGCTTCCAAGCTCTATTAATGCAACCTGACTTCAAACTGGGTGCACAGTACTTCAGTATTAGAAGCCACTAACTAGAATTACTTCCCAAGAGCCAGTAAGGGCCTTTTATGTTTTTCCTTCAAGTATGCCTTCAACTTCTGATCCAGAAAAGAAAGGCCGTTCAACATTTGTTAGGGCATAGACAGAAAAAATTTACACTTTAGAAACCCAAACATAAAAGCAAAATTGTGAGAAATTAGAAGCAAGAACTGTTCATGTCTCTGCTCTGTAGCACAATCATGCAGAGCAGGTCTGTGCTTAACATCCAATGGAGGCAACACCTTGTACAGGAGACCTCAAAGGAGCTCTCAAATTCCCATGTATTGCAAAAGGGGGATTTTCCTGACTGAAGCACTGTGAAGGACACACACAACTGTTCACAACAGCCCTCCTCACAAGCCTGTAACACACCTGGATGGGGCTGCACTAGTCTGTCTTGGGCTGAGTGCAGAAGCTTTGGTTGTGCCAGACACCTGGTTTGCACTATGGTCTACTCCAACCCTAGAAAGAGGCACTGCAGCCCTTAGATGATGGATTGTGGAAGCATCAGGCTCCACAAAACCATCATACCCTCCAGCTTTATTCTTGAAGTTGCCATTCACCTATTGGGAAACCATTAGCCAAATCCCTGCACGCACACCCTTCCTGTCCATGCCTCAGCATCCCTAGCTGACAAGTGAAAAAGAAAGCATGGAGCTACTCTGGAGAAAAAACTTAAACCTTCTGATTAAAGCAAAGTATTACTACCACAGAAATAGGCTTGGGCCCAAACTCTCAGAAATTTCCAGAAATAATGCTCCTAACTTGCTGCAAGGGCAAAACTTCCAACTTCTGCAAATAGCAGGAAAGCACAGACTTGCCATTACTCAACAGAAGACACACACTGCTTGACATGCAGCAGCGTTTCCAGGCTCCCACGAAGCTGGAGAAGTACACAAGGCATCAACCATTCTGGCAAGGTAAGAGCTGTTGCGGTACAATCTGATGACAAGAGATCCCCTCACAGCTAGAAAGGGAGCATGAAATAAATCTCACTTGGTACCACCACAACCCAACCAATGTAGAGGAAAAAAAAAAAAAAAAAAAAAAAAGCAAAACATCTAAAGAGTACCAATAAAACTAAAACGAAGGGGGGGAAAAAGAATCTATGTAAAGATTGGTAATGGGAAAGAACCCAAGCTAGCTTGGACATGCAAGAATTATGGCTTGTTTCCCTTGGTGCCCAGCCACACTGGAGGGAATGAGACGCATTTCTAGTTGCACAAAGAGTTCTCACAGTAACGTGTTACCATGCTGGTTACAGCATTCTTGAGATAGATGAGGCTGTAAGTTACTAACGTTATTCTGATGTATAGGCTTTGTGCATTATTAATCATTCGGACACAAGAGCCCCATCTATACTTTTGTTTTGCAAACTGTCCTGGCATCCTCTCCAAAAATTCTCCTGTCTCTACTCTGGAAGGTTTTAAGAAAAGAGTTCAGGAAACAGGCAACAAAATGGGGCAAGACTCATCAAGAACACTGATGGGTTCAGGGGTGAAAAGGTTAAAAACACAACCAAAAAAAAAAAACCAATAAGCTTGATAAGTACAGCCAAATATGAAGGGAATTTTAATTAAATTCATCTGTCATATATTATCCGTTTCAGCTCATTTAGTATCTTAAAAGAGCTTCATCTCAAAATAGTTAACAGCTCCAGAAGTCCCAACTTTTTCCCAGTTTTTTTCTTTAATGCAATTACACTTTTGCTGTTGCACCAGAAATAGCCTTTTTTGCGTAGGATAGAGAAGTTCTATGGCAGGAGCAGAAGACTTCAATGTTATTGATGATGGCCTGCATGCTAATGCTTGTATATCACTTATCTTTAAATGTCATTTCCAGTGAAAGTAAAAAAAAAAGTCAGTACCGTCTTCAATATTTCAAGCAAATATCTGCATGGGGGAAAGCTACCGTTCACGTGCATGCAGAAAATAATTTGTGAAGGATGAAAAAAAACCTGAGAAGGCAGCAATGCAAAGCTGTTGTTCTATTTTAGATTTCTCTGGAGGAAGACACAGAGGGACAAATTATGCTTTTCGTTGCAGCAGCTTTGATCCAAAATTGATATAAGCAAGTCAATAGAGCTGACCCAGATTTAGAGGGGGGGAAACAGTTCAGAGCTACACCCAAGCCTGCAGTCCTCTATTTCTCCCACCATGGGGGATGTGTGCACTTCATGCAATTCAAAAAAACCTCTGCAGTGGTAGATCTGACCCAATGCTCACTAAAATTAACTATTGCTCACTAAAATCAACTCAAAAAGCAACCATTGACTCCTCCAGTCAATCACACAGACCTCATGCAACCACTCCACCAGCAACTTAAAACCCCTCATCAACGTAGTACTTTCAGAAAAAAAGATTTCAGAAATCTTATGGCCTGCCCAAAACAAAACCAACAACCCAGCAGACAGCCTAATTCATACTACTTGAGCTTCCCTAAACTCACCACAATGGACCATCAAGTCTGGTTCAGGAAGAGTAGGAAGGCAGAGAGACAAAGCCAGCGTGATCCATAGGATCACCAGAGCAGGAACCTTGCACAAGATCCATCTGACTGATCCTGCAACAACAACCAAACCAAGCAAGGGGACAACAACGCTTGGGAGGCAGAGTCCATGTGTTAACAGGCACCCTAATTCTCTGATATATTTTTCCTGCTTGATTAGGGGTCATGACAACTTCATAATTGTGTGCAAACATACACACACTTAACCCCAAAGAGAAAGCACTTATGCCCATCTGGAAACTGAAATATATTTTAGAAGTTAATCAAGACCAAAACACATAAACAAGACAGGATTTATCAGTTTTACATTTATGACCCCAAGTGATACATTTTATTAATCACTGAGTGTTTAAGAAGTGTTAATTCCCTCCCCCTCAGTTACTATAAATTCTCTGCTCTCACTTCCAGCACAGGCTGTAAAAATACAGATTACTGAAAGGACATACTCAGCTCCTGGTACCCACCAGTGCCAGTGCAGAATGTGTTATTCTGAGTCAGGTCACTTCAGATAATACAGACATTTTTGTTCTGCCTGCACATCAATCAACTTTAAAGCATAATAATGCAAACAGTCTTTGAAAGGATTTTAACTACCTAAAGCTCTTTTTTTTAAGACATGGTATTACAGGACAGATCATCCATGGGATCCAATTATAGCCACCTTATTAATTATATGTCTACCTTCCCTAATCCAGAAAATCCCTACCAGTTATCCATTTTAAACTTTTTGCCCCCCCCCAACATAATAATTTATCAGCCAAAAAAAAATAATTAAAATTACTATCTACAAGTTATGTAATTTTTAATGAGAATTCAGAGGATCCTAGAAACAACCTTTTTGCTGTTTAGAAAATGTGCCTTTGATTGTCAGATTGTCTCAGAAATTATTACAAAGTGTTGGCTTTTAAAACAAAACAAACTAGGAGAAAAAAATCCCACAGTTCTCTTCTTTGGCAACATGCTTGAGAAGTGGGTTGAAACCTAACAGAGCCTTTTATTGCTTGTGGGTCTACAATTAAAAACCAGCCAAGTGACATAAAAAGATGGAATCTTTTTATATCAATTACCAAGGACATAATCTTTTAGCCCAAGACAATGACTACCAGCCTGAATAAAACACTGAAAGCAGAAGCAGTTCCTCTGGAGACCACGCACAGCTCAGAAGGACTGTATCCTCCTCTTTCACCTAACAGAAAAAAGAGAAACACAGAGGTGGATCCTGTAAAACCACAAACAGATCAATTTACTCACATCCTTGAAATCAAGGCTACTTCTCATTGCAAAATTAGGAGCAGAAAACATTTACAGGATGTGAGCATTTCACACACAGTTTTCCATGGTGTGGTCCACGTACCTTCATGCTGTTTGCTGGATAGAGTTCCCATCTCCCAAACCCCTGAAATAACAGGGCTGTGAGAAATTCTGCTCAATTGCATTGTTTGTATTTTCCATTTCCCCCAGCACCTTCTTTTAAGTTCTTTCATAGGAGTGTGAAGCCATTGCAGCAGTGATTGATAGGATCAGATGCAAAGTTATCCCTCAGTGTCTACAGCCTGGTACAGACAAGATGAAGGCTACCTTGAAGAGGCACTCTTGCTGTTTAGACTGATTTACCCCCATAAAAATTCCTGCTCTTTCACAGCCTAGAATGAAGGAATTCATAAAATCATTCCTTCTCAAGCTGGATGTTTCCAAGTATTGTATAAATTGAGAAGAAATGACAGAAATGAGAAACCACACTGACTACACATTTCAATTAGTAAAATAACAAAGACACTTATGTGGAGCCCTCAGCACTTCTGTGATTTCTTTTAATAACAAAGAAATTAATTTTCCCTACAGCAGCCTTGGTAGGAAAACAGGGTTTGCACTTCAGAAATCAGTGCATGTGAACTATCTGGCTCACCAAGTACGATTTTGCAGAGAGAAAAGATGGGTGGGTGCATCTGCACATCCACACAGATTTATGTGCACAGACCTGAATTTTTTTTTTTAAATCAGCATTTTAAAAGTGCTCATACACAGCTTCTTTAATTCAAAGATTTAAATTTGTCAAGAGGAAAAAAAGTAAAAACCCTGGAACATTGTATTTCCAAATCTAGACTCAATGTCAGTCAGTACACTCTAATGACATTTTACTCCAATGTTTCCAGTGACAGCCATCTATTTTTATTTCTTTTAAATAACATCCCCTTCTGACGCTTACAAGCTAAATGTTAATGCCTCATTTAGGACCTCATTTCTAATGTGTAAAATTGATGTGGCCAAAAGCAGAGTAAATGTGGCCATTTACTTTCACTGCCAGTGTAGAAGTGCAAAAAGCAACCAAAAAGGCAGGGAAATTTCTTTAATGCAGGCAAGCCTCGGTGACTCCCATGGACACAAAGTTTGCTGACAACAAATGCTTATGCTGCACTTATCTCTACCATGCTGTTCAGTCAAGGTCCTGTTAGCATGTAATGCTTTAATCCAGCTCTGGAGACCTCAACACAAGAAGGACATGGAGCAGCTGAAGCAAATCCAGAGGAGAGACATGAAGATGATCAGAGAGCTGGAGACCCTCTCCTGTGAAGACAGGCTGAAAAAAAAGTTGGGGTTGTTCAGCCTGGAGAAGAGAAGGCTCTAGGGAGACCTTACAGAAGCCTTCCAGTACATGAAGGGGGCCCACAGGAGAGCTGGAGAGAGACTTTTTACAAGGGTGTGTAGAGACAGGACAAAGGGGAACTGTTTCAAACTTAATGAGGGTGGATTTAGATTAGCTATTAAGAAATTCTTCACTGTGAGAGTGGTGAGACAGAGGAACAGGTTGCCCAGGGAGCTGTGGTTGCCCCATCCCTGGAAGTGTTCAAGGCCAGGTTGGATGGGGCTTGGAGAACTCTCATCCAGTGGGAAGTGTCCTGCCTGATGCAAGGGGGATGGAACTAGAAGATTTAAGGCCCCTTCCAACCCAAACCATTCTATGCTCCTATAACACATTCTAGTGCCTTAAGACTTGCCAGCACAAACCTTTCCAACCTTTCCTCAAGTTCATAGAGTGGGACAGGTAAAACAAGCCAGCTCCCACAGGCATGTCTGCATTTCCCACCCAGCAGCCCCCAGGGACCAAAGAGGCCATCACAGAAGAAGCAGAGCAGAGGATGTACACTGCCATAGGATGGTCACCACTTCTGTGCACTTATTCCTCATGTATAAACACACTTTATGTGTGCACTGGCTGCCTTTCATTAGGTACTTCCTAACAGTGCTACAGCTGGTGTGACAACCCAAAAGGACAGTGTGAAAGGAGCTGAAATCTAACACGGGCCATTCATATGAAAACCTACAACCTCAGTTTGATAGGAGGGACTGGTGCTACTCCAGGCAATCCCAACAGCAACTAACCTCTTTTTAAGGAGCACATGGAGAGGGCAAGCCAACAAACCACATTCATCAATCTGGCATTAAATGAAAAACGGGAGATAACATTATGCAAAAGAAGTGAAGCAGAGTCCAAGTATATATGCAGTAGAATTTTGATTTATTCATGAAACCTTAGCTCCAGGTGCCAAACAATTACACGAAAGGGGAACACTCTGCATCCTCCATTGATTACATTCACAGAACTGGAATTCAAGAAATCCCTCTGTCTGGAGATGTGAGCCTGAGATAATTAGGAACTGAATTCTCTTGTTGATGTGCTGCAGTCTCTGGTGGGCTCATCTTCTAGGCAAAGAATGAGTCGTGTGCCAGAAACACCACTTAGTCACATGCAAGCATTCCTCCCACAACAAAAGGATGCTATCTATAACCTGGATACAGAAACACAAATAAGGAGAAATCGACCAAACTCTAAAGTTTGAACTGCAACTGTAAGGACAAATACCCACTTTGTCCATGAAGTTCTTACATGAATGGCTCCACAGGGAACAGGAACATCTAAAAAAACACAAACGTGCTTTGAAACATTACCCTTGTAATATAGTAGGTGGCTGCTGAATTTAAATGACCCACCATAGACATCATCTTTATCCCAGGCACGGCAGATCTACACAAACACAATTCCTGAACTTTGTTTTATTTCCTTCATGTGGAGGGGAAAAGTCCTGCTCTTTTCATCGATTTGAACTGAGCCCTTCAACTGCACATCCAAGCTTGATTTTATATACATTGACACTTCAACAACACACACAGAACTCAGTCACCTGCCTTGAGCAACACAGAAAATCTGCAAGAGAAAGTCTCAGATTCAAATCCTTGTGTCCCCCAACCCCATCCTTTACTCCCTCAGGATCACCTTAAGAGTTGATACATAATACATATGCATCAGCCCAAAAGGCTTGAGAGAAAAAAAGGAAAAAAAACTGTGCCAGAATGACATTCACACAAGGACAACTGCAGCAGCTTTCTCAGGCAGGGTTTGATACAACACCTCTGGCAAGAGTCAAACAAAATACAGTAGCGCTGGCTTTGGGAAAAGTAACATGGATCTAATTTCTTCCAATTCTCCAAACCACTTCTAGAGTCAGTTACATGTTAGAAAATAAACTAACTGCCTGTCACCTTAGAAAAGTAATGGAAAAAAATTCAGAAATACGCTTACCATATACAGAGATAAAATTGACATACTAGTTGTACTTTATCAGCTGTATACATTTATGCACTAAAAACACCGGACATACCCTGCTCTATATGTTTATTTCTGAAGGAAAAAGAGAGTTTCCATTCATATTAGCTTTGTCTCCAAAAAAGTTAGACTGTAACCACTTTTACATCTGTGAATACAGAGCATTACTGCTATGGAAGTCAGCACACGGTTTCCCAAAATTGATTAATAGTAACAGGAAAAAAAATTAAAAGCTTGTAAAAGTCTACATTGTAGAAATGGTAACTGTGGAGCAGTAAGAATTCTAATAAATTAAAATTTATTTAGACATTACTGTTGAAAGTGTGAAGTAATGTTTGCTTGAATACACTCAGAAACAGAGAGGTTTTCTTCAGCAGCTTTTTCATCAGCAAGCAGTTGCTACAAAAATCTACCCTGAGACAGAGAAAGATGCCCTGCTAATACATTTAATATTCACTAACTAGGAAGACTTTCAGAAGATTCCAAGGGCAGTTTAGCTCCCAATTTAAAGCAGTTCTAGACTACCAGAACCTTTGAGAAGAAGAACCAGAGGATGTTTGCTCACACTGCTGATGCAGTCCCATGGAAATCAATGAAAAGCTTAGAGGGACACTGACAAAAGGATACAGCACAGCCCCCTCACAAGCACACAGCGGGGTTTCTGCATACAGCTGGGGGATGGATTTCACTGCATGCAACTAAATGAGGGCCAGATTCTTACAGCTGTCAAATGAACTTCATTTCTCTGTATCCCAAACAGAATAATTTAAAACCTGTATATGAGGTCCATCAAAGGAATGCCACACATCCACTGCTTTGCAGATCTCATTCCCCTTTATGAGCAGGGGAGAAACTAGGGATCAGTTGCAAGATGGGAGAATGCTGTTTTCAAACAGAATCTTCCATCAAAACCAATGGTGAGATCATCTTCGGGCATAACGAAGGAAAAAAAAAAAAAATCAATCCCATGTGATCGGAGTTGTTCTGACATTTGAACAACGGCAGACATCACCTTCTGCAAGGAACAGGCAGCCATCAGTCATAGAGTGCTGCATGTGGAACTGAGAAGATCATGGGCAGGAGCCAAGTCTGAAGATCAAACCTTTGTTAGCATCCATAAGAGAAGAGAGGAAGTCTAAAAAAGGAAGTGAAAAATGGAGCAAAACCACTCTGGTCTGCAATAGAGAGAGCAAGGGGCAGGCACAGGAACAGGTTTAGAAGTTAGTTTCATAAACCTCTCTCAGCTAAGATAAAAACAGTATTAATTATTATACCTTTTACATGGAATTTTTCATCTTGAAGGATGCCAGCACAGCATGACCCCTGCCTAACAGAGCAGCTCCTCCCTGCACCTCCTGACACAATCTCTCAGCTCCCTGCAGCTGGGATGTCCACAGAAGAAAGCAAATACATCTGGAAATATGTAGGCAGGCTAAGTGACCAAACAGATTGCACAGGAAGGGAGATACAACTACGATGGGCTGTCACGCAAAACCCCAAGACCCACCCATTATACACAGACAGAAGAACCAGGAGCACAAAGCTATAATCATCTTGCACTCAGTTATCCACATAGCACATGACAGGGGAGTGAAGGGGGGAAATACTCTAAGCAAACAGCCAGGGAAAATCAACTATGTATTTCTATATATCCAGCAACAGCAAACACTTCAGAATGTTTGGGGTTTTTTCTTTTTGGAAAAGGCTTAACAGGCATCAGGAAAACACATTAAAGTCCCCAGTGCCATGTCCTCTTCTCAGAAACAAACATTCCCCCTAACTCACAGATAAGCATCAGAAGGCAGGATCATCTCCAAAGTCCCCTTTACGATGTTTCTGAGCACTGGAGACCAGCACTGTTCACCTTCCCCCACCAACAACTTGGCAGGGAACCTAAATTTGGGAGGGATTTGGGAGGGACCCAGCACACAGGCAATCTCTGCCTAAACTCAGACAATTCAAAGATGCATTAACGGGACAGCACATTTACCACCGACTTCACAACAAAGAGGGGGTACAGAGTCAAAACAAACAAGGAGTAAAAAGCACCTGATCTCCTTCCAATATGTTCGTACTTAAGATACAGCCCAAGGAACACAACATCACCTTCTTCCATAAAAATGTTAAGCTCACCTTACCTGCTTCAGCTGTGGTTTTGTTGTTAAGTTTTTTTGTTTGATCAACTGTTTTTTTAAAAAAATGCTTCTTATAACGATGTAATTTTCCTATTTGTTTTTCCCAAAGAAAAAAAACCTGTCAGCAGAAATGTTTTTTCCTCATGTTTCTAGCAAGCTATCTACTCAGTTTTCCTAAAATGGAAAATGCTAATCTAACAGATAATGAGTTGTCTCCTCCCTAGGGAGGGTTAGATTCATGATTTGATGGCTTGCTGGCATCTTTCTCCTTCTGTGTCACACATAACATTGTCTGTAAAGATCTGCAGACAGAGAACAAGTCTCCTGAAATTCACCAAGAGAACTTGGTGGGTGACGAAACTGACCAATTTTTACTTTTCTTTTGGTAAAGAACTTAACCATACTCTCCATCCAAAAGGGTTGCATGGGAATTTCTCAGTGAATTCCAATTGCAAAGTGGCTATCTTAGAGATCACTGCAAGCTACCAACAATGGAGAAAGGTGGCAAGCCAGGGTATGAGAGCAGCTCCCCCTGGTAGCCATCCTAAAAAAAAAACAACCCTGCAGCAGACACCAGCTAAAATTTAGAACATCCTAGACAACAAAAAGGGCAAGAGCCAAGATACTGAAAGCTCTTTATAGCTCCAGCCTTGTCCCATCTGGCATGCACTATGCCCAGGGTTCAGCTACAGTGAGTTTAGATAAATCAGAAAGGACTAATGATGACTCGTAAAATCAGGATATAATGTCCCAAAATCATCTGCTACCTGATGTGTATTCACACTGGAAGGTCTACCACCTCCCTCTCTCCTGGTCCTTCAAGCACTCCAAGATAATCTATCACTTGCACCACCAAGACAGTGACACATAAAATCACATAACAGATACCTGGTGAAAACAGCTGTTCGAGCCTTACAAACTGTACATAAACACAATTACTACACTCTCTATGGGTTTAGCTTGGAGTTTGACAGCTTTCTAGCAGTTTCCACTACAGAAAAAGCCCACAAAACAAGCAGAAATGGTTATGATCAAAATAAGTACAATAAAAATGGACAGGTTGTGATCACATTTATTTCCAGATGTGTTCTACTCATGCTAACAACCTAAATACGTGCCAAACAGAAAAAGGGTGCAGATTATCTTCTTGGTGATTTCACAGCCTCTCATTCTTTCCTTGGAGTTTATAGTAAATCCTTTGAATTGTACTAGAATCTCAACCTATTTATAGCTTCACAATAGCATAAATATAAAGCCATAATCTCCGGCAGTTTGCTACAGAGCATATTTAGAATCCATGAAAGGCGATTTTTCTGCATTCAAAAATTCACAGAAAAATATTTCATTTAATCTCTCACCTACTGCACATGCTGATTTTGTGTTCCAGCAGTATAATCCATCAGAAACAAGGGAAAATAATAAGTCTTGGCCAAATTTTCTGAATACGGGTGCAAACTATGTTACCTGTGGAACGCAACCAATGAAAATATACTTTTATTAAATTGGCAAGTCTGTGTTACAACCAACAATCCTGCACAGTAGCCCTAAAATAAAACCTTCCCCAGGTCTGCTAAGGGCTGAATACTTCTTGTGAAAGTAGTCAGCATGAAGCAGACACAGCAGGAAAGAAATAATATGCTAATTTTTCCAAGGAGTTGGCAGGTATTAACACAGATGGGCACCATACGAGAACACATTCATCAAGCAAATGATACCAACTTCGGAGGAGCAGACAGCTGATAGAGAAATGCCAAATGGGACTTCACTACAGAGCAGCAGATCTACTGATTCCTAGCCCTAAGAGTGCAATAAGCCTCTACATTTTTACTCCAGAAACTTTAAGAGAAAATCATTTATCTACTATGGTTTGGTAGAGAGAAGAATGGAAGGGAAGAGTCAAACCGAGTATGTCCTTCTTCTGACCGAGCTGCAATCCCCTCGTTTGCTACAGCCTGTAGCCACTCAAGAGCTGGTAGGAGACATTTACCGGCACAGCTGAGCAGACCCAGCTGCCAAGAAGCTCTGCCAGCTACAGCTTTTGGTCACCTAAGAGGTCTCATCACCTCAGACAATCCTTGCTCCTCTGCTCAGCTGTCAGAGCCCTCCAAAACAAGACACTGCAAGCGCAAGTTCCGCCGCATGCCTCAGGCAGAAAGGGAAAAAAAAAAAGGAAAAAAAAGAAAAAAGAGCGACAGAGGGGCAGATCAAAATTAATTCTTTTTTGCCCCTCTGGATAAATTTTACAGCCAAGCCGCACAAAGCTGTCTCGCTGCGATCCACGATGGATCCCCGCACGCATCAGACGGAGCGTGAAGTTTCCACGGCCCCATCCCACCTTCGCGTGAATCAGCAGCCGACCTAGGAGTGACTTCCACGGGAGTCAGCATCGGCTGCCCCGGTACCGCTACATCCCTGCTGTCCATCACCCTTGTAAACTGCACAATCGAAACCGCATTCGGAAGTTCGGAGTTTGGAGCAGGACTTGTCACGCCCCTGCATGACACCCCGCAGGCTGGGTCTGCCCGGACCCCCGCACCCAGCCAGGAGCCCCAACAGGGGTGAGCCCCCAGCACAGGGGGGGAGGCAGAACCGGGCAGCCGCCCCCACCGCGGGCAGGGACGGACCGAGCAGCCGCTCCCACCAACTTGGGCGAGCTGGCACGAAGTTGCCCGCGGCCAGCTGCCGGTCCCCCTAAGCATCCCCAAAGGCAAAAAGCTACAGCTCCACCAGGGGATTGCCGGGCCGGGGGTGCCCTTTGGGCGGACAGGGACCGGGCAGCTCCCGGCGCCGCACTTCCCCGCGGCAGGGCTGACCGGTCCGTGGCGTCCCCCGTTCCCCCAAGCGCACGGCACAGAGCTGAGGTTAACACCATTTAAAAACCGAACAACTTTCCTCCCTCCCGCGGGAAGTTTCCTGCGGCGGGCGAAGCGACCTTCCCGGGCGGTGGCCGGGACGGGGCTGCAGAGCCCCGCGCCTGCCGCAGCGGCGCCGGGAAGCGAGAGCCGGAGCCGACAGCAGCCGGTGGGGAGCTGCCGGGGCGCCCGCCACCTGCGCCGGCGGGGAGCGGGGCCGGGCTCTACCCTTCCGCGGAGCCGGAGCCGATGCCGTTGCGGTTGTGCCGGTGCGGCGGTGCCGGTGCCCTACCTGGGTGCAACATACTTTGGAAATAGAAGATGACGAGGATGAAGGAGCCCACGGAAGTGACCAGGACCATCCTGCACACCCGGTTCATCCTCATTACTTCCAGCACCGCCGGCTTCATGGCGTTGTCCGGCGGCGGAGCTGGAGGGGAGGTGGGGGGGGAAGCGGCAGAGCGCGCACGGCTGCTGCTGAGAGCCGCTCCGCGCCCGCGGCGCTCCGAGGTGCCGGGGAAAAAGGAGGAGGAGGTGGAGGAGAAGGAGGAGGAAAAGAAGGAGGAGGAGCCAGAGCCGCTGCCACCGCCACCGCGCCGGAGGATGCCCAAGCGCTCTCGCCCCGCACCGGGGGGCGCTAATGCTTGCGCTGGGCGTGTCCACGCGGCGCGGCAGGCGGAGGGGCGCTCTGCGCGGCGCGGGGGGTAGGCGGGCCGGGCGGGGAGCGGGGGCGGAGCGAGACCCCCCCCTTCGCCAAAGGGAGAGATGGTCCCGCCCGGAGGCAGCGGCGGCAGCGGGCGGGGGGGCTCGGGGGTGCCTCGAGGCTGCCTCGAGGCTGCCTCGAGGGGTCGGGGCCGCCGCGGGGCGCGTTCCGCGGGGGGAGGGGCTGGGGCGTGCCGGGCGCGTGCGGGCGCCGCGAGGGCCAACGGGCGGCGGCGGCGCTGAGGGAGGAGGCAGCGGTGGCTGCCGAGGTGGCGGAGGCTCTGCCGGGGTCCTGGCGGCTTTACCGGGGTCCCGGCTGGCTTCGGTGTCCGGGAGCTGCTGTCGCTGCGGTCCCTCTGCCTGTGAACTTGATCCCCTCCGGATCGTTCTCGCCCTCCTGAGCTTTGGGTCGGCCGGCGAGGAGCGCCCCCCTTCCCCCCCAGTCCAATACTCCCCGCACTAAGGGAGGCTTTCACCCGCGCCCGGTGTGTGCAGAGAAATTATTTTTTCCGGGCTTTTTTTTTTCTGTTTATGTGTGTGTGGTGCCTGCCACTCCGTTAATTCTGAGTGCCGCCTTCAAGGTTCTCTCTCCCTTTAGTGTTACAGAAGACATTTTACAGCCTCTCCGTGCCGTCGTTTATTCTCCGGAGTTGCGCTGTCCCGCCTGGTTGCTGTTAATATTTATAATCGTGTGTAAACACTGACTTCCAGAAGCCCTGAATCATCCCTGATGAAAACAGTGCCACCTGGCATGCCAGAAATGAACCGTTTTCTGCCTTCTAAGCGCAAGGCTTCAAGTTCTTTGAATTGGCCAACTCATTGCTCGTTTGCCCGTGAAAAAACAAAAGAAAGGTTCTTCTTCCCCCGCGGTTCCTCCACCGAAGTCTCGGGAGTGGGGAGAGGGGCAACGAGATACAAGACCGTCCGTGGGAGCAATGCAGAGCCGAGAGCAGCAGGACAAGAGCCATCTGCTGCTTCCACTCGTGTTGGCATCGGGGTTTGGGGTGTCGGGGGCTTCTGAGCCAGGGGTGCGACTCTGGGTCAGCCAAGTCCTGAGCTGTGTTTCTAGCGCTAACCCCAGCGGAGCTCCCAAGCTGGGGCTGGCTGTCCGCTTGCTCAGGTTTAGACGGGTGTTGGAAAGGAACTTGTTGCTGGATGGAATCTGCTTCGTAGCAATACACCATTTATCTTCTCACTCTGTTCTGTCTGTTCCCCTGATGCACCTAAGTGCTGGTTTGCTATTGCTTTTCTTTCTGCTAAACTGAAAGACGTTCTGCTAGCCCTGATACCATCTTCATGTGGAGAAGGATTTTTTTTGGTTTTTTTCCTCGCATATCTGTCTGTTCTTCCAATGTAGTTGGGGGGGAGGAAGTCTTTAAAATTAAAATTTCCTTTAACAGGTTCAGCCGAAGGCTGGGATACAAGTGGGGTGAAAAAAAGCTTAAGCTAAAAAAACCTGCAGAAAACCTTCCTGGAGAATGGTGACAGAAACTTGTAAAGTACCCAGGGTTTTTCATTCAAAGTTTCTGAAAACCAATTAAAAGGCTTTTACAGAATAAAAGAATCGCTGCTGCCCCCTCTCCCCCCTCCCCCCCCCCTTCCAATAATAATACAGAAATAGAAAATAAGAATAATACAAAATACTACAGAATAACCCACCCACCCCCCAGATATAATATATATGTATCAATACATATATCTCCCACTAGAGCATCTCCAGAAGTGCCTCATCTACACATTTTTTAAACACTTCCAGGGATAGTGACTCCAACACCTCCCTGGGCAGCCCATTCCAATACCTAATGACTGTATCAGTAAAGAAATTTTTCCTCAGATCTAGTCTAAAGGATAACTCAAGGATAAACCAATAATTAGGTAGACATTTGCAACAGAGTAGATTATTTAAGCTTGGCCCAGAATTCTTTTTATTAGAAATAATTTCCATTGTTCGTTAAGGTTTTATGCAGTATATCGCTGAGTTTCTGTAGATTTTTTTTTCCAGGTGCATTTCTTTTCAGTACTTTTGATATGCAGCGACCGTTTTTTAGTCTTTCTAAAGGAAACTTTAAATTGATTTTCCTCTTTTAAATCAAACCTCAAAAGCAACACAGATTGTTCTATGGAAAACACTAGATAAAGAGAAGTACTAATATGAATGCATCAAAGTGGCAAATCTTTACATCAGTCAACAAAAGTCAACCAAAAGCATTAAAATGGCATTTTAATGTCCACCCACCAATACATATGCTGCAGCACAATAGCAACTGCAGTATTTTAACAGAACTGGACTGTATCCAGGAATGTGGATAAGACACTGCAGGGTGAGGGCAAAATGCTAGAACTCAATACCCTGTCAAGAAGCACAAGAAGAGAAACACTTTATGCTGGCAGAGGAGGTGGTCTGTTGTTCAGTGTGGCTTTAGCAATACTTCCACTTTTTCTGAGCATCATCCTCTGATGAAATGCTGGAGCATTTTAAAGCAGCAGGAAGAAAATCACCAGCTGTGTTGCCATTTACTATTAAAAGAACATTATAAAAGTAATACCTTCATGATGGACATTGGCAATTCCAAACTTAGCATCCTCCCACACACTTGCAGCCTCTCTGCAAATTTCAGACTATGACAACCTTTCTAATGTCTGGTGACTCAGGACAATGAAATGCAGCAACCCATTTTGCAGAGACTCAGACAGCTGCGCTTTGGTTTTCCTACAGAAAAGAGCAGAACCAAGGGAACACAAGGAAGCCCAGTTTTCTTTTCAGATGGATGCCAAGTTACAGAATAGATACATGAACAGTTGAGGCACTTCTTCTGAAGCATACCTCTGAGTAGAAACTTCAACAGATGCAGAGCAGTAGGGAGTCTGGATAGTGCTGTAGGTGTGATCACCTACCATTCCCAGGGCAATAACCAGCAGTCAGTATCTCTGAATAAAAATAGTCTCCTCTCTCCTCATCCCAGAGGCTTCTGGAAAGAAAGACTTAAGAGATTAAGAACCAGATGCCAGTGACATCAAAAGAAGTCCAGACAGCGTTTTGTACGTTATTTTGTACAATGAAAAAGCTGCACAAAAAAACAACCAAACAAAACCACCCACATCACTATTTATTGATAAAGCTCTAAAAATAACAAAACCACAGTTGAAAAACACAGACAGAAATACAGTGTGTGGTAAACTCACAGTGCAATTTATCAAAAAAATGGCAAGCAGGCCAGTATTGAAGGGCATGTTGAAATGTGAAGCTGAAAAACCACTAGAAAATAGAGCTATCTGTGAGAAACATATAGGTGTCTGTGCAACTTTCCATCTGTAATGAAAGAATCTCAAAAGGTTCCTTTGTTTTACACCAATTAGCTTCATCCTCTTGCAAACAGAAGGCAAAACTTGCAGAGAATGTCTTCAAGAGGAGGTAATTATTACTGGAGGAATATGCACAAGCTTTTAGGCATGTAAGCCACCTCCAGATTTGAAACAGAAATGGCAAATTTCAGACTCTAATCTGTCCTTAGACTGCTACGACTCCAGTCCCTTCCTTCATGACTCCAACCACCACAGGGTGAAGCAGTCTAGTTAAGTAAACCAGAAATATCTTCTGCACATGTGTTCTACTTATATTCTCTGGGGATGGTTTTAACTTGCTCTACCTAAAATAGCCATATCATTAAGAAACCAGGTCTTAGGTTTTGTCCACAAAGGAAAGGGCACATTGCTCTAAAGATTCCAGCCAATCCGTGGACCTTTCATTTGACAGCTGCCTTAAACTGTGCTATCTGAAAATAGGAAGTCAGATTTTAAGAGCCCATGTTAGTGCTCAGGCACTCACCTGCCTCATAGCTTGTAGGGCCCAGCAGTGCCACCTAGGATTGCCTGGTAGTCAAGGTGTGATTACCAATATTAGAATCATAGAATGGCTGTGGTTGGAACGGATCTTAAAGCTCATCCAGTTCCAACTCCCCCAGATTGGGGGGGGGGGGGGGCACCTCCCACTGGACCAGGTTGCTCAAAGTCCCATCCAGCCTGGCCTTGAGCATTTCCAGGGAGGGAACTGCAGCCACAACTTCCCTAGGCAACCTGTGCCAGTGTCTCACCACCCTCACAGGAAAGAATTATTATTTATTCTTTATAACATAAACCTAATACTCTACTAACATCTCATAACGGTCTTGTAAGATCCTGATTCTGATACAATTTAAAAGTCACTGAGAACCTCCCTACCCCAGCTGATTTCAGTGGAAGGAGGACAAAGCTCATTTACCTGCATGGATTTCTCTGTCAGCAGTTCACTGGGCACATGAATGAAAGGCCACCCAGCTCCAGGAAGCTGCTACCAAAGACAGCCCTTTCTGCAGCTGAGCAGATGTCTTGCCCTCTTCCTTCCAAAGAAGAAAACACCCACACCAAACATGTTCCCACAGCTGAAGAACCTGCTGCAGTTCTGAAACACCTTCTCGTGGATTTTGCATTTTCTATGGTCTTGCCTTAGGGTAATGCCTTAATATTCTGTACAGCCTGAAGTACTGAATTAGAAAGAAGAGCCCATGTTCAGTGTCCTTTTCTAGAAATACATGAGTGGTGGTGGTTTTTTTGGTTTTTGTTTTTTGGTTTTGGTGTTTTGTTTTTTTTTTTGGGGGGGGGGGGGGTAGGGGGAGTTCCATATTTTAAAATACTTTATACTACGTGCCTCTCTCCTCACCAGCCAGCTTCCTCCTGTTACTTCAGAGAGGATTTCAACTGTCTTCATTATAGACAGAGCAAGTCCATGACTTCTTAGGCTGTGTGCCTCCCAGGTAGTGCAAACCAGACTGATGAGAGGCAGTATTTCTAAGACTGCAATGTGTATTATCTGAACAAAAGCATTGTTGTCCTCACCTCCCCTGTACTAACAGACCACAGATTAGTTTTGTGCTTTGTTTGTTCATTAAGGAATTGCAGCTTACTTCCTTCCTCAAAAGACTTACCAGCAGTTTGTCCTGTGATGGTAGCAGATTCTTCCCTTTTCTAAGTAGAGTTTCAGAAGCTGGGGAGCAGGACAGTGTTTCCAGGGCTAAGTACAAAGCCACTCCCATCTTCAAAATGCATGTTGTACCTTTATTATTACCTACAAGTAATCTTTATTATTACATTTATTATTGCTATTTTTTCTTATTATCCTCAATATAAAAACATCCAAGCAAGCTTTAGGAAGGTCTCCTGTAGTGCAGACCCTTGCATTTTTGCCACAATGGCTCGTACCTGGCTTGCAAGCACACTAAAATGTGCTGCTTATGTCAGCATGCTGACAAGAGTGGATGGACATGGCTGTGTCACGTAAAACCAAGAACAATGCTGTGCATTTAAATGATTTCACTGTGCTGACAAAAGCTTCTGTTGTAGAACTGTCTTGCTTTAAATGTGACAGAATACAGGATCATGGTGAAGTTAAACAAGGTATGTGAAAGGACAAGCATACATTTGGCTTACTTCAGTTCATAAGCAAAAGCAGTCAGGAGAAGCAATTTATGATGTATTTCAGATTAAAGTAGGATTAAAAAGCAAAATCTTTGGCTCACGCAAGGCTATTGTGGTATTAATTGCAAAGCTTTTAGCTAAAATACTTGGAGGAGATAGGCAATTTTTTAAGCTTTGCTTTGAAGTATGCAATATCTAGAGATGATAGATGCTTACACCTCTGCCCAGTGGGATCAACAGCAGTAGTGGGTCAAACCCAGTGGTCCAGCACCATCCAGGACACTGCCACTGGCTTCAGAGGAAACATCAATAAACCCTGCAATGGGTAGCACTGGTCAAGTGTGTCAAAAGATTGACATTTGCTTGTGAGATTTCTTAGCAAAAGTTTGGCTTTTGTCCTGCAATGAAATTGGCTGCACTTGAGGCACACCTCCCCTAAAAATCAGATCCAAGAAAAATTTCAGTGCATCCCATCACCACAGCTACAACCAGAGCAGCCAACACAAATTCCTGGGCAAAGCAGGCACTAAATATTTGCCAAGTTCAGTTCTCTTTTTTTTTTTTTTCACCCTGTGTACACTTACTTTGCAGTTAAGGACACTTTTTATGAAGTGGAACTATTGGAGTAAAGCTTAACAAATGTAAGGGCCAAGGCAGCTCTTCCAGCCAAGCTATTCTGCCCATGCAAATTTCTCCTGTGCTGAGTTAGTTGCCTTCATTAATAGGACTTTTAAATGAAGAAGTATTTTCTCCAGCAGTGGGGGTGCACCCTTAAACAGCACTGAGCTTCAGGGCTCTTTTTCAACTGACTTTAGGGCATCATCTGAATTATGACTCAGAGCACACAGGGGCTGAAGTAAGGAGGAATTACTGACTTTTCACAGGGTTGCTCATCCTAATTCTATTCTCAGACACCAGGGATTACTCATGCTCTTCAGAACCTATCACTGGCATCTTGTCAAACTGCTCATTAGACAAAAGGGCCTCAAAATAAAACCTAGTAGCCAGGAAGGCAGGATGCAGTAGCTGTTGGCTAGCAGAAGCAGAACACCACAAGATCAGTACAAACTGCAAATACTTCAGAAAACATAAGCAATGCTTCCTTCATTCGCCTGGCAGCATTCCTCATTTCCTCAGCTAAAATCCAGGCAAACTACTTTTGGGAGCAGATTGATTTGCCTCTGAGAGTTGGAGCAGTTTACATGTTACTCGGGGGGAAAAATCCAGCTGCATGGGAATACACAGACCTAAAAAAGAAAAACCAACTTTACAGAAGAAGTGAAGAGAATCATAGAAAAAATTATTCTTGGGGTAAAGAGGGAAAGGAATAAGGAAAATATCTACCCCACCCTAAAAAAGAAACAGGAAACTGGAAAAAACATTACTTGGAATGTCAACGTTCTACATTTTGAATCAAAGACAGTATCATCTCCTGTCTTTAGGGATTTAAGTGCCTTAACATGATTATTTGGCTTTTCTGAAACAGAGTAATTATTTCAGATTATGTAAATAATCACTGGTATTTTCTGTAAAGTGTTTACTTCAAAACCATTTTTATTGTTGCTTCTGGGGTAGATGCAGCTCACCAACTCTTACATACCACCCAGCTGGTTGCCAACTGGTCAAATGTCAATATATGGTTAGTCAACAGAAAGGAATACACAGGACACAACTCATTTGCTTTAGTTTGGATATCTAAAGTGCAATGAGATGAACCATGCCCTAAAAGTGTCCAGTAACTGGGTGTCCAGATCTGCTGCAGATACCTGCGCTGTATATGGGGAAAGTTAGATGAAATAAATCCCAACACAGGCTTCTAAATCTCCTTTTGTTCTGAAGGAAATGTTGCCCAATCTCACATTTTCTGTACTCTAAGGTTCAGTATTATATTCTCTTTTCTTACCACCTACCTTAGAAAAGACTTTGCAGTGAAAAATGGGAGGCACATTCTTCATTGTTACTTCAGCATGTAAATTTCAGTAGAGGTTCTTTTAGGTCAATAATACATCTCTGATTGTCTACACACATATACACACACAAAAATCAGCTAGGTAGAAAATACATTTTCATTTATAAAACCTTTTCCATTTAAAGTTGTCTTATTGTTTGAGGTGACACAGGCTAATTTTGTGGTACCAGTATGAGGCCTAGAGGAAGGGTGTTTAGGACTCTGAGGAATCTGGGGGTGCAGAACAGAGAGGGTTCAGTATTCCTTCCCATATCCTGCCATACCCTATAAAAGCCAGGAGGGCAGAGATTTGCCCCTTCCTGCTCCACTGTACTTACACATCTTGGAGAAAGGCTCTTGCTTTATCATCAGCTTGCCACATATTCTACAGTATCCAAATCCATCGGATGCTGGGCGGAGCCTTGGATACCTTTTCCCAAGTCAGTTCTGCCACAAGGGATTTTCTGACACCTATATCAGCAGTCAGTGAGATCAGGTTTTTCATATATTCATTTATTTGTTCCTTATCCTCATGTTACTATCCCTTTCCTGTTCAATGAAAGCTGTTTTAGTTTTAACTTCCAGCTCTTAAGTCTCTCTTCCTTATTCCCCTGGGAGGGTGGAGGGGAATAACAGAGGGCCCTGACCTCTAAACTGAGATAAATTGTAACCCTGTCTCAAAACTCGATGCATTCATAAAAGCTTTTGGTTCATTATGTCACCAGAATATAATTTTCTCTCTCTCTCTCTCTCTCTTTTTTTTTTTTTTTTTTTTTTTTAAATGCTAAAACTGAAGATAAACACATAGCCTCTTTACCTGGAACTTTTTCAGAAGACCATTTCAAGTCAACAGATACTGGGAAAATCCTTTGTTATTTTCCAGTGGTGAAACAAGTACTGTGCAGTTTTTCATTCTGGTTTACATGTATAACTACTACATGTTCAATTCATGCACATATTTGACTTAAATGTTTGCTTAGAGTCCTTAGGACTTACGTCTGTTGAAGATTTTCCAAAATCAACAGCAAGTCAACATAGTCTTAAGTGGAAAGCCACATTCCTCTTACGTTGTTATGCTTTTCCTATGTCTCATTCCTCTAACATTGCACTAAGAGAAAAAAAATATGTACTGAAGCATTCTGCACAGTAGAATTACAGGTGTAAAAGACAGATCCAAGGTTGAAAAGAAGTGTTTTGTACCCAAAGGACGATTGTGCTACAGAAAATTGTCAGACTGAACAGGAGAGGAAGAAATTCATACTTACAAGCAGAACTTTTCTCACCGTCTACATTGCAGTGACCTTAGGCTTGAGAAGTGCTATGAGGTACTTAACTGAAAAGCACTCTGGGATTATGAGGAGAGGTTTAGAAACACATCCAAAAGAAAAGCATTTTCGAAAGCTAATTAAATGCTAGGGTTTTTTTTTTTTCTCTTTCACCATCCCTCCTCAATTAAAAGGTGTGACTTCAGGGACTTTTTCTATTTAAAGGATGCCTAGGTGATATTACAGGAGGGGAAACAGAGATAATAAATCACACAGCAGCTGTTGAAATAATATTATCCAACCTGTAAAGACATTTTTCCAAATCACTTCACACATTCGTCACTCCACCAGTATTGCATCTGTATAATGAGTTATTCTTTACCTTTTCCCTCTGGTGTGGCTCCCCATTCTTATGAACTGCATACACTTGAGTTAGGATTCCAACTGCTCTGTGAAGTCTCAGCAAAGGAGAACATGACTTGGTCCAGCAAAGAGAATCCATAAATCATGTTGATAGCTGAGAATGGAATAGTACAGCTCACATGGTGAAGCACATCTTGACCTAAGGGAGAAAAAAGGGTTGAGTTTACTACTAGTTTAACCATATTAAGGAAAAGTAGCCAGTTTTAGTAATTGGCTAAACCTTCTTTCGGCAGTCTAAAAGGCAAAAAAGGATATTTTTGTCATCTTTCTTCTGAAGATCAAGTTAACAACTTCTTACAGAGCAACAACAGCACGTTTTCTTAATCCATTCTGATACGGTTTCAGACCTGGTTTATGAATCATGAGCCACAATTCTGTCAAAGCTTATCTCTTTCTGGAGATGGGCTAGGATAACACATCCCTATTGACTACAGTATCTATCAATGGCTGTTGAGGAATGAGTACCATTAAGCTGTCTGTCTGTCTGACCCTGCACGGGAAGAACAACAGTCATTTGCTGATGACATTCTAATTCCCTTTTCACTGGTCTCAAATTCAAGTAATGATTTTGTCTCTAATGATTTGGTCTCAAAATCAAGTAATGTTGCAAATGCATCCTGAAAGACACGTTGTTTTTCCCCCAAAACAAAAAAAAAATTAAAAATTAGCTAACCCTGAAAAGAAAGCATTCTGTCAATGCAACTACAAACTGTCCTTTCCAGTGACACAAAAAGGACCCCAAATAACTTTTTTAATGCCACCTACTGGTACTGTGTCCATTTGAGTGAGAGAAACTCAGACTATTGAAAAGCAACCTGATCTACTTCCACTGCCAGAGTGCCACCCTTCCAGTCAATCATGCCACACAGCCTTTGGCATAACCAGGGAGGGTGGGATTTCCATGGAGGAGATCAAGCACTGAGAGACTGCTGCATTGCCTGGCAGAAGTTTGCATCTCAGCACGGTTCTAGGTATTCATTCTCACCAAGACTGAAGGTTTCTATTGCCTCTGGGTGTGTCATTTACCAAACCAACTTTGTGTGTCTGTACTGAGTGTGGTATATTAACCTATGCCAGCTGCCAGACCCCTACTCACCTGCTCTGTTACTCCCCCTCCTCAACAGGACAGGGTGTGGAAAATAAGAAAGAAAAGCTCATGAACTGAGATAAGGACAGGGAGTTCACGGTTAGTACATCAGGCAAAACAAACTCTACTTGGAAAGATTTATTTAATTTGTTGCCAACAGAGCAGTAGGGTGAGAAACCCATTCTTCTCAGTCTCCATATCACTCCTTCACTCCCGACTCACACCTCTCCTCTCCTGCTGTGAGCCACACAGTTGTGATCTCTCTGCCTCTCTTTTTTCCTCAGTCTGTTCCCCTGTCCCAGGGTCCTCCAGGGGCTGCAGGTGGCAATCTGCCCTGACATGGTCCTCCATGCAGGGGAACAACCTGCTTCACCAGGGGCTTCTCTGTGGGCTGGGGGGATAATCACTGCTCCAGTGGTAGAAGCACCTCCTTCTTCATTGACCTCTGTCTGCAGGGGTGTTTATTTTTTTCTTCTTTTCTCTCACAACTGCTATGCAGCACGTTTTTTCCTTTTCTGTGTTTCCATAGAGGTGTTTCACTGATGGGCTCAGGTTTGTACAGCTTTGGAGCCAGCTGTGTCTGGCATGGGGGCAACCCCTGGTGTCTCCTCACAGAAGCCCCCGCTACAGCCCTCGTGCTATCAGAACCTGGACACATAAGTCCAATACACCGAGGAAGTAGATATGATCATCCTTGGGGTGTTTGGACTATAAACCTTTCATCCCTGCCTTTTCCTAGTTACCACCAGTTTTTTTGTGAAGAAAAATTTCAGACCTAATTCAAACCACAGCCTGCTAGTTCACCATATAACTGCTGGAATTAAGGAAAAATCAAAATTAAGCCAACCAAAAAACCCTAACAAACAAACCAAAAAAACATCTGTGATTAATTCTAAGGAGAATGTAAACCATGACCAGAAAGCATTTTAGGGAAGTAGATTTCAGCAGTGTGTGCACAGCTTTGGATACACATCAACACGAGTTTTACTGAAATAAGATTTGAGTATTTACACAATCCAACCAATAGCCATACATGCCACTTGCACAAATCCCACACGGGGCTTGGGAACCATACTATCCCTTCCTCCTGAAGGGTTCAGCAGTAGCAACCAATGCTGCTGGTTTTCTTCAGGCTAGCTGCTTCCCTGCAGAGCTTTTCCATCTGAAGGCCAACCACTGGTTTCGTCCAGTATTGAGGGCAGAGAATGTAATGTGCACAAGCCATTACAGTAAAATAGACTTCCAGGTACTCACATACAGGCAGCCATCACCATGTTTCTGGGGGCAGCTGACCTCATGGGCTTTGATCTTCACTGAGGAGGGAATAGGCCTGTTTGAAGATCGCCTTTCCTCTCCCTGTAGCAAGTGAGAGGTGAAGATTTGTGATGGCATTTCTCTGCTGTGATTCCAGGGACAGCTGGAGAAGCTCCCTTAGAAGAGGTTCTCTTCTCTATTCCATAGGAGAGATTTTGATAAAATAGCTCAAAACTTTGTTGCTTTGGTTTGATGTTACACTCGTAATTTCAGATTCACCATAAAGCTGAGAGCTGAGGGAAGAAAGGAAAACCGTGTTGTTTAATAACTAAGTCCAGAGGCAGGCCCTGCCTTTATCTTCACCTTTGCAGCTGTGCTTTTTATTACTTCATTTATAAATTTTTGGTAACTTCTTCTATCTGTCACAATGCTAGCAGCAGCTGCCAAATCTGTGTATACTAAAGCAACTATCAAGTAGCTTTACATTAATAGAATCATTTAGAGCAGGAAAAAAAAAAAAAGAAATTAAATTCTCTCTCTGGGGACCCAATCATTCTGCCAGTTTAAGTTGCAACACACACCTGATGAAATGATTGTGCCTCAAATTAAGCCTTCTAATTTGTGTATAAAACTGGGTCACAAAGCTTATTTCCTCTTCTTGATCCCCTTCACAGCTCCTATACACATTAATGCACTATATTACACAAAGCAAAAAATATGCTGGGGCTGAGCTTTGTAAATGGCTCTCCATCCTATCCTGTGTGTTACAGTACAGCTAGCAGCCAACTTGAAATCTGAATCAAGACAAATTGTATTTTACAGAAGTACTCTTTGAATGTGTTATGCTGCTCACTAACCTTAGCTCTACCCATGCAGTAACCTTACCTCCTTTTTCCCCCCCCTATTTGTGTCATACCATCACAAAAATCCTGTGGGTTTTTTTTTTCAAGCGTTTCTCAGTCCCTCGAGTTATGCAGACAGTTTCCAGACTGGATTTTATAAACAAATGCAATCCTTTTTGTTACTTGTTTGCAAAATGTCCATTACAATATGCAGCAGTCACAGAAGACTTCTGTTTTCTTGTCCAGGTGCAGGTAAAAAAAATATATATATATTTACATATTTTTTTTTTTTTTAAATAGGTCTAAAGTCATCTGTACTTATTTATCAATATACTGTAAGCTGGGAGACAAAAGTTATGCATAGTGACAAAAGCTCCCCAGCCAAAGTCTCTTCTCACTCAACCATCCAGACAAACAACTGATTATTTTATCTCCCCAACAGATGTTTCAGCTGCTCAGGTTAGTGGTACACCCACTTCCATCTATGCCCAGCAGCAGCAGCAGACTCAAGCTCTTGAAAGTCACCATCTGACACCAGGAACAAAAGGTCAAACCATAGTCTAGACAGAAGCTGTAAACTGGGATGCTCAAAAGCCATCAGTCTGACAGAATGAAAGAGGAACCTAGCAGGATTTTTTTCAACAAATTATGTGCAAAATAGGCATCTTATCAAACATATCTCCTTCCCCTTCACAAACAATAGACCTTGACAGACTTTTGGCCCACTCTACATTCTGTTCAATTTCATGGTTGTTTGTGTATTTTAGTTTATATTTATAAAAATAGAAGTTTTCTCTCTTTCTTTCTCACTAACATACTCAGTTATCTTACATTAGGAAACCAGATCCTTAAAGCACAAGTAAAACACACTGAAGATGTACATTCATATAGGCAGGATCAATTCAATAGACGTTACAAAAGATTCATTTTACCCTAGGATTAAATTCACTCTTCGGTCTGGAAACAGCAAACTGAAAAGCCATGGCAAAACACAATCAAGCTATCTAGCTGTTGCACATCCATTCTTTTTCTTTCCAAACCCACCACAACACTGTTGGTGTCATCCCAGCATCAAGCAGTACAGGCATCTCAGTCAGATCTCTCACACTTTTTACTTGGCCTCCTCAGGGCCCAGATTTCACCACACCTGTTCTATAGCTTCCAAGCAGCACAGCAATCTGAAGGTGATGAAGGAAAAATGCAGCAAAACATTCACAATTTATGCTCAGTTGGTTGCCTTACCATGTTCCCACTTAGTAAGCTCTGCTGGGGTGTTATAGGGCAGAGCCAAACACCTTCTGCATTTTGTGACATGGCTTTAATATGCATGCAGCTCCTAAGCCCCCTGCCTACTTTGATTACTCCTGCTTTTGGCAATTAACACCAGGAGATTAACAATTGGCACCAGGACAATTGACTCTTGAGGCAATTAGCCTCTTCCAGGCACCTCACTAGTTGCCAATTTCATAGAGGTGAGAGTTGCAGGGGCTATTAATGAAATGTATCAGGAAGAAATAACTGAGTTGTCACTTAGTCTTGGGTCTCATCCATAATTCTGTTGATGAACAAATGCCGTAATCCTCCACCCCGTATGAATCACAGAAGGCTACATGAAGTCACCTTAGAAGGACTGCTTTCCTTTGCCACAAATAAGGGATTTGTTGGATGTTCCCATTATGGTAACATCTATTTAAAATTTTCCCCGTTTTATACATATTAGGTGGTAGTGAAATGACAAGGACATGGCTGTGCCAATTCCTGTCTGAGTTCCAAACCACTGAGTAGGCACATCTCTCTTGCCAGCCTCATGCTGTGTATAAAAACAGCTATCTTTGCAGATTAGTGCTGTTTGAAATGCTGTGGTCAGTTTATAACCAAATCCAAAAACACGTGAGTTGTTTCAGAAGCAAATGGTCTAATTGAGCCATTTAAACAGCAACAAAAAGTGCAAGGTTTGTTTTATTTTGTTTTGGTTTTAATATTTGCAGTAGACCATGAACTCAGTTCAGCAATCCTTAACTATTTGAAACCTTATTTGTATTTTAAGAACTGAGTGGGCATACATCCTTTGAGAATAAAGATTACTTCTAGGCTTCATTGTTCAAAGGACAAAGCAATACACACTATTCAGCAAATCCTCTTGGTGGAAAACCAGGTAATGTACAAGTAACACAGCCCTACCAGCTGTATACCAGGAGCTTCTGAGGTGTAAATCTGAAATAAATTAGGTGCTTTATCCCCACAGAGCAATCCTCATGCTCCCAGGGGAGTACAGGACTGACAAGGAATAGAGTGCTGCACTGTCCTCAGAGGGTGATGTGGTAGAGGCTGCATCTTACATCTTGTCCCTTTCCATTATTTCATTTGCAGCTATGTCCACCTGGGATTAACAGCATGCAGTTAATATATTATCCAATAATACTATTAATAATCCCTGCAGCAAGGACTGGAGTTCAGGACACCTGTCAGCTTTAAACACCAGGGCTGGAAGTCTCAGCCCTTCATCAGTTCCTCTGCAAGGACAGTCAGTGGGAGACAGTGTCACAAACCTTTTTAAAGTCAAGATACACAGCATCCATTGCTCTGTGCTTCTCCTCCATGCTAGTTATCTCAATGCAGAAGGCTAACAGGCTAGCTAAGCATATTTTCCCTTTCAGAAATCTATGCTGACTACTTCAGATCACCTTATCCTTCATATGTTTGAAAATAGTTTCTAGGCTTAGCTGCTCCATTACTGTCCCAGGTATCAAGGTAAGCCAGACCAGTCTGTAGTTGCCCAGAACCTCTTTCCTGCCCCATTTTTAGATAGTCATATTTGCTTCTTCCAGTCTTCAGGAATCTCTGCTGATCAGTATGACCTTTCAAAGATAACAGTGGCTTTGGAGAGACATCAGCCAGCTCCCTGACCACTCACGTATGCACATGAATGCATCTGGTCCCATGGACCTGTGGATATCCAGTTTATGTCTACGTTCCCTAACCTGATCCTCCTCCTCTGCTGTGGCTAAGTCTTGGTTGCTCCAGACTTTCATTCTGGTCTCAGGAGCCTGGGATTCCTGAAGGCCACTCCTATCAGCAGACAACAAAAGCAAAGGTGTTGAGTACATACCTCAGCCTTTTTCATGTCCTTTGTCTCATTCACCAGCAGGGCTTTGGCACACTCAGACAGCATCTCTATATTCCTCCTGAGTCACCTGTCCCTGGTCCCAACTCTTGTGTTATTTCTTTTCATATTTGGGTTTTGGCTGGAGCTTCTCATTCATCCATGCCTGCCTCTTGCCACCTTTGCTTAACTTTATGTGTGGAAGAGATGTGGGCACCAACAACAGGAGAGGACTCCAGGAGCAGAGTGTGTCCCCTTTGCTGGGCTCAGAGAACATCTCCCACATCTGCACTTCCAGAAACACGTATTTACATTTCTCTCTGCACAGCATCCTGGACATGCTGACAAACAAACTGGAGGAGGAAGGTGACCCTAGACTGAATGAAGAGCAAGGTAATACATTCTGCCAGAGAGATTCCTTTGAGCAGGACCAAATGGTTTAAAGCAGCTGAAACACCTTTGTAAAGAGCAGCATCAATACTGCTTTTCAAGCTAGCTGCAACACAAAGGACAAAAGGAAGATTCAACTAGAGGATGTCTCCTGTGCAGCAAGCAGAAGAAGTAGAATTTAAAAACACATGGTGGAAGAGGATGCACAGTTACATATGCACCCATTTGTTCTATGCTTGAGTCTGTTTCCCGGAGCTCATTGCCTGCTGTTTCAGTCTCTCTCCCATTCTAAAAATGTCCCTTAGCTTGCATAATCCTCCTTCAAAAGATTCTTTTCCTGTTAGCAAATTAAAACTAGTGCTCTAGAGGCCAACAAAATGCAATCTCTTAGTGGAGGTAGGCTTTTTAAAGGGTGCTGAGCTTTTTATTTGAGAATTGGAGAGGGAGAAACAGTCACATAAAAATTAAATTACACCTACTTGATACCAGTCATCACTTTATTGCACATAAAACCTGAAAAGCAAAACATTTAAATTCTTCTATATTTTCAAGGCAGTTATCTTGTAAAATATTGTGTTTAGCATAAAATATATTCTAAACCAAAATATTGATCTACCAGTTACCTTAGACAGAAGGCAAATAAGCCTCAGTTTAATGGTGTCTGGCATTTCAGTTTATAACCTGAGACAAAGAGAAGAAGGGGAATTCAGCATCCCTGCTTGCACGCTGGGCTGAATCTTTTCCAAGCCACAAGCAAGGGGTGTATCTGGGTCTGGTACCTGAGCTGCACAGAGAGCAAGAAGTGCAATCACACTGCCAGTGTCCCCGAGTGAAACTGGTTTGCCTGCCCCACAGAGGGAACACAGCAGCTCTTCATAGCTTGGTTTCTCATCCGTGGCATTGCCTGTGAAGTGAACAGTGAGCAGCACAGTGTAAGGTGGGGTTGCACACAGAAACAACAGGGATGGAGGACAGGGACTCTGTGGCTGTTGCTGCAAATCGCCTTGTTAAGCACTTGCTAAGGTTTTCTATAAGGTTTTCTATAAAAAAGACACCCATCACCCCTGTTGAATGTCTGCCAGAATTCATCCTCCCAAGGAGAGTGTTGTGGAGGCCTTCCCCATTTAGAACAGGTAGTTCACCCAGAAATGTATCTAGGATTCAGATTCCTCAGTGACCACTACTAAACAGCCTTTACCTATACAGCCTGGAAGGCCAGAATTTCAAGGCAGGACACAGAGCTGGAAGGAAGCCTGGCAGCACAGAGAATTGCAAACTGAAAAGTCTGTACTCATAACCCAGCAGTGTCTCAAGGGAGGATCCATACAGACCTGAGAGGAACTCAGAGTGAAGTTCACTGAAAACCTGTACTCCTACAGAAACAGATACAGGTACCCATTTGGATAAAAGGCATAATATACCAAGTTAATTCCAACTGATCCAAACTGGCTCCCTCAGTAGAAGACCACCTCTAGAAGAAGAGGATGGGTGTGTCCTTTTCTTACATGCAGAGCTCCAAGGCAAGGGTGCTATGAAAGAACAACAGCTATGCTTCAATGTGTGCTGGTATTCCAGCATGTCTGACATGCAGTTTCAGAATAGGAGCAAAAAAGCAGTGAAAAAGAGAGAGAGAAAAAAAAAATGTATATCTTTTGGACAGTTTCAAAGCTTTCCAATCCATCTGAAAGTAAAAACCTTTCCACAGAGTGATGGATGTGTGTGAAGAGAGCAGGATGCCTCTCATGAGAAAATAAAGGTGTGCATTTTTATACCCAGGAATCAGTACAATGCCTGCCTGCCTCCCAATAAAAGTCATATCAGAAGCTTGCGGGGATGGGAAAGGGAAAAACCTTTGAATTTGACCCTAGTCAGTACAGGATTAGGACTTTAAGGCCACATGTGTGGCTGGAAAGCACAAAACTGATGCATACAGCACTGCTAAAACAAATAGGAGAGCCTTAAAGAGCTACTGCTGCCCGTAGAGACCAACTCCTGTCTTGTGACAAGCATATTAACCTTTTGAAGCTCTGACACAGGTGTCTCATTAATTCTGTGATAATTTTCTTTCTCCATCAGCATGCACATTGCACTCACTCTATTCCATTTGCCAGCCATGTCACAGGGGGCTGCTGCCCCAAGCTTATTTATGGTTTGATTCCACACACCCCTCCTCCATTTTTTTCAGCCTTAAGAAAGCTCAGCTCCAGTGAGAGGCCAGATTTTTTTCAAAAGCGCTTAAGCTCCCAGAGTCTCTTCTTGTTCTCAATGGGAGATGAATCCTTTAGAAAATGCCAAATCTCCATTTAGAGTGTGCAGCTCTGTTGGAAACCTGATCCTTAGCATTTCAGATAGCATTACATACCCACACGCTCTGCCCGCTGCAATTCATTTTGCAGCTAAAAAGAAGTCCAATAATATACGGCTGCATTCTTGATGAGCAGTCTGAAACTGGACAAAGCAGCAGGCTGCCCTTTTATCAGTGAAAAGAATGCAAACCAGCTACCTTTCAAGAGAGCAATTGTGTTAGTGCCTGCTTAACCTTCATATTTAGATAAGAAATCTTAGGTATTTTGTGGTTATTAGTACAATAACACCCGCAACAATCTCTTGATTACAGTTATCTCCGTGTCACCCCCATGGGGTAGTGTTATCACCTCTGTCTCACTGATAAGGAGTTGAGACAGGGAGATGGATTAAGTTAAATCACCAGAGATGCATAGGGGGCTTGCAGTAAAACTCACAGGTAACCCAGGATTCTGCTCAGCACTTGCCAACGGATGCGGACTCTTTCCACAAGGGCACTACAAAATCCTGAAATTATTAATTTATATTTCAGAATTAAAAAAACAACACATTAACCTCATTTGATTATTTTAAGGAATATATCGGTAGCTAGTTCCAAGAATGACTCCAGATACCAGATATAAATAAGAAAACTATCAGGCAGATGGAGAATGGCAATATGTGTCTCTAAGAAACCAGCAACCTTTAGTTTAATACCACAAAGCTGCTGTATTACTTCACACAGCATTATCAGTAGGAAACTGTTGGAAAAATGGTTTTGTAGGCTTAAAGGGGGGGGTTGTGTGAGTGAGATTGCTGTTTATCCTTAATGCCTTTTAGGCACTAGTTCTGTGAACCCTTACCCCTTTTCACACCCCAGCAAGCTGAAGTATTTCTCAAACAGATTATTTTTCCATGTAAAATACTTAAAGAATTGGATTCTTCAAGACTAGAAACTATCATTTGTGAGTCGAGTAACAGTAATGGATTTTTTCCCTTGTGTGAATGAAGCAAGCTGATATTAGGAAGATATTAATAAACTTTACTGTCTTCTCCAGAAAGCCTTTTTAGACCTAACTTATTTAACTGTTCAGCCCCTTTCAAAACTTTCTACACCCATTTTCACCTTTTCCTCACCAGTGGCCCTGGAACCAGAACCTGCCATGGTCTAAGGGCATAGCTGTTATCATTGCTACAGAGCTTTCTGATATACCAGAGGTGCTGTCCTCCAAGAGTCTTTGTAACTGGGGCCTGACCCTGAAATGCTTTTGCACACATGAAATTACTCAAAAGCATTTGCTCGTTCTGCTCTCACTACTCTGTTTCAAAGATTATTTCCTTCTTCCTCCTTCATGCCCTGGGAAGATACCACACATGGTTGTGAGTGTGATTGTACCCCTCCAGGGCTGCAGTTTGCTCACAGCAGATTTCTTGTCTACAAAGCATTTTCTCACCTGGGTCACCTCTTTAAAGGGAATTTCTTCAGCCTGGATTTGTAATGTTTCTGTAGAACATTTATTATATTGCTATTCACCAGCATGAAATCCATGCTCCATATGAATTCATCAGCTATAGCACAGCAACTTCCTAGACATCCTGCTATGCCCAAGGTCCAATTCGTAAATCCAATTTTCTCCACTTTCAGACTGGCTGTCACAGTTTCTATTTGAGACTAATTCAGTAGCTCAATTTGAGAATCTGTTACTCTGAGCAATTTTAGCAAGACTGGTCTAATAAAGACAATTTTTCAAAGGCAATTCTTGGTTTCTCTGTCAGATTCGCAGACAAATTATTTATGTTCAGTATCCACTAAGAGGATCTCTAATTTGTACTAGCACTATCCTTCACACAGAGTGAAATGTTACCATCATGCCCTCCAGGTAGTGTCGATTCTTCCCCACAGAAGTACTATTAGTAGGCTAATATTGCTAATGTTGCCATCAGCAGACTTACTCTGCTTCTACCTCTACTACTAAGATGCTACGTAAGGCCAGTGCTTTACCTTCTGCACCTCAGCTCCTTCACCTCCAAAGTTCAGAGGGAAGACTTCTGGACTAACCTGAAGTGGGAGAGCAGGCCACAGAATACTGTATTTAAATGTTTCCATCCCAATTAATTTGTTTGTGTTAACTGTAGCTATTTTCCCTATAGCAGCAGCCACCTGCCTCCTTGAACTATTTCAGTATCAACCACTAACAGCAACGTCTTAAAAGCTCTTTATGGTCTTCCTCATCTACTTTCCAAGTAACACTGAACAGAACAAGTTTTCTGGTTGTTCTCTGCACTTTTCCAATCAATGTTCGTAATTGCTAATTGCTGATAGTGTCATTACAGACCCCTAATCAGTGAAAAAGTCCACCAGAGTATCTGGATATACCTTGAACAAAAAGACAGCCTCTTCTTCCCACAGGTTTACAACCTGTGTGTGACCATGGGTCAGTATTTGGATGCACAGAGTTCCAGGTAATAGTAAAAGATGATGCTTGGGTAAATGGCTCCCTTCCCTTTTCCATACCTCATGTGTGGACTGTCAGACTCCTTTTTCCTCCTGGATATCAGCCCTAGATTGATGCATACACCATACCAGACAGTTTTAGGAATGGCTGCTTCAAAAGGGACCATCTCAGCACATTTTTGACACCAGCTCAGCCTGCTTAGATCAGGGCACACAAACCATGGGAGCTGCAGAACCAGCAGCTGGTGTTGCCACCTCATCACCTAGGATTAAAGCAGATTAAGACATAAAGGACTGCCCTCCTCTTCCCATCAGAGAAAAAGGAGAGCTGCAGGGCAGCAATACCCTTGCAGCCCGAGGGAATGCTAGGTTAGATCTAGATTAGGTAAAGAGAGCTGAGCTGCCCCTTCATTTAGCTCCTGATGACCAGATGAACAGCTTCTATCTTCCACCTCCAGAAAGATATGCATTTACAAATTGGGAGTGCTGCTTCTGTGTTTCAGGGAGAAATCAGTGCTTAATTTCAGGTGTAAAATCTAGCTTATTGAAGAGATCCCCACGAAGGAAGGAGAGCCTGGTGTTTCTATGCCTATAAAAGCACTTGGGATTTTTCTAGGCTTCCAGGGCCAGTCCCACATGTCATAAAAACCATAATAAAAACAGAGACCCTGAGGAAAGAATACAAAATAAGGACTCAGGCTTGACAATTAACTTCTTTTTGCCCTCTTGCCTACCCAGAGCCAGATCTGCTCAGACAGGGACAGGAATTCCCCTACATCAAGCTGTTCCCAGAAGGGAGGCCCAGGATCACAGCTAACTGGGTGGCCTTTAGCTACACTGCAGTTCCCTCCTTCTTCTTTGTAACTGTAGTGCAGCAAGGTCAGATCAAGGCTCCCCCGTGGTGGGGGCAGAACCAAATTTTGCAGCGCTGAGGAGCAGGAGGCAGAGGGGACAGCAGAGTCCCCTGCTCTCCCAGGTGCTGTGGGGCACAGTGGAGGTGGCACATGGCCTGCAGGGAGGGAGAGACCCCCGTGCTCCATGCCTCAAGCATCCTCACTGACAGTGTCCCATTTTCACCCCCAGGATGCAGGTGAATGCCAATGAGGAACTGAGGCACAGCCATTTTGCTTCCTCTGGCAGCTAGGCCAGCCGGCCTTGGCAGCTGCCTCCATCGCAGTTACCAATAATTTGTTAAGAAACCTGCCTCTTTCATTTTATTTTATTTTTAAACTCCATTTCCTTGTTTACAGCCTGCTTTCGATCAGGAAAAGGCACCACAAAAAAATCTCTGTCAGAACCAGACTTCCCGCAGGAATAAGCAGATACCTCAGCTCTGTGGTTTTGGTAGTGGGAGAGGAAACTCCCAAACCTGCTGCTTTGTTTTTTGGTTTGGGTTTGGTGTTTTTCTGTTGTTTGCTTGCTTTTTTTTGTTTTGGTTTGGTTTTTTTGTTGTTGTTGTTTTTGTTTGGTTTTTTGCTCTTTTCGTTATCAGTTAGGAGGGAAAAGAACTGCTGGGGAGCCCTGTGGCGAGGTGCTTTGAACCATTTGCTCCGCATTGCTGTTCCCCCCACAGTGTTTCCCACTCCCAGCAAGCAGAGGAGCCCTCCAGGCTTCTCCTTCCCTGCTGATAAAGGAGCTCTCAGTAGGAGCTATCCAAGATACACCATTCCTCTCTAGATTTGCAGCAGCTTCTTTATCATCTTGAAATAAACTGTCTGAGCAGGATTGTGGCAATCTCCTGAACACAAGTGGTGAATAAAACAAATCACAGAGCGTTAGGGGTTGGAAGGGACCTCGAAAGATCATTGAGTCCAACCCCCCTGCCAGGGTAGGATCACCTGATGTAGGTAGCACAGGAATGTGTCCAGTTGGGGTTGTAAATGTCTCCAGAGATTCCACAACCTTGCTGGGCAGCTGTTCCCATGTTCTGTCACCCTCACAGAGAAAGTGCTCTTCCTTATGTTCACACAGAACTTCCTATGCTCCCGCTTGCACCCATTTTCCCCTGTCCTATCACTGCACATCACGGAGAAGAGCCTGGCTCCATCCTCCTGACACCTTTTACATATATTTATAAACAATAATGAGGTCACCCCTCAGTCTCCTCCAGGCTAAAGCGACCCAGCTCCCTCAGCCCTTCCTCATACGGGAGATGTTCCTCTCCCTTCATCATCCTGGTTGCTCAGCGCTAGACTGTCACAAGCACATCCCGGTCCTTCTGGAACTGAGGGGCTCAGAACTGGACACAGTGTTCCAGATGCGGCCTCACCAGGGCAGAGTAAAGAGGGGATATAAATACCTCCGGGGAGAGAGAAAAGCACAACCTCGGCTTTACGTTTCGGTCAGAAAAGTAGGAGAAGGAGGCCGGATGGCTGCGGGATCCTCGGCGGAGCTGGAAACCCTCGGGGACGCGGCGATACGGGGAATACCGCCGGGGACGGACCGGACCGGGACCGGGGGCCTGGGACGCGCTGTTGCGGCGCCATCTGGCGGCGTGCTGGGGGAGCGCTGTCGCCCGCGGTACCGCTGCATGGCGCTGCCGGTACCGCTGCGGGCCAGAGCGGCCAAACCCTTTCCACGGTCCCGGCGGGAGGTTTGTTACCCGCAGAGCTGGAAAATAAAGTCGCGATGTTATTTATAGCGGGGATAACGCTGGAGTCTGGGGTTGTTTCTCGTGGGGCAAAGGAGGCTGAGGGGAGACCTTGTCGCTCTCTGCAGCTACCTGAAAGGAGGTTGTAGCGAGGTGGGGTTGGACTCTTCTGCCGAGTAACAAGTGATGGAACAAGAGGAATTGGCCTCAAGTTGATGGAACAAGAGGAATTGGCGTCGAGTTGCGCCAGGGGAGGCTTAGGTTGAATATTAGGAAGAATTTCCTCGCCAAGAGTTGTCAGGCACTGGGAGTGGCTGCCCAGGGAAGGGGTTGAGTCACCATCCCCGGAGGGATTTGAAAGGCCGGTTAGATGCGGTGCTCAGGGACATGGTTTAGTGCTGGATTTGGCAGTACCAGGTTAATGGTTGGATTTGGTGATCTTAAAGATCTTTTCCAACCAAAACGATTCTACGTGCCTACTGTGGGAAGGGAGGTCTTTGGGCGCTGTGGTCCCACTCAGGGCCAGTCACCACCACAAACTCCCACCACCTCAAAGCCTGCCACTGGAACAGACCCACTGTCACCCTGGTCCCCATCGGGATCCTGGGAGTCACCCCAAAAATGCCACCCAGTTTTTAAGTCACATTGCTTACCCTGGCCATGTGCTGTGGCAGCAGGTGACAGAGGTCAGGTCTGTGACGTCCAGGCAGAGGCAACCATGGCAGGTCTCCCACTGACCTCTTGGCAGGAGTGGGGTTACCTTCATGACAGTGGTGGCCCCAGACAGGGACACCATAGAGCTGTGGGAGAAAGACCTGTGGCAAGGAAGTTCTGGACACCCTCTGCTCCTTGAACATTCACCAGCTCCTGGAAGGGGAGGCTGGTGGCTGAGTGCCACCACCACCTTGTTCTGCAGTAAACTCACATTGGTCCTGCTGAGAAAGATTCAGTGTCATTCACTCAAAGGTTTCTCCTGAAATCTGAGATGCTGGGCAAAAAGAATGAAAGAACGAAAAAGGGAGGCTAAAAAAAAAAATTCATCTCCCCTCTTCCCAAATAATTATCCACAACCTGAAGCGGATATCAGGGATATAGCAGCTTTGGCTCCTCATTTTGTCTATGTGGTACTTTACAGTGGAGAAGATCTAAGGGCTTTTTTCCACTTGGACAAAGTTTGACGCTGCTAACGTGGTGGTGTAACAACACTGAAGGTGACCATGTCTGTAAAAACAGCTCTAGTCTCAAAGGTTCCTTTAGCCTGTCTCTTCTTTTTGTCATTTTACATTGATAAATACACTCAGATGGTCCTTGATGTCACATCAGAACATCTCAGAGTCAGCACAGCACCAATGACCTTGTGCTTTCAGGCCTTGACCTGAGTAGACACCACGTCTCAGCTGCTCCACACCACAGGCACAGAGGCACTTACAAACCTCTCAACAGGTCCTGTGACATTGTGTTAGAAGTAGGGGGTTTCCTACCGTGTGTACAGCTTGAGAAGGAATTACTGGGTATTCTCTATAATTTCAAAGTTAATGTTCTGCTAATTTAAATGTTGTCACCTCTGTGGCCTTCTAAAATTTTTTTTAAAGTTTTGACAGAGGGTAGGATGAGAGGGTTGGCTGGAAATTCTTTCTTGCCCCAGACATAAGAAATCCTTGGAAGTTGTTTTCTTTTTCACATTTTTTCTCAGGGGATCACTACAGAAATCAGGAAGAGATGCAAAAGATAAGAAATATCTTTAGTCTGTGCTGGGGCTCTGCTACAGTCACCTTGAGCTCAGAGCAGATGAGCAAGCTTTGCCCTTAAGCCACAACCAGAGCAGAGAAGCCATAGGGAAATGGACAACACTGAGAACTACTATTTAACAGCTTCAGGGTACAGAAAGGGGTGAAGAAGAAGCCCACACCACAGTATTTTAGTCTCCCTGGCAGATAGTCACCTTTGATCTTCATAAACAGAGTATTCTGCAAACCACGCTGCCATACAGAGAAACACATTTTTAGAACATTAAGAAAATGCCTTTCATAACCAGCCTGCTGATCCCACCTTTACCTTTTGGTAGGGGGGAACGTACTATTTATAATGTACTCTTCTTTTACTGAGAATTACAGATGAGCCCTTGTCTCAGCAGAAACAGAGAAATGTCATTGAGAGGGACGTGTGTCAAATCACAAAGAGAGTTATTCTGAAGAGTGGGAGGTTTTTCCAGGATTGCCATTTCTTGTCAGAGAAGAATTTATTTGCAGGGAAGCTGCAAGACAAATGTCCATTCTGCAGGGGGCATTTGGTACACAGAGCACATTTGGAATGCAGAGCTAGAAAGGACCTGATCCATGCAGGAATGTAGTAGGCATATGCCATGCTTGACAGACAGTTTTCTAGCTGTTTTTTAAAGATCTTTTCCAGCACTGAAGTTAACACACTCTTCCTGGACAGCTATCCCAGTGCCTCACTGTCTTTTCAGTGACAAATGTTTCCAGATGCCTGAGGACAATTCCTGAAAGAGAAATAAGTTCACATACATGGTGTGGCTAGCAGTGGTGCAAGGCTGCTGGCCATCTCAGAACTAAAAAAAAAAAAAAAAAAAAAAAAATCAGACTTTTCAAATTCCACTTGGCAAAGTTTGTGGGCACAAAAACCATAATGATGTCAAATGTGTGCCATACTTATCCCTGTACTTTTCCATTGGGACTTCAGAAAACCATATGCCAAGTCGAAAAAAAAAAAAAAAAAATCAATTTTACCAAGTATTATGGACTTTAATAAAGAAGAGATGATACAATTTTCATAAGACTGTGTATTTGCAGTATAGGCTGAGTGCCTGTGGACTGAAAGCACATCTTACCTGCATGGCACAGCTCCCATGCAAAGGACTCATCAAGACTGGTGCAAGGGCTGCTGTGTGGTGTGAAGCCTTAGCAGTGGGAGGAAGTGAGCAAGTAGCAGCTCCTGCTGCCAGCATCACTGGGGTACCTTGGCCCCCAGCTTCATGACATGATCTGCTGTGTTTCTCCCTGTGTTAGAGACAGAGCACTGGTCTCCTGCCAGTGACCTGTGCCTGAAGTGCCTTTTCACTTAAGTGCTTGGCTTTGCCCTCACATCACCAAGACATTTTCACTGCTGAATACACATCACGGAAAAACAGGAGACTGCTGAAAATAAGGGGTGTTTTGTAAAATACTTACTGCATCAAAATTTCCATCATATTACCAGCAATCAAAGTTGCTGTTTAAAATACCCCATCCCTCCAAGAGCTATGTGTTTCTTTGTGTTTATACAGACATCTATTTTTCCTTGTTTAAGGTGTAGGAGTGAATCCAGTTATAATGTGTGAAATTCTCAACAGATTCTCAGTTTAAACTGTAAACTGATTATTCTCTGAGGCTACATTGTTAACTGGAACAGCAGCCATGCAGGAAAGGTAAACTGTTTGGATAGCCAACGCTTGCATGATCAAATAATTAATCAGCCTCAAAGGCAAAATTAGATTTCCAGGAACCCTGCTTCTTTGGGATTAGATTTTGGGAGTGGAAAAGGTCAGATTGAGCTACCAGCTCTAATAACTCACTATACTTTCTTCTGTCATTTTTATTTAATTTGTAACAAGAAAAATAAGCTTCCATCTAGAGCAAGGAAAAGGAGTTTTCTTTCTTGTTAAGGTCTGTAGGGCAAAGTCCTGACATACTTTCTTAAACCCCCAGTAATTTTTTTTTGGCTTGGTCCCAGTTAGGTTTCTAGCAGACATTTGCCTGAGATACAGAAGACCTCAATGCCAACAGCAAATTTATTTGATCTGGAGGGAATGACCAGGCTGGACCCACTGATTTACCATAGATCTGAACAAGATGAGATTCCCACCACAATCAGATTGTGATGTTTGTATGGCTGTTGAAAGAGGGCAGGATCTGTCTCACATGAAAGAGAGATTAATCCTTTTGTGATATTTAGGATCTGGACGATGGGTGCAGTGGGGAACAGCAAGCCTGAAAGCACCTGACCCAGTTCTATGGAGATTACAGCTGTGCTGGCAATATAGTAAAACCTTGGTACACAGAGGATCCTCACATGATCAGTACCTCTAGATTTCCTTGGAATGCCAATTTTTGATAAGGACTTACACAGATGTGGAGTTTAAAGCCTGTTAAAAGCAGAAATTAAGCTGAGCTTCAGATGTCTTTAGCTAGTTAGAGAACAAAGCTGAGTGAGAGAAAACCCACAGCATGCAAACTCCTTAAGGATTTTCCTTATGTGCAAGTGACCCCTTCCATCTCTTCCCAGCACAGCTTTGACACTGTCATCTGCACGTGGCTAAGTCCGTTTCTGATGCTTGTGTACAGCTATAATAATTTTGCTCCAAAGGGGAAACAGAACAGAATCACAGAATTACCTTGGTTGGAAAAGACCTTCAAAATCATCGAGTTCAACCACAATGTAACACTGACAAGACCTTAACTAAGCCATATCCCTAATCACTATGTCCATATGACTCTTAAATACCTCGAGGAATGGTGACTGCACCACTGTCCTGGGCAGCCTGTTCCAATGCCTGATAAGATTTTCAGTCTTTCTTTGAAACATCCAATCTAAACCTCCCCTGGTGCAGCTTGAGGCCATTACCTCTTGTCCTATCACTTGTAACTTAACTGAGCAGACAAACCCCCCACCTCTTTACAACCCCCTTTAAAGTTGTTGTAAAGAGCAGATTATGATCACCATTACTAACAATTCAAAAATCGTTTTTCTTTTTTTCACAATTGCTTGATTAGAAATATTTAGAAGCTAAATAGACAAGACAGACCAAGAAGAGGCAAGGTATGGGGGCAGGATGAGATGACTCTCCACAGTCACCTAGAAGGTCAGTGGCCAGGCTGAGAGAAAGCCTCAGTCACCCACTACAATTTGTCTAATTGCAATGCCCATAACCTCCAGCCACATAGCAGGACTCCACAGTATTCCCAACAATCACATTCTGGGAACAGGCACCTTTACCTTCCCAGCTGCAACCTGCTTCCCATAGCCACAGAGTGCACATGGTGCCTTGCCCAGCTAGGAAACAAACACAGAGCAAAGGAAATGCTTCAAGTTCACATCTTACCTTTCCTGCACGGGTCCAGCAAAACCCTGAATGCAACACTCAGAGCTCGAGAGGACACTTGGGTGGACCTGTGGCCCAAGATGTCCTCCTTTCTGTTTACAAACAGCCACAGCCTTGTAGGATTCTTTCCTTAATATGTAAGTTCCTGCAGAAACACATGTTAGTGGCTAAAGAGGGCAATATGGGGGTGTTAGGAAAATACTTTTATCCTACAGCATAGGAGTGGTCCACCTAAATAGCAGGCTTCTGTACATCAGGCACACAGGGCATCAGTAGAACTGAATGTAATTCATGTGCTTCCTACCAGAACTAAGCTCAGCTCTCACTAGCACTCTCAGTCCTTTCCTTCTCTAAGCAAAGAAATCTTTCCAGTTTGTTTGTTTTCTAAAGAAAAAATAAAAACTATGAAGAGGGATATTTCTAAGCTCTCTATTCACTCCCAGCTGTTTACAGGTATGCTGCTGGGACAGCAAAGTCTGGGTTTAGTGACTGGTTGTGCTATGAAACTTCCCAAAGACAAATCTCTTTTTTGCCAAGAATAACTTTTCTGTACCAAATTAATTTCCACAGTGAATGTACAAGGGGGAACAGAAATTTTAGGAGTATGCTTGAGGAATAAGACTTTCAATTACAGACTCTCAACAGTTCCTGGAAATTATTTTTTCTTTATCCATTCACCTATGTGTTTCAAAAGTACATAAGGCCATAGCATAATCAGAGTACTGTTGCCATAATTTTTAAACTTTGAGAACAGCAAGCAGATTGAATCTTATCAGGAAACATTTCTGAGGTTATATGTAAATGACACATGCACACAGCTCGACAAGATGTTTGTTTACAGTATGCTCTCAGCTACCACTTTTTTTCTATTTACAGTTCCAGCTCACATCAGTGTCTTTGAAAAACAGGCACAAGAAGACAAAAGTGTAGGTACCCAGCTGCAGCAAAACCAGGAGTCCTTCTCTCTTTTGCCAGTGATCAAAATCTTTTCCACTTCTCCCTCTAACTTGCAAATTCCTCTCAGTAACCCTAACTCCATTGTATTTAGAAGCACCTGAGAACCAGGTTGCTAGCTGTGACCTGCTAATCCCTTTCAAAGATATCTGCAGTTGGCATTTATATGAAAGGGAAGCAGATATAGGTTCTTGGACAGAATTTATAGCTGGACAAATTTAGGTGTATTGCTGCAACTGTGGTGCTGAAATGGATTGAACACAGCTGAGAAATGGAATGTTGTGAAATGGTGATTTTTTAATTTATTTTTTTTTTTAATTTATGTCTTCCACTTGAAAAATGCTGAAAAAATCTTGTTTATCTATTACTCAAAAAACCCAAACCCAAAATGCCTTGCAGAAAAGTTTACCAGTTCATAACAAACAGCAAGTCTTGATCATTGGCTAGAAAAAAATTGTCTGAATTGCTTCATATATTATCAGTTTAATGTATAGCTCACATAATGTAACAAATTATTTTTTAAAATGTTCAATCTAGACAAAACTATGGACAAAGGAAAAACTATCAAGCTTTCTATTCACAGCTGGAGAAATGGAGTACAAAGACAGTGGTGACACTGAGTTCATGGGGTAACAGATCTGCCCTGAGCTAAGGAATCCCCATGGACCAGCTTTTTCTGACTTGGACAGAGTGCCTGGTGCTTCTGGACATAAATGTGTGGGCTTATTGCTGTGGGTGAAGACATTAAACCACTGCTTACAGTACATGCGATGCAGGGAAAACATTTTCAATGTTGTGGTGGATGTCTTCCACCTTCTGTTCCCATGTGGAGTGATGTGGGCTCAGAGAAGGCTCAGGGCACATCTCCACATCTCACACCGTGGGTATCAATTGCAATACAAGTTGTTTCACTGAGATGGTCGAGTTGCCAAATGCCTCCTGTGAAGGCTGAGAGGGCCAGACAGGTAGTGCCATGTCCCAGCTGAAAATATGGGACAGAACAGCATCTCAAAAACTTCTGATGATGAGAAGCAATATTTTCAAGGGTGTCCAGATGCAGACAGGTTCATCTGGTGACCAAAGCTTGACAGGGTGAGCTTTTCATGCCTGGGATCCCAGCTATTTATGCCACTGAGCCTGGCAGAGTGCCTGCACCCAGCTGTGGGCTGCTGTGTGCAGACCAGTCAGATGTCCACATGAGGTCTGGCATCACTACAGAGACCCAAACTCACCCACATGCCTCAGGAAGAGCAAAATGTTATCTCTTCAGTCCTAATCCACTGCCATGGCCACAGAGAACCCTCCTTCCTCAGAAAGGAGGTACAGAAGGGCTGGCAGGGCAGTATGTTAAAGGCAGTGTTTTCCCTGTGATTTTTATGAGTCTCTGCAAAGAGGAAATTAGAAACTGAAGTCTACACTCTCTCCCATTTAAAAATGTGTCCATAATGCCTATGTTGTGCTGTAGGTTAATGATGCAGCTCTCAAGCAAGATTAACTGTTGCTTCAGACAGCCATCAATTTTTATGATTGCAAGACCATTTCTCTACTAAAAATGAATGTTACATTCCTTCTCCAAGGGATGGGATGTGTTCAGCATCAGTCAGGTGTGCAGGGTGGGAAGGCAAGACTAAAATAACAAAATAAAATTTTTAAAGAACCAAAAAAGGGAAAACAATAAAATGAAACAAAAAGAAAACAAAAGACACAAGCTGGTTCCTCAATTGCCACACCGGGAAGCAGGTTTGTGACTTTCCTCACTGTCACTTCTGAGCATCCTGAATAAGGTTAAATATGCAGATATGTGGATGTCCCTTGCTGATGGGGACAGATCCCTCTAAAGTGGTCCTGTAAGCATTCAATGGTATTGACCAGGCAACAGTGACTTTGTACAAGATCAGCACAAGTGTCACCCAGCCTCAGGAGCCTGGGATGTTGTTTGTTCCTGAGACAGATGGTCCAGAAATAGCTTACTGCTATAGCTGAGTTTTATCAAACTTAGCCTATATTTGGGGCAAGAGGCTGCCTATAGCTGCATCAGCAGAACAGGCAGAGTCACCTCATCTACCACTCCATTTTAAGACACCTGTCTTAGTATGAAGAACTGTCCTTTGTAGGTGCCTTTCTCACTCTTTCTCTATATCAAGTGCAGAAGGGAGCCTGATGCCTAATGATCTGAAGCACATTTTCAGGTGTTTGAAGCAAGGGGAGATGGATCCTCATCTAAAGCACAAATCTTGGACCCAGTTAGTCTGACCAGGTACAGTTGATGGGGCTGATGAAAGAATCCCAGCTACCTTCATTAACAATAATCCACATTTTAACCTGATAGGTAAAACCATCACTACTCAGTCTGAACTTTTTCAGAAGACTAAGCCAGAAGACCACAGTGTGTTAGTAACTAAATCCTTTGATTCAGCTTGGGGCTGCTTTGTCCTCACATACCTTATTTTGACACAGATTAGGGAGAAATAATCTATGTCTATGCAAAGAACTTCGTACTCTAATAACTACATCTTCATTTTACTTTTCACTATGAGGCAAGTTGAAAAAACAAATAAAAATCAGGCCTCCTATCACAAGATGTTGCCATTACAAGTTCAGCTGCAATCTTCTTAAAAATTGGACTAGAAAAAGTTCATTGTAAGCATTGCAACACTAAATTGGCTCCTAATTAAATGCAGTCCAGCTACTTTAAAACTTGTTCTGGTGTTGGTTCACTGACAACAGCTGAATGACCCTCTGAGAAAGCCCATGCTTAGGTTCATTCTTAACTGCATTTCTTCCACCCAGCTTCTACCTGTGCATGGAATTTGCCATGGAAAACTCTGGGCCTGAACAACACAAACATTTCCTAGGCACCTCCCATCATTCCAGGGACACAACTACAGCTATGGTTGAGTTTGGCCATTTGCAACTGAGTTGAAGGAAGTGTTTCTTGGGCTGTGCTACTGAAAGAACTTCAGATGGGAGGGTCTAGACATGAACTCTTATTAATTATAAAGCTGCCTTTTGCTACAAACTACAAGAAGAGCTGCTGAGTTTATCTTTCTGCTTCAACACCAGCCTGGTCAGGTACAGATGGATTATTTTACAGTCCCCTAAAGTAATTTGAGTATTTTTCTTGATAAAGCAAGGGTGGACCTCAAATTTGCATGGGAAATTTGTTTTCATGGTGGAAATCAATGAGGACCTTTTCCATTAAGCAGAATGTAGATAGAAGTAAGTGGATGCATCTACTAGCACTGCATCCATTAAGCAAGCAACTTAAATATTTAGGAGGAAGAAAAGTACTGCAGCCTTTACTACAAATATGTCAGCTCTTGTGACCTTCTGTAGGGAAATACTACAGGGAGTACAAACACACATAGGTAACTACAGAACAAAGATTTATGGTGCAGAATATCACTAAAATATGCCAGATTTGGCACATCAAAAGTATTTCCAGTAACCTGTATATAGGCCAAGGACCAACTGTGTAGGTTGTTTCCTTTCAACAAAACCCACAGATCAAATTATAAATTATAATATTCTTATAAATTTACTATGGGTAATAATATCTTCAGTTTTTTCAAAGAACCAGCTTGCATATTGGGTGGTTGTTGTGACACTTGATGTTTTTTGGGGCTGGAGAGCATCCACCACATCACTGCACTGCTGAATCCTCCTAACATGAAGGCAGCCAGGCCAAGTTGCAACCATAAGGGTCAGAGGCCACCATGGAGGAGCAGGGCAGGTCCATAATTAGCCAGACCACTTCTGAGAGCAAATTTTTATCAGTGCTTTTGCTAGTACAGCCTCAAAATACTTACACAAGAACTGTTTGAAAGAGGCTTCTCTGCCCCATATTGCTTAGCCATTTGGAGACTAAAATATGACTATATTTAAAATATCACTGTGTATATATATATATATATAAAATATATTTGATATGTTATCACAATTATATTTAAAATACCACTATTTTTTAAAAAGCTGAAGAGCTTGACACAGTAATATTTAAATGCAGGAAGGCTACCAAAATGGTAAGTGCAGGGTCTCAGGCTTTCCATTCATATGCAGAACAAGCATAGTACAAGCTGTAGCAAAGCAACCTTCAATTTATCTATTTCTGTGGTCCTGCCATTTCCAGTCTATGGCAGCTCCCCCCAAGTGCTCTGACACAGCATTAATATATTTTTCTCTTGCAGAACATGGGAGATAAATTCTGATTTATTCCAAGCTTGTTTGCCTGCTCCACTGCATGTGGTTATGTGCATATAAAAACTTTGTCACCCTTCCTCTACTGTTTCCATGCACAGTGCTGCTCAGAACATTGGACATCCACAGGCTTAGAATTTGGGTTGGAATGGACACTAAAAATCATCTTGTTCCACTCCCCTGATATGGAGAAGTCTGGGTGTTGGGGGGATGTTATCTCTATTTTGAATTAGGTTTATTTTTATCCTGAACTAGGTCTCTTCCATCAACCTGGAGGGAAGGGAAAACATTCTTGTGTACAGATGGCTTTCTTGTTTGCCTAATAAATATAGGCAAATGCACAACACAGAGAACTCTAAAACTGTTTTTGAACAAGCTAAAGCCATTAAACTGCACACGCCACATGAGAGACACAGCAATTGCACTGGTAATTATTTTCATGTTTCCTAATTCTACCACAAGACACTCATTTCACTCGCTATTATTCTGAAAAATTGTCACAGTACAGAGGGAAGCAGGGAATAGCTTGTATATCCATAATGTGATCACTGCCAATATATCAGTGTATGAAAACAAATGAATGTGTTTCCCCTCAAGTATCAGAGTAAGAGCCTACATATCAAAACCATTTGATTAAGTCTTATGAGGGGAAAAGCTGTTTTTAAAGAAATAGCATTAGGAAGCAGAAAAGCAGAACAGAGTGGCTTTATGGTCATTTCAAAAGAAAAGCAGAAGGCTCAGATGAGGATATCTGTCATACCACAGAGGCTGGTCCCTGTACAAGCAAAGAAAGGAACAAGAGAAATATGCCCAATTTCTTTTTGTTGTGCTTTTAATTAAATTATTTCCCCTGTACTTTTGTTCAGGCTATAAATATTATATCTTGGCTGCATACTCTTTGCTGGAGGATCCTGGCAAGCTCATTGTGATGTTGCATAAGCTTGTAACTGGGATGGCAGAGTCTTTCCTCCCCAGCTCACATTACAGGGAAGGCATACTGAAATTTTGGCCCAAAATTTGTCCTGTTCAGATGAGCCCCTCTTTTGCTTCCCAGCTTGCTTGGACCATGAGCTTTAGCCAAGGAAGGGCAGGGGACTATGAGGTTAAGAGAGAAAACAACCACTTCATTGACTGGTCCTTCAAACACTTTTGCTAATATGAATAATTAACCTAGCAAGAATTAATGAGGCAGAACTTCCCTTCAACATTAAAACTGCCCTAAAATTGTTAATGCTCTGCCACTGAACACAGAGGAAACACAGGGCAAACTCCTGCACTCACCTTCACATAGCCACACCTAACCAATCTTGCATTCAAACAAGGGGATTTTCATGCACCAACCTACTTGTGATGGAGTGTGTTGATGCATCACCATGAGGAACAGGCAGGTTGAAGCCAGAGAGCAGCCAACCAAGCCAAAGGGGACAATGGTCCTGGGAAAGAGAGCAGAAGGGAATTTTTTGAGTGATAATCATGTACCTGCTTCTTCCAGATCATGCAGGAAAGACTTTTACCACCAGCTCATAATTTCTTCCTGTCTTATAGATTCTCAACAAGCATGAATCACTTTGTGGGGGACATCAGTGCTTCTGATCTTGGCAGTTTCTTAAAGGACAAAAATAAGCCATGCTGCAGTGTGGTAGCTTTGGTCTCCTGTGCTTATGAGTCTGAATACTCCTGAGTCTGGAGTCTACTAGCCAAGCAGCAAACAAAAAAGTAACCTAGTTTACATTGTAACTATTTTCTAACTGAGGAAAGATAATTGTTTCTGTCTTTAAAATAATCCTCACAATGAATTTGAAAAAAAAACAACCAAGTGTCTCAATTACAATTTCTGTACAGTTGCATGAATCATGATTGATGCCAACCCAATGCATACATGCACCCAAAGGCCACCTTCTTCTGCTTGATTTGGATAAGTAACTGAAGAATATCAGATAAGTAAATTTTTTTCTTTTTCTCCTGAATCTCTCTCTGGTTAGCAGATTTACTAAAAACTCTGTTTGCCAGGATTCACATGGTAGCTCTCAGTACGAGTGAAAACTGGAATTACTGTAAATAACTTGGACATTTTGTTCAGTCTTTTGTCAGCTGTCTCAATACCATGCTTTATAACATTAGGCAGGTCAAGATGGCAGTTCCTGAGTCACTGAGTCCAGGCCTATACAGCTGCAGACTAGCTGCTCATCTGCCATTGAGGAAGCACCTCTCCCAGCCTCCTATTAGGGACAAGACTCAGTCTGTAAACACAGACGTGCTTTTTTCTACCACCAGAGTCAATAGCTGTGGTATTCAGATCCAGACCCCTTTGAGTTCAGGGAAAAAGTGGCATTCACCTTAGAGATAGCCCAGCTCTATTTCTACTTTAGCCTGCCCAATTAATTTTCTTTCATCTGGACTGCAGCAAATTGTAGCATTTAGCTGGTTTCATCACTGAGCATCAGAACCCTGACACTGATGAGGATGAGATGAACAAACATGGTCACAAAAAAGTAAGCAAGGAAGACAGCAGATATAATCTGGAGCAGTACAAATTCTAAAGTCTGTCCCCAGACACATGCTAGGTGATGGTTTTAAAGTCTAATTAATCTGAATTCTTTTCCTTTGACTCTAGACATGTGAAGGGAAGTGAGGCAGAGAGAAATTGAGAAAGAAGGGAGGGTCTCACCATGGGTGGTGGTTCATGTCCCTGATTTGCAAAACCAGCCACAACTCTCCACCTTTGCAATGCAGTTGATGTGTTCAGCATCAAAGTTGGCTTTTCACACATGTCACCATCCCATATTTATCACTGCAGAGGAAATGAAAATACAATAATGAGCAGCATACCCTGTAGCCTGGGAGCTAATTACGCACCTTTCTTCACAATGTAAGTGGGAAACACATGAGCTTGGAAGATAGCCATGGAGCAATTAAACACGCACTTGTCAACGTGTCACAGATACTATGTTTTTGCAGTTGAAATGGAAACACAAAATGCCATCTGATTGAACTTTGGAATAATTAGCACATCACAGCACACTACCAGGACTAGTACCTGCCAACAGCTATCAGCACAGCAGTGACATTTTCCACTGCGAATAATGCCATTTCCTGCTTTTGAATAGTAACGCTGGTTTTTTGTCTTCTGAAAAGGAAGCATAGGTTAAACCAGATAAAAATATAACCTCTGTAAAACAGGATTTCATTCTGCTGAGTTAACACTCAAGCAGAACTATTTCATAGGTTTTGTAACCAAACCTCAAACTCCATGGCAAAATCGAAGGAAGCTTTAATTCCCAGTAGCTCCTGAAAGGCAGAGGAAGATGCTGCCTGTTGGCCACTGCCTGTGCTAGCCAGTGCCTATCTACTCCCAGAACACTTTGTTTGCCAAGCTGCAGTTCCAGGAACACTCTGGACTTGTACTGAACTGGTGATATTTTTTTTTGTAGGCAACAAACCAATGTAAAAATACACTAGAAAGTCAGGAGGTACTGTGGGTGATTTTCAGCAGTATTCTGGCAACTTAATAATGGCAACTCTGCTCTGACACTAGAGTAGCGTGTTAAGAGAATAGTAGGAAAGCCTAAAAATGTTTCTGTAAAATTTTATTAAAGTCATAAACAGCTCTACGGATCTGTTTCCTGTAAACAAGCTGGTTATTAATAGATTTAAATTAATGCTGAATTGCACAGACTGGCAAGTACAGTCTCATCCTTTTTGGGTGGTTCTGTACAATTTTATGCTTGTAGACTATGACTTTAATTAACAAGTCATACGAGCTTGGACCGTTAGGTCTTCAGAGTCCATTAGAAGAAAAGATTGATTCTTACTAGCACCAAAACTAACAAATCTACAAAGACAAGTTTTGAAAGAAAGTCTAAAAGAAATCAGAGTAGAGTCAGCCTTGGGTACTGACTGTAGGGCAGGACTGGGAAGGAGTCAGATCCTTTATCTGATGTAGCTGAGAGTGATGTCAGTGCATTGATTTGCCTGGCTGAGGATGTGGTTTTCCTATCTGTAGCACTCCACAGCCATCCTCTCTTCCAGCTCTGCCTGTCCTTGGGAAAGATTAACACAGCACAGTGGAGCATGGATATGGGTGTTAGCTTTGAGAGCCTCAGATTTGGGTGGCACCCATGGTATAGCCACTATATAACCACTAACTGAGGAGCAGGGGTGACTTAGGAGGAGCTGGGTATATCTGCATGGTGATGGTGCTCTGCTGTGATGTATCATTTTGCCTTACACGAGAGGTAAATCAATTCCTGTAACCATTCTTAACTTGGCTTGTCTGCCCACCAGAGTGACAGCTTTTAATGCCAGCTGGAAGGAGGTTGGTGCCATCACAACAAAAACTCTCTATTTAGATTAACAGGATTAAGTAACTGATCCGTGGAGACAGCTCATCTCCACTCAGAGCACAGAAACTCTCCTCCAGTGAAATCTGTATCACTATATCACCCTGCAGAGGAATCAGCTCTGCTGAGGCTTCATCTCCCCTGGAGTGGGATTTGTCTTGTCTTGTCTTCAGCCATTTATCTTAAATGGTAGTGGTGGCTTCTGCTGTAACCTGTGGAAAGATATTAGGATCTCCAGACAAGCAGACATCTCACCTGTCTTAGACACTTCAATCTGCAGTTTCTGAATTGTGTGGAGAGCACATGAGGACTCAGAACTCTGAACTGCTATTGGTGATGCCATATACCAAGCCAACTTGGGTCTTAGCTGACACTGATTTGTAAAAAAAAAAATAATGCAAAAATCTGCATTGTGTTTAAATGGCTTCCACTTCTAACTCACTGCAGAGTGAGAGAAGCCCTCACTTGGCTGTGTAAGTTTTACACCACTGTTGCCATTGAAGGAAAAGCAGTTGAGACTCACACTATGATGTTTTACTAAATGACATGAGTAGGAATGGGTGTGAGTCAGAGGGATAAAGCTGGTTCTCTGTGCAAAACTCCCATGTCATGTAATAATCAGATAAAGTCTTCTTTCAAAAATATCAACAAATTTCAAGGGCAAGATATATCTCTCTCTGTCTCTATCATCTGGAGCACTAATCCAGAAATCTCTACTCTTCCACCCACCACAAAGCAAGGGCTAAATGCTATCAAGAGACCGTGTCTAGGATTTTAGGCTCACCGAGGAGTCTGAGAAGAAATAATGAGGAAACAAAGTGTTGAAATTTCCAACTGCTCTCCACGAATCTGCAACCACCACAGAATTTATGCAGTAACTGAGCTGCTGTTGTGTCTGCCTGCCCTGAAGCCTGGTGTCCCAGAACAGAAATGGCCAACCCCATCTGTGAACATCATCACCATTTCTTTGAAACTGTGGGGCAGGGCCAGCATCTCCTTAACTCCAAGTCAGCAAGAAAACTACCACCATGGTTGAGTGGTAGGAAACCAGTTTCCAGGCATGAGAAATCCTGCTCTACAGCAGACATGCTGATTACAGATAGGGCCTCTTTGCAGTAGAGGTTTCCTATTTGGTTTTTATTTTAAGGCAATGCAGATTTGGAGACTTGTACCTTGTGGAATCAAGAAGCTTGTGTGGAAGAGCTTTCAAACAAACCAACTACTGAGCCACCAGGCAGTGGAGACACAGTCATTCTGGCTCTTGATGGCCCACCCACACAGTCCTGAAGATGCAAAGAGCAATAGTGTTTTAGTTAAATAGTTTGTTTACAAATCACTATAAACTGGACGAAAGAGTAAACCATCCTTAAAACAAAAGTTACATGGGAATGTACTGGAATTCCCTCAGCCAAGGTAAAGAAGAAAGTCACTCTACAGGTTGTAGGCATTGAGTTTTGCCCTCTTTGGATGTGAAATGGGCTGAACTTATCTGTTAGATTAGTTCTGCCACCAGAAAGGTTGACCCTAATCTGTCCTCACACTCCATCATTTCTTCTACTGCACATCTGGCTGCATTTCAGTCTTCAGACAATTATCCTGAGGAGGGGAAAAGAGGGCAGAACACACCACCCTCTTAACAATTTTTATTTTTTTTAGTTTTGCTTCTTAAGCTATTTAACTTTTTGTTTCTGTGAGGTTTTTCCTCTTTCAGGGAAGACAGGGAGAAGATCAAAAAGAAAAACCACCATACTTAAAAATGGATGAAGGCAGAGCCAGCCAGGGAGAGCCCCTGTCTCTATAAAAGCATTGCTGGCAGTGAGCTCAGTAAGAGCTTGTGGTTTCCAGTACAAATCACCCTCTAGACACAATTACTATAATCCTTCTGGGTCCATGGTGGTTGATGTTGGCACCCAGGGCAGACACATGGATGACTCCCTGGCAGCCACATATGAGAGCATCCAGATGCAGAGGCAGCATTGCAGCTCTGCTAGCTGGAAGTTCTTAGGCTGGATAATGCCCCATTTGCATGCCAGAGATGCTGGGAGGGAACAGAATATTCCTCAGCAGCAGCACACACGCACCTTTCAACATCTATGCTGTACCAGAATGACTCCAAAACTCAAACAAACCATATTGCAAATAAATTCCAGGGCAAACTAACTCTCACAGGAAGCAAATATTTTGTAAACTCAAACACTTCACTTGAAAATGCTTCTTTTTATACTTAAAGGAAAAGCCTTGTTAATATTGGATGCTGCAGAGATTTAACGAAAGATGCCGTTTAGGCCAATTTAGTTCAACTCTCAAAAAAATCCTGGGAGGATAGTTAATTACATTTCAAGATGAAATTTTAGTTCAAGTTCATCCCTTATTACTTTAAGCTGCTCACTGGGAATCTAAAAGACATGCTCTTGTCTTGGTTGACAGAGGGTGAAGGTGAGCTTTCCAGTGGCAGTGCCCCAGCTCAGGATCTTCAGTGCTGACCCTAGGAGGGGGCAAGTGAAGGTGCCATCTGAGGGGCACTAAGGTCTGAGTGGACTGGAGCTGTCCCTGGGAAACAGGTCCCAGTTAAAGCCTTTGTGACTCAGCCATCACATTGCCCTCCTTCCAACTTGTACCCAAGGCACAGGGCATGGCAGACCTTGGAAATGGAAAGCTTTGAGACATGAAAATTTCGAGCCCCCAAAAGACCAAGGAATTAATAAATTCATTTTTTGAGGCTTGAACAAGCTAAACCCCGAGGAGGGGAATACTAAGCATGAGGAGTCTATTCCATAGGTCCCTTTGATGTGATACCTTGTCTCCCAGGACAAGATAATTAGTTAAATGTTATATAAAAACCTTTACATTGAATATACAGTGATGTTTTCTGTGGTTTTTACTCACATGCTTCCAGCCCTCAGTGGTTTAAGGGCATTCTGCACCATAAGCTACAACCAGATCATTATTTTTCTCACCTCCCATCCTGCTTGCATAAAATTAATCCCTTTGTCAACATAGGTGTATTTTTAGGCTATTACTATCCTGTGGCAGTAGCTTCTATGTAATGCAGCCCAGCCTTCCTTGACTGCTTTAGCCATAGGCTTCCTATGGTGAGAAAAGGTGAATCATTTCTCCTTGTTTGCCTTTCCCACAAATTTTCTGATCTTTGGACTGCTAAAACCATGTGCTAGGAAACCTCCTCATAAAAACTCTAAAACAGCAAAAACTTGGTAGAAAAAAAAAAAAAAGAAGAAAAGAAAGAAGCAGACTAAAGCAAAAGTGAATATGTATCAACACAGAGTTTTAAAGCTCTGCAAGATTTAAATAGGAGTCTGTATCATTGCTCTTGTTCTAAGAAAATCAGTGGCATCTCACATTTCCTGAGTGCATCTCTTTTCTTCTGTCTAATTTGTAGGAGGCCACATATCTAAAAAAAGAGACACTACTTTAAGGTACTTTAAGGCAACCTCGTCACCATTTTTATTTTCAGGTCGCTTTGATTTCCACCATGACTTTACCTTCAAAGGTACTTCAGAGCATACCCAGATGATGCTTTGTGCACACATCCCCAGCCTAGTTAAGATTTTAGCTTTTGCTTTGACGCTTATTTTTATCTTCCTAAATTGAAAGGCACACATGCCCACACCCTGACATATTTCCCATCCAGTGTTTTAGCCTAACAACTCTGCTTTAATTTGCCCAAGGCATTAAACCAAGCCCAATAGCTGCCTGAGCATGGAGCCGTGGCTCACATACATTTTTCATTGCTTTCTTTTAACATTGTGCCTCAGACAGCAGAGGAATAAGCATAGGCTGATACCCACCTGTCAGACTCATCAAAGTAACACATTTAATGGCACATAGCAGCATCTGTGCTTCATTTCCTCCTCTGGCCCTGCAGCAAGAGCTGCTCAAAGTGGTCCTCAGTTGGGGTTATCTAGAGATAACAGGCTGCCTTCACTTGTGCCAGCCCTTGGGCAGGTTCTGCCCACCAAATGTCCTTCAGAAATAACCCACAAGTCCAGCACTGAAGCCCTCAGGGATCCCTGCTCCTCTCAGACACAGGCACCTTTCTGCCCTTCATGGGTTCTAGCTCACCCTGCTCCAACATGTCCCTTCAAGGGGAGCTTCCCACTATGCACAGGAGACCTTGCAAAGCCTGCAGACCAGGGGATGGAGAGGTGGAGCAAAAAAGCAACAGAAAAAAGGCACACTGGCCAGGGGCACCCCAGATTCCTGGCCCAGCCTCCACAGCCTCCCAGCCTCCACGTTGGACACCACCAGAGGGTGAGACACAGCACGTATTTGGGATACAACTACAATGACCAATACTCAGCCTGTCTAAAGGAGAAGCTAATGAAGAAGTGGGAGGAATGACAGCTTCACTCAGGGAGGAATTAAAGCCTGCTGCTGGAAGGAAACATTTTTAACCTAACACCACGTTTCCCCCCTCAGTTTGACTTGTGCTTAATGGGGCACCACTTGGGAATGCAGGAACAAGGTGTAGATAAAAGGGACATCCAGCCCAGCAACAGCCATCTCGTGCCCCTTGTGAAGCACTGAGCCTCCCGTGCCCCCCAGCAGCCTCAGGGAACCAGACTGGGAGCAGATTGAGCCCCTAAGGGTCACACAGCACCCTGACTTTAGGGCATCTGGATCCCTGACTCCTGCCAGAGCTCTGGGGGACACGCAAAGCTGGCAATTGGCAAGCTGTGAAACCCAACTCAGCTGAGTGAAGGTTCTTTTTAGAGAAAATGCTGCCCTAAGAAAAAGCAAACACATGTGGAATCAGTATTAACTCTGTGACTTCAGCTACTGAAAAGAAACCTTCAGGAACCTCATTTAAGCTAAAAATGTGAAGTAAGCAGCAGTTTGTGTGTGCGGTGTCAGAGTCACCAATGCAAGTTTAACAGTGTAATGCAAATATGAGCCATTAATTTAAGGCAGTTATTTATAGCAGCTGTTGAGCTAGGGGAGAAACATTAATGTGGAGCCAAGAAAAACACAAACAAGGATGGTTTGAGTCTCTCTGCATCCCCCTTGCCACTGCCACCGCAGTGCTGACCTGCTCTGCTCTCTGCCACACACAGGTCCATCCTGTGATTCTCTGATCACAGCCCCCCTGCACCTTGAGGGAACTTAATACAAGCATGCACTTTGATTTTTGACTATGCTGGTGGTGCTGAGATAACCAGAACTCCTCACAAGAGGTGGTTACACTACAACACTGAACAGTATTTGCTTACCTCCTGCGGTTTCTTTCTCTGGGATCTCCCTTCTTCTCATGATGTAGCAACCCCAAAGTGTAACCTAAGGGAAAATTTGACTGGGGAGACCTTGAGTTGCCCCATCCCACAGTCCATATATCTATATCTATATCTCTCTATATATATGTAAATATATACACAATATTTTTCTATATGTTTAAAATAAATATATACATATAAAACAGAGCAGAAGCCCCAGAGTGGGAAGACCAACCCAACTCAGGATCAAACACAAGTGCAAGTCATGGCTTTTGTTTGCCTCACACCACACCAGATGGCACACGAGCTCTCCTCATCGTGGGTGATATTGCCTGTCAATTTACACTGACATTTAAAGGGAATTCAGATCTTAAGGCTAAATGTATTACCATTTGGTTTCTAAAGCAAGCAATAGGCAAAGCCTGATTTACTCTGTGCCTAACCAAGAGCAAAATCTATGTTAAAGAAAAGTGCTCACTGAGACAAATATATACAGGAGAAAGAAGTGGCTGGGTTTTAGCAGCATATTTGTAGCTGTGTGCCCACATCAGCTCCCATTAAAGTCTAAACATGGGAATGTGTGTTTGCCTGGACCTGTGGTAGCCAGCTGCAGCAGAAGATGGGCTCAGCAGCAGAGGATGCTCCACAGGAAGTCTGACCCCAGCATGGCCTCCCTGGCAGAAAGCAGTTACCAGCAGGCACCTGCTGTTCAGCCAGCATGGTGGGGCAGGTCAGGAATCACTGGTGGTCCTGTGCAAGGTTAGTCTTGCTGCTGTGTTAGAGGGAGGAAAGCCTTCCCTGTCTGTCCTGGTATATATCCCCCTCTTCTGTCAGCTTAGTTTGTCATTTGAAGTGGTAAAAACACTGTAACCAAAAAGATCTCACAGAAAGAGATGAAAAGGGAAATTGAATGAGAAAAGAAATCATACGTGTAAAGTCAATTTCTGGCCAACAAAACACAGTTCAGGAAAATGTGGCAAGTAAAAGGAACACAAACATACAATTTTTCCCCTCCACAAAACCCAAAACCCCCAACAACCCAGCAGAGCCCTGGTTGGAGTGTGGGGGAAGTGTGAAAGGGATGGAAACAGGGATGATGTGGGAGGAAGTGGATCCCCATGACCCGGTGTTTCCCCAGATCCCTGCAGCAGATGCTGCTGCTCCCCTGCCAAGGTCCTGCTTACCCCTGGGCTGTGCCTGGCATCCCCTGGTACCCGGTTTCTCCAACAGAGTGATCCTTAAAGCCCAGATGGACCCTCATGCCCTGGCCATGCCTTTCACTGGGATCAGCATGGACATGGTGGATCAGCAGGTCACAGACATCCTGCCTTGATGGACATGGCTGTTCTTCTGGGCCACCAGCATTAAGGCCTGGGGACCATCAGTCTGCCTGTGCCAACTCCAAGATGGCTGAGCCCCGAGGCCTCACCGTCCATTCCAGGGCCCCTCAAAGTGCAGCTTTCACCCAGGGGATGGAGCGTCCCCCCGCCCCATGGCAACAAGCATTTTCTGAAGCCACCTTTGGGCTCGGCCACAACAGAACACACGGTTCAGACACGCAGGCTCCTGACGGTCCCTCAGGATAGGCCCATCCCAAAGGCCTCGCTGCAGAATCCCTCTGGCATGTCTGGAATTCAGTGGTCTCTGGAGAGGGCTCTCAGCCACCCCCCCTCTGCTGCCCCTCAGGGACAACATGGCAGCTGCTGTGCCCCACACCCTCCCCTGCCTACTCACACCCCAGCCCCACACGAACACCTTCCCACCCTCTCTGATTAATGCTCGAGCCCTCGCCCCACCTCCCCAAAACCAAAACCTTGTGCTGGCATAAACAGTACCTGCGGGATGGACATCTGCCATCTTGTGCATGCAGAAGGGAGGCTGCCGGTCTGGCACTTTCTGGGGTTGTATTTAGGGTTTAATTTCTCTCTGGAGGCCAAAGAGGCCTTGGCAAGGAAGCAGTCTCACACCTTCCCATGCAGAGGACAACTGAGCAATCAGGACATCCAGCCATGAAAAGAGAAAGGGTTTTGGAAGCATCACTCCTGCCAATTTACCATGGACGTTTATACCATATTTTGACCTGCACAGTCTATCAAAATGTAAAAGATTCAGCCATCTGGCCCCTTCTTCACGCTCTGGCATTGGCACGGCTTGCACCAGCAGCACATGGCCGTGGCTTTTCTCCCAGAGTCATCCATCCATCCCTCCAGCAGCTGCCATGTGGCACGGTAGAGCAAGGGACGTGCCACAGTGACACAGCCAGAGACACAATCATGAAGCTTTAAGAGTTCAAGGTCTTCCCACAAGGCACAGTGAGACACCTGCACCACTGTGAAACCTCCAGTGCCCATGGTGGGATGGATCTTCAGAATCATCATCCCATCACTGGATCCCGGGCAGGGGATCACTGGAATTCCAAGCAGGGAAAAGGTCTTTTAGGAGGGAAGGCAGGGTGCAAACAGGAATGTCAAGCTTCAGCTTGACAAAGGAAAGGTAGGATTGTTCCAAACTCACACCCAAAGGAAGAAGGGTGAAAGGGGAATGATCAGCTGGGGTGAAGGGGGCTTAAAAATAAAAAAGTAATTCTTGGAGCTGGCAGTGGAACTCCACTAATTCCCTCCTGAAGTTTGTGAAATTTGCCATCTGCATTCATGTCTGTAATATCTTAGGATGATTGTTACTTACACGAGTTCCAAAAAAATGTAATCACTTACAAATATGAGCTAAAAAATTAACTTACTAAATTTGCTATCATATGCTTCCAAAGCATGCATTACCTGGTGCATGCTTAACTTGACAAAAACACTAAATACTTTGCTTTGGTATTTAGTACATCCTTATGTTATGTTGTTAGACATTATACAACTCTACTGTCATGCACAAATGACAGAAATATAGGCCTGAAAATGTTTTCTTTCTGAAGAAATAAAAAAAAAAAGCCCTACCAAAAAAACCAAACCAAACCTCACCATTTTAAATTTAAACTAAAAATAGAGTCATGAAAACAGTCAGCTACTGAACTGTAAGCTGCTGGTGTTAAAATGTACATTATTAATGATGACATGACCCATGTCTTGCAAATTCAAGCTCATATAGGTATTTATTCCCTATGCTCTAGGATCTGAGTTTCCTACAGACTTGCTTGAAAATGCTGCTATCCATGTGCTTAAATGCTAACAGCTACGCTGCCCAACAGCTCAGGAACCTGTGTTCTGCAGTTTTCAGAAGTTATATAGACAGCAGCCTACTGCAACTGTTAAGTTTGTTTTATAATTGTTTTTTTAATAACATGCAAAAAAAAAAAAAAAAAAAAAGGACAAAACCCCACAAAAAATAGCCCCAAACCCCATTTTTCAGAGAAATGTCTACCTTCAAAATTCAGAAAATGGGAACAAATCAAAACTGGGTTTATCAAGGTGCCCTCTTCTGGTGCTTTAAAAAAAAAAAAGTCAGCCTGCTGTCACCTGGTTTCTTTGCATAGAAGAGACATCAAGATGAGCATCTGTTTGTTTAAATATGCAATTTATTTAATAAACTGGCTAGAAAAATACCACTACAGATCATTCTTGATACCATACAAATTCCTTCAGCTATGTATGAATTTATAAAAATAACTTACAACACTATTCTACAAATCTCAGTAGAAATAAATTAATTTGTTACCCTGTGGAAATGTAGGCATAAGGCATTGTGCCCAGAGGGCCAGAGAATTTACCCCTATTCACATCACAATACTAAACTTCCAAGAACCGTTTAATAAGAGTAATCTGAACTTTTCTGCTAAAACAAAAGGAAATTAAAAACCAGATCAAAAAACACATTTGCATTCCAAAGAGACATTTTTACCATTTCTTGATAAACATGTATGCAGTTTATCCAACACAGAAGGAACATTTAAGAATCTGTCTTTCTCATGAAAACTTCTGTATTTAAAAGTACTGCTTTCTTAATTAACTATAAAACAAACACATATGGAACTAAATACAGCTTTTAGGCCATATCTAGGTAGAAGATTTTTCATTATTTCTTTTTGGAGGTTGGGTGGGAGTTTTGTTTGCTTGTTTGTTTTTTGGAGACAGGTTGTTTGGTTGGTTTGATTCTAGAAGCCCACTAATCTGAAAGAAAGTCTCAACAGTGTTGTATTCAAAGTGGCCAATTCAGTCCCAAAACAGTGCAGCATATGGTAGCTCACCTAGAAAGGAAGATGTATTCAAATTGTGTAAAGTTGCACAGAGCTCCTGGAAGTATAATTAATGCCAAAATCATATTCTGTCTGTGCCAAAGTTGATTAATTAAAATAATGTAAACTGCAAGATCACTACATCTGTGTTATATGCACTGTTGTTACTGTCACAGAAACAAAAAATACCCTGTCTGTATAGCAAGGCCTTATTAACAAGTACTTTCCTTTCTCACTAGGAACGTTTTCACAAATAAGTTTCTTTAAAATAAAATGTCATGACAGAGTCAGTTTGGAAGCCAAGAAATACATTATTTTAGACAGTACTAAAGCTTTTTCCAAGGATATCTTCTTCCTCATCATCGTGCATGCAGATACAATTTCCCCTGCATGTGCATGTGAGCTGGCAATGAAATGCATGCTCACGAGGAGGCCTTGGAATTGCTGTGTTATAACCTAGCACACAGGGGCACTATACAGTATCTGGACCTGGGGTAATGTTCTTCAGTTCAGAGGAAGTCCTTTTTTCAGGTAGGAAACTCAAAAGGAATAAAACCAAACCGAAACAGCTGTTGTCCAGCTGTGCTAGCAGTTCTTCCATCACTGCCCACCAGACAATGCAGGCTTCAGGCTGTGACTTCATGAAAGCATTTGTTCAATGCCCTGCTAAGCAACAGCTCAATAGTCAATATTCCCATTGTGTTGCTATTTGCCAGCCAACCACCACAAGTGACCAACTCCCACGGTGCTCTCTTCTCCTGAGGATGAGGGAACACTCTGGTTAGGATCTACACATTCCTCCAGATGTCTGAGGATAATCCCTCTCAGATCCTTTCTTCTGCATTGCACAAGTCAGCCACTGTGATGAAAGTCAGTCTTTGGCAATAGCAAGAATGGGGGTCTTTAACCTCAGCATCCAGACGAAAGGATACTTTCACCAGAACGCTTAGTCACAGACAGAGTGGTGAATATCTTAAAGAGAAAGAAAGAAAGAAGGAAAAAGGAAAATTTTAGTAAGGCCAGAATTAATTTTCTCTTGCAGAAGATCAACATAATTCTGAAAAAGACAAACATTTCTTAAAATAAAACAATAATTACAAAAATCATACATCTAGAATCTTCACCACAAACCAGCACCCATGCATGCAACACTTTGTTCTCTTTAGTTACCTTATGATCTTCGTTTTACAGTGGAAAAGAAAAATTTTAAGGAAGTCTCATGGCTTTCTAACATCCTTTGTCTTGATGCTTGTTAAGTTTTTATAATGGGAATGATCTCAAAAGTAAAAAACTCTGGTCTGCACATCTAATGAATAAGTGTTTTTATGGCTTAAAGATAATGTTTTAGTTGGGAAAGTGAATTTAACTCAAGGCTCCAGGATTTGGCGAGAACATAATTTCTGCCTCTGTATAATTCTAGATATTACAGAAACACGGAACTGATTTATGATGTAGGTATTATGTCTGGGATTTGGATCCTCTGGACTGCAGCTAAGAAACACTTAGTAAATCTAGTTTGGATTTGGAACCTTTACTGCTTTCGAGTCACATTAAATAGAACAGTATTTTCAAGAATAACCAAAATTCAAGAAGGAAAACTCCACAAAACCTTATTTAATATTAGAACTTTACTATGTGAATAATTGTATAGTTTTGCATTGATCTAACACAGAAAGGAAAAAAGGAACACACAACCACTTCTATCTAAATGGTTCAAAGTTGCAATAATTAGCTATCATCAAAGCCATCTCTCAGCAAGGATAAACTTAGCACAGTATAAAGTATATGCATGTTTCATTTATGCAAATAACAGTGAAGTATCTCAAGATGATGGGGATCTGAAAGCCCTACAGTTCTCCAAATAAAAGCTTTGCTGCATGAAGTCTGCTAGCAGCTCTTCAGAGAACATCATTGATACATGATATAGCTCCTCCATTTTCTGTAAGTATGTAAAGCATTACACACAAATCAGGAAGAAAAATGCATATTTAATATATATGGCAGAAGAACAGCAATATAATTAAACTATACTGCATGGCCTGAGATAGAAACCTAACTAATCAGATCCACAGACTAACAACATTTCTTATTTCAAAGAAAAATGTTAGAAGTCCAAAATTTATCTGTTTTCTTCTCAGCCTGATTTCAAGCTCTAGGTGAGCTAGCCAGTTCCAAGAGCTATTGGTACTGTACAACTCCCTAACTCTAGTAAAAGTTAGCTGGGAGTTATTGGATGATTAATGGAAGTTTTTTGGCAGAATTTGTTCATTATTTGAGTGAAGACAAAACCTTAGATACTATGGCTGGAAAACCATCGTTAACTAACTTGAAGAATCATCCCATCTTTCAGAAGACACTTGGTCTTCATCTCAGATGCTTGACTGTGCACACCTGTATTTCAAACAGTGCAGTACAGATTAGGCTGTGAGGCAATTCTCTGTAAGGCTGAGGTCCTGCCAATCTGTGCTCACACCTATTTGTACTTTGCTTTGCAAGAAGTACCAGCATCTGAAGATGTCAGCATCTGACCCTGCAACACTGTCCCTTTCCTCTTCAGATCAGACTTAATTTTCCTTACTTTTCACATGAACACAAGATCTTAAATCATGCTGATGTTATCCATCATTCTGTTCACCCAGCTATGCACAGACCTCACAAATTCCAAACAATTTTAAAGCATCTTTTAAATCAAAGAGTACCCTTTTGCACTTTGATTTTTGTTTACTGCTGAAGAGATTAAATTAAGTAACAGGCATTAAAAAAGCTTTTGAAGACTGGCACTGAAAATTATTGCAGTTCCCTGGAGCTTTTGAATAGTGTATTTCTCCTGAGCCAATTTCTTCCTCCCCCACTCAAACAAATATGATTATCTGAAATTAGGTCCCTAAATTATGTCTAATCACCATTCTATTCAGTTTCAATTTTAGCAGCTCAGATGTCCAGAATAAATTATGACTATCATCTTTTCTTCACACTGCATATGCTAATAACCTGCTTGAGTTCACAGGGTTTGAATGCCTCACTCAGAATTCTCCCTCCACAGGGCTCCTGATAAAATACGGATCTGCTATCCCTCTTTAAGGGCTTCCAAGAACATCATTAGATGATAGTACAATAAAAAACCCAGTCCAGAATCTGTATTGCAGATTCTTTGAAGATGAATCAGCTTGCTAGCTGTCCATTCTATTCATGGAGCCTGTATTATACTGCTTATACTGTATCACTTTGGAAACTACATGCAGGTGAGAACACTGATCCTGTACAAAGACCTACAAAGCTCATGTATTGTTTTTGCAGGGATCCTCTGCTCCAAGTATGACTAAAATCAGTGGAGCATCTCCTCACTTATACCTGGGAGTAGCAGTTCCCCCACTAGAGAAATTAAGCTCATGAAAGAGGAACAGCAAGACAAACACAACAAAAAAATCGTTGTGTGGCCTCATGTACTTCACTTCAAAAGAAGTCCCAGAGAGTAAAGGAAAGATCTTTAAAAGAGTAGAATTTAATTGAAGTAATTGGCATGTAGCTGGTCCCCTTCCATAGCACCAGTTTATAAACCTATTTTCAGCACACATATCTTAAAAAAACAGCTTTGACAACCACTTTAGCAGAAATAGTATTCGAAGCCTTCAAATACAGATTTTTGAGTGGGAGGTAAATTCTACAATTCCCAGTAGAGGGAGCACTGGATTAGAGAAGATCAGAAACATTTTACAAATTACCACATTAAAAAAAAATAATCCCAGATTAAACCTAAATGTTAGATTTCTAAGTGTTAAAACCAGACAATTTCCCATCCTTCTTGCCTCCTTACTTCCCCCAAGCTCAGACCTCTTTATAACAGAGCTCTGCTATTAAGAGTTCCAACACTTTACCCCAGAATGCTAAAAAAGCTGAGATATGAGGTGGCTTCATATACAAACCTCTGCACAGACAGGATGAATTCCTATGGTGCTGTCCAGCTGTTCTTTTGTCACCCCACATTTAATTGCAGCTGCAAACCCTTGAGTGATTTCTCCAGCATTTGGACCAAGGACATGGAAACCAATGACTCTCTCCTAAATACCAAAGATAATAAAGTGTAAGCCTAGTCATACATTCAGTTCTCTTTACATAACGTATCAGGTTTTCTTATGCAGGGTGTATAATTTTACCAGTTCACAAAACATACCACAAATGAATGTAACCACACAAATATGAACTATCATTAGCACCAACAGATGGGAGATAGTTGTCATAATTTTCTTCTCTCTCCAAAAAGGGAAAAATTTAACCAGGAGCTCAAGAACCTGTTTGTATCATCAGCATACAAATTTAACACACACCATGATCTATGTTTGATGATACTGTATGTCCAAATTGCAAACTCACATTTAAATTTTATTCAGGCTGCCTATTCCACTCATTCCAACAGACTGCTTGCCTAAGTAAAGATCAGCAGCTTGCACAAAGACTTGCAACATCAGAGTCTGTGCTGACCAGGCACAAGGTGTGTATGTATTAGAAGAAATTTCAGCTTGATGTTGCTTACAAGAAGGAGGAACCAGCTAACAGACGTAGCACAAGGTGCACTGTAACTAAACTGATGGCTCTTGTTGCAGTGTTCACTGTCACTGGAAGAGAATGTACCTAGAGACAGGCAAATCAAGCTGAAAGACACCCAGTTATAAACAAGGAAGATACTATTACTTCACACCTCACATCTGTACTACTGTTAAATGGCAAAATATGTCAAACTGCACATATATATCCTCAGCAAACACTAAACAGAAGTACTGACTTGACATTGCTTCTCTAATAGATGCCAGCTGCTGTCAGGGCTTTAAACAGATTTTGGTGAGGATAGGTGTACCCAGTTGGGTTGCTCCTCCTCCCACTAAATACCACATATAATGAATGGAGTGTGGATATTCAGTACACTGAAAGGTTAGTTTTCTTTCAGTAAGCCTGAGGACTGAGGTTTACCACAGGGTTTATTTAAATAAGAAAAGCTACAATCAGGTAATAACTGAAATGGAATTATTCTTATTTTCCTCTAGACGTATGTACATATGTTAGAACAAAGCAGGCTATCTACAGTTTTAGATAGTTACTGAACAAATTCTTCATACAAGCTAATTTTCAGCTCTACCTCTAGTTATTTAAACAGGTCCTAAATTTTCAGGACAAGCAATGGCAATAAATTAATGAAACACTTTATATCCCCAATAAGCCTTTTCATTTTCTTAAGGAACTTGGGATTAGGAACATAACCACAGGTCCCAAAATAGCTTCCACACTTGTGCAAACTCCTCCAGAAAGAGGAGATGGATAAAACCAGATAGGTTTTCAAATGTTACAAAACAGTAACAGGATGCTTAGAAAGAATACAGCAAGATTTTTTTTTAGGACTGGCTATTCCATACCCCTGTCTTAGTAGGAATACATCTTTGCAACCTAATATTTTGTAATAATTCATATTATTAAAATAAACTACACTTTTATTAAACAGATTATGATCATCCTTTTAACCAATTAGTAATTTTTCCTGTGCTTCAGCAGGTACCATGCATTTCCATAGCCAGGAAGTTTTAACTTAGTCCAAGGATAATCCTGGCATTATCACTCTAAATGAGATTTGTGCAGGCAAGATATATTAATCCTGTTAGAATGAGCTCAGGAGTTTTATAGATGTGGATTTGCAGAGGTTACAAGTTGTGATGGTTTGTGAGTGACCTCAGTTTCAGAGAGAAGAATCTTCCAGTTTGGGGAGGGGAGATCAAGGTAAACACATGACTTCTAACCATATTTACATGCATTGCTTTGTTCACTTTTCAAAGTTAATGAACAGTCTTAGAGATCTCTACTTTGTACTTTACATAGATGAAGTAGCACCATACACTGATGCCAATAACAGGATTTCCTATTTGACTGGGGGCCATTTCTGTATAGACAGAAGTACTGCATCACTATTAATATTTATTAAATTTCAAAAGGAAGAAAAATTTAAATTAATATTTAATTTGTTTAAAATAAGCTGTTTATAGCCATGGTATCAAGGGTTCCTACAGTGAATATATGGCTGCTGTTTTCCCTGGTAGAAAAGATGCACTTACGTTATCTGGAATATTGCAAATTATCTTCGCATAGCATTTGTTGTTGTCTCTGGATGGCACAGTCCATTCCAGTGGCCAGAAATGACTATGATACACCTGGAAATAAAATGCAGGTTTAAAAAAGCAAAAAAAGTTGTGTAATTTCTGGGTGAGGACACAGGGCTGTGATCTTGTTGCAATAACAGAGTCATGGCGGGATGACTTGCACAACTGGAATGTTGTCATAGATGGTTATGCTTTTTAGGAAAGATAGACCTAAAGCTAAAAAAGCATAGATGGTGCTTTTTAGGAAAGATAGACCAACAAGATGAGGTGGTGGAGTTGCTCTTTATGTTACTATGCAGCAAGAATGCACTGGTCTTCATGCAAGGACAGGTGAAGAGAGAGTTGAGAGCCTATGGGTAAGAGTTATGGGACATGCACACATGACTGATACTGTTGTAGGTGCCTATTACACCTAACCAAGATGTTGTTGATGAGACCTTTTACAGGCAATTGGAAGTAGCCTCAAGGTCCTGGTGCTCATGGGTGGCTTCAATCACCTGTTTTTAGTTGGAAAGATCACACAGCCAGGCATCCTCAATCCAAAAAGTTGCTGCAATGTCTTGACGACAACTTTCTGTTGCAGGTGGTTGAAGAACCAACAAGGAAAGGTGTGTTGCTTGACCTTGTATTAACAAATAAAGAAAGTCTGGTCATAGATGTTAAGGTTGGAGGCACCCTTGGCTGTAGTGACCATGATACGATAGAGTTTAGAATTTTTAGGGAAAGAAGCCTGGCAAAGAGCAAGATTACTGCCCTGGACTTTGGGAAGGTCAACTTTACCCTCTCCAAACATCTACTTGGAGGTGTCTCATGGGTTAGGGCTCTGGAAGGTAGGGGGGCCCAAGAGAGTTGGTTAGTATTCAAGCACTACCTGTTCCAATCTCAAGATAAGTACATACCCACAAAAAAACAAATCAAGTAGACAAGGCAGGAGACCTGCGTGGATAAGAAATGAGCTCCTGGAAAATCTTGATGGAAAAAGCAAAGTTTGCAATAAGTGGAAAAAGGGTCTAGTCAGTTGGGAGGATTACAGAAACACAGAATTTGTAGAGATGCAACAAGGAAAGCCAAGGCTCTCCTTGAACTAAACCTGGCTTAAGAAGTTAAAAGAAAATAATAAGGGCTTCTTGAAATGTATCAGTAGCAAAAGAAAGAATCAGGAAAAAGTGGGTCCACTGTTAAATGAAGTAGGAGGTGTGAAATCAAACGATGCAGAGATGGTGGAATTGCTGAATGCCTTGCTTGCCTCAGTCTTTAAAACTAAGATCAACCCTCAGGAATCCCAGTCTCTGGAAATACAAGAGCATAACTGGAAGGAGGATGATTTTCAATTGGTCAGTGAAGATTGAGTTGGAGATTGCCTGGATATTCTGAATACACACAAATCCATGGTTCCTGATGGGGTTCATCCACGAGTGCTGAGAGAGCTGGATGATGCTGTTGCTGAATCACTCTCTACCATTTCTGAAAAATCATGGAAAACTGCAGAGCTGCCTGAAGACTGGAAGAAAGCTAATGTCACTCCAGTCTTCAAAAAGAGTAAGAAGGAATCCCAGGCAACTACAGACCAGTCAGCCTCACCTCCATCCCTGGAAAGGTAATGGAGCAGCTCATTCTCAAGGTCATCTCTAACCACTTAGATAAGAGAATAAGGAGCATGGATTTATTAAGGGAAAGTCATGCTTACCCAATCTGATAACCTTTTATGATGGCATAACCAGATGTTCAGATGAGGGGAGGGCAGTTGATGTTGTCTACCTTGACCTCAGCAAGGCTTTAGACACTGTCCCTCACGGTATCCTCACAATAAAACTTGAGAAATGTAGACTGGACAATTTGGTAGTAAGATGGATTAGAAACTGGTTGAAGGACAGAGCTCAGAGAGTTGTAGTCAGTGGGGCTGAGTCAGGCTGGAGGTCAGTGACCAGTGGTGTCCCTCAGGGGTTGGTGCTAGGTCCAGTCTTACTCAATATATTCATCAATGACCTGGATGAGGGGATAGATTATATCGTCAGCAAGTTTGCTGATGATACAAAACTGGGAGGGGTGGCTGACACCCCAGAGGGCTGTGCTGCTATCCAGTGTGACCTGGACAGGTTGGAGAGCTGGGCAAGGAAAAACCTGATGAAGTTCAATAAGAGCAAGTGTAGGGTACTGTATCTGGGGAGGAAAAACCCCATGCACCAGTACAGGTCAGGGGTTGAAGTGCTGGAAAGCAGCCGTGCAGAAAAAGACCTGGGAGTCATAGTGAACAACAGGCTCACCATGAGCCAACAATGTGCCCTGCCAGCCACGAGAGCCAATGCCATCCTGGGGTGCATTAAGAAGAGCATGGCCAACATGGCAAGAGAGGTTATCCTCCCCCTCTGCTCTGGTGAGGCCTCATCTGAAGTATTGTGTGCAGTTCTGGGCTCCCTAGTTCAAGAAGGACAAAGAACTACTGGAGAGAGACCAGCATAGGGCCACTAGATGATCAAGGGACCAGAGCACCTGCCCTGTGAGGAAAAGCTAAGAGAGCTTGGGATGCTTAGCTTAGAGAAAAGGAGTCTGAGGGGGGATCTTATCAATGTTTATAACTATCTAAAGGGTGGGTGTCAGGTGGATGGGTCCCTACTCTTCTCTGTGGTGTCCAGTGACAGAATAAGGGGTAATGGACACAAACTGGCACAAAAGAGATTTTATAGGAAAAAATACTTCGTCACTCTGAGGGTAACACAATACTGGAACAGATTGCCCAGGAAGGTTGTGGAGTCTCCATCCCTGGAGACATTCAAGACCTGCCTGGATCTATTCCTCTCAAACCAGCTCTCGGGGATCTGGCTCTAGCAGGGGGCTTAGACTAGATGATCCTCAGAAGTCCCTTCAAATCCCTTACCATTCTCTGATTTCACAGCAGAGAGCATGATCTTCTAAAAACTGTCAGATTATCTTAAATTTGTCTTGTCTACCTCCAAAAGCAGAGCTTTACTCCTGACTGCAATGGCTTTTGGAAATCACACATAAAAACTCTCAATGATTGTGATGCAGCACAAGGATGAACTGTTAACTCCTAACTCTTCATTAGCAATCAGTCATACACATAGAATTTGGAATACTTGAAAATTAGGGTGAGACTCTTTCCTTTGATGAATGCCAAAGACTTGAAGCCTCCACAAAACAAGCACTAGTGTAAACAAATAATTAAAAAAAAAAAAAAAAAGGGCTTAAGTGTATTACTTTTCCAGGATACAGTTCCCCATGCTTTCATTAAGCTACACAAATACAAGCTTCCATCATGGAAAACTGTATTGTCTCTGACTCTACCCAGGATGAAGGCAAAAATATTTCTCAGAGCAGAATAAGGGAAGTAGTAGCCTTAAAGCCTGGGTTTAGGAGAGATGAGGGCATACGTTTTGCTTGTTCTCTTAGGTTATGTATCATTGCCAATTGAAAAGTACATTTGAAAAAAATGCACACACAAAAAATAATAATAAAACCACAATCTTCTGTCTGCCCCAGCCAGCATCACAGGACAAATTTCTAACTGCAGATGAGGTTGCTCACCCACCTGCACATCACATATTTCAGAAAAAGACAGGATGTTTTGAGGCACAGCTCTACCCAGAATTCTCAACAGCTCATTACAACCTAACCTCAAATTGATTAGTATTGAAATAAGTTTCTAATTGATCAATACCCCAGTAAAAATATGTCCTTTCACAAACTAGGAGAGACAGCTCAATGTTTTTTTATATTAATGGGGTTACAAAGCACTTACAGGCATCACTATCTGAAATTGAAATTTCACAGGTCTGAATGACAGATGCAACTCAATAATCCTACTGAAGCTTGCAAAAGCCAATATGGTGACATGATAGAGAGGTCAGAATAAACTAAGTTAGCACTTAGCCACAATACTAGTGCTTCTGGATGAGCATCTTCAAAAATGGCTTTGAAAATGGGAAGTGTCTTTGCCACAAAGAGTCCAGTGTTAGGCACATATCAACAAGAATTTGACCGAGTCACAAAAATTTGACTGTATATGCAAACTTTGTGGGGTGAGCAGAATTTAAATACCTGCCCTGTATTCAGCTTGACTGTACTTGATCCACTGCCATTTTAAAAGTCTTATTTACTTATTCTCTCCACAGTCCAAGCCAAAAAATATAACTGACAAAGCTGAGAGGGAGGTAAGTTCTCAACTGGATGAGCCACCACTTATCTGCTTATTTCTCCAAGAAACACTTCTCAGGTGATAGGACATAGCATTCAGTTTATTGTCTGATTCCTTCCCCTCATACTTTCTGTAATATGGCCTATGCAGTATTTTGTAAGAACAGCCTTAGGCACTAAGTGCTTACAGATGTCTAATTTCACTCTTGAGCAGCAATCCTAGTGAATGAAAAGGGACCACTCAGCTGAGTAAAATTAAGCCCCTAAGTCCCTGCAGTCAAAATAAACAGGAAAAATGAGCATAACAACATTTGGCTTCATAAAGTAAAAATCCCCATAGCAAGGAATTTACCTCACCATAGCTACAAAAAGCTCTACTTTGACATTAAAACCAAAGTATTTCCTCCAACACAAAACCAGCTTTAATTTATCCTGAAGCATTTGAAGACACAAAGAAACCCTTTATTTCTTTTTTTTTTTTTAAAAAAAAGGAAATATTCCACATTTGAGCTCTGTTGCCAAAAATAGAACATATCTGCAACTAGAGCTATCGGAACGGAGGACTATTTTTATACCATGTCTAAAAATTGCCAAGCAATACAAAAATGGACCTATTCATGTCCTGCACTTACATCAGAACTCAGAATGCTGTTTCGATCACTCCTAATATTATTTTAAATTACAATCTGTGAACTTAAAATCCAAAGGAAACCAAAGCATTTACCTCAATGTTTTCTTCCCCAAACTTCTCCATCGCAGCCTCTTCAGAATACCCACAAGCTCCATACTCCAAAGGAGTGAATACAGTGGTTGGAACATTCACATAGTCACACTGTAGTATTCAAAACAAATAAAAAAACCCCACACAACATCAGCAATAGAATCAGCACAAAAGGTAAAAATTCAATGGTCTGAAATTTGGACAGGAAGAAAAGTTGGATTATTTAGATTTCTGAAAGGTACTTCTTTTCTTTTTTTTAAATTTAAAATGTTTTTTATGAATTAAGCTACAGATTTGGTGTTGTCCCTCTCAAAGGCCTTAACTAGAGCAAGGACAGACAATTTAAAGTTACATGGACATTAACATGAATAGATTAAAAGGAAGAGGAACTTCAGTACCCCGGTCTAAAAACATACCAGATCAAAGGTACGTTTTTAAAACAGAAAAGAAGCAGACTGCTCAACTGCCTATACAAAGCATGCTATTTTTAATCTGGATATGCTACAAAGAACCCAACCATCAAAAACCATCATCTTTTTTATCTGCTGTGTCCTAGATGGTGACACCAAAGACACAAAGTACAGCCATCTGAAGGGACAGCTAGAACTAAAGATGATACCGTGTGCCTGATTTACAGACCATGAGAAACAACCACCAACCCCTGACTTCACTGTAGCTTTTACTGTGTGCTAGAAGTTCTCTCTCTGGGCAACCTCTATGCCTGATCACCTTCACTGTAAAGAAGTTCTTTCTTATGTTAAAATGGAATTCAGGTCCCTCTGAGTGACAGACAGCACAACCATTGGGTACCTCAGTCACTCACCCCCAGTTTTGTATCACCTGGGAACTTGCTGAGGGTGCACTCTGCCTCCAGACCATTAATTCAGATGTACTGGACCAAGTATCCATTGGTGGCACATCACTGGTGGCCTGCCTCCAGCTGACCTTTGCAATGCTAGTCACAGCCTTGTAAGCCTGGCAGTTCAGCCAGTTTTCTGTACACCTCACTTTCCATTTATCTAGCATGTACTTCTTGGGCTTGTCTTTGAGAATGTCATGGGAGACAGTGTCAAAAAGTCTTTACCAGAGTCAAAGTAAAAAACATCCAGTGTTCTCCCCATACCCATTAAATTAGTGATTCTGTGATAGCAGACTAACAGGTTGGTCAGCTTTGTTTATTCTTATTCTTTGTTTATTCTTTGTTCTTATTATTTTTAATTCCTATGGATTTCAACCCTCATTAATTGCCTTTGTGGCTGGGGATCAGCTAAGATGCTGCTTTCCATTCTTTCCCTACCTATCCATAAAACTTCATTATGTTTCATACAATCACCCTTTCTGGATTTGTTACAACAGCAATGTATGCCAGGATCCTATCTAAGTAGTTACTAATTTCTTGGATTCACTGAAAGAGATGATGCTTTCTTTGGCAGCCTAAGGATTTTCATACCTAGGGAGACAGATATCTGGCATAAAATGTAAATTAAGACATATCCATACTATTGCACTGAAAAAAAAACCCAAACATTCTGGCTCCAGCTATGGTTCTCTTAAACTTTGCCTGGCTGATGTAATGACATTATGCCCAATGACTGAGGATTCTGTTTCTGCAGTTACCTGCCAGCCTAAAATAAACAGCTCAGTTAAGCTCTAAATCTGACCAGCAGCTGAACTTGATGTGAATACAGCAGGCTCTGAAAGAGATAAACCTTTATGCTTATGCCCTGTTCTTATGAGGGTGACACAAACACTGACATCAATGGTGCTCAGATAACAGTTCTTGAAAGGAACTCTCCCTTCCTCCTGCTTTAAAGATAATGTGCAAATGAGCACCCATGTTAGTCCTACTTGTACTTGACTACATAGCTTGACTACAGCTGCTATAGTAGGAAATGGAAACACTGAACAGATGAACTCAACATCTCAGGTGCTGACTTATTGGTGCATTTTATCTTCCTTTCTGTCTATATTCAGTTATAAAGAGAACTATGTATTACATTGAAAACATATGGATGAGAAGTGAAAGAAATTGTGAAAATAACAGTGAAAATTAGGACTATCACAAACCCTTCTTACACTTACTTAGGAAATGAAGGTAGGTTTAGTAATTAAATGCCCTTGAATTAGAGTTAAAGCATTTAAAGGGAATGATTGCTGAATATTAGGGAAAGCTGTAGAGTTAAAAATTATTATTTCAGTTAATTTTATTATCAGTATACTCTGAGAGAAAAATAAAACCTCTTAATAGGAAAAAAACCACTACTGCTAAATCCATAAGGCATAAATACCATCCTACACAATTAGCAGAACGTATCTGCAGTAATATCTTTGCAAAGGGGAAATTAAAGTGATCATCAAAGCTAATCCTTAAAAGCCTACTCAGTTTTCTATAAGCAAGCAGACCTGCATTCTGCACTTAGAAGTAGAGCAGTGACAGTGTTTTGTGGAAACTGGTTCCTTACCTTTCTGGTTGCCCCACCATAAAGCCTTCGGACTAACAATCTTCCTGCCTGGATTGCCACTGGTGTGAGTTCCAGCTTGTCCTGCAGTATATCTCCAACAGCATAGATATATGGCACATTTGTTTGCTCCTGATCGCTGACAGGAATTTTTCCTGTTCTGCAATTTAAATTAACAAGAAAAAAAGATCCACGTGTTCTGCTGTGAAGACCAGAGGTGTAAATAACCTTGCAGGAGTCAGGCCCTTTAGCTTTTAAGAGCAAGGCATGTATTTGAAGCATGAGAGGAGGAAGTCTTATTCAAAATCTTACAATCTTGGGCAAGAATGTAAAGTAGTGCAAATTTCACCAGAACTACAGGAATTTACACACTGAGTAAGGAGGTAGCCTGAGAAGTTGTGATCCATCTCCTAAAATCAATTCCTCAGTGAGGAATCCTTTTCTCAAAAAGCCTCTACTACCTGCTGAGCTATGTACTGGCAATGCTGAGGAATGACAGTCAGAAACAATCTCCCATTGGAGCTGTAGGACACAAGAACTTTCTCCATTTCTTCAATTCTAGTCCAGTGGCTGAAGCAGCCACTATAAACTTCTACACATAGGGCAGAGGCTTCTACACAGAGACAGGTCAAGCTCTTAGACACTCTACTTAGGGGACATCCACCAAGGTTTTCAGCTATCAGTGTACTTAGCTGGTGGATGTTTTTAATTATTAATATTTCCCTGTTTATTAATAAATGAGTTAGTGCAGTAATCACTGCAGGAAACACATGTAACAAGGAAAACTAATCAGACAAGCACACAAACGGTCACAGAATTACTTGAGGAACCCATGGCAAGCCCCAGATTAAAATCCAATTTCCTCAATTTTGCTCATTAACAAATATAACTGTTTATGCTATCAATTTTATAGCTCACTCTATGAAGCTAGTAGTATGTCCTATTGACAGGAAGATATGTACTATTCCACAAGATAACAGGGGCCTGAGAATTTTAAGTGGACCAAAATTTCCACTTACTTAAAACATGGCAACAGTGGCCTTCAGCAACACCAGTCACTGCATTTATTTATAAAAATATATCATTTCCTCTGCACTGCTGTTCCATAGACTACCTAGTCAAGTTCATGATCCTGTGGCTTTTCTTCAAAGGGAACATCTTCCAGGCTCCACATGCCTAGAAGATGCTTTAGTCACCAATATCAAAAATGCTACCGACAGCTCCACTCCCTGGTGCAACAACCTCAGTACATGAAGCATGAAAACCTCTCAGGACTGTTCCCAAGGGTTTCTGTAAGGCAAGAACTACACACCTGCAAAATTCCAAACACATCAACTCCAGCTGTGAGTTTAAGGAATGCTACTTTTATCTTGTACTTTAAGATTAACACATAGTAGCACTTACATTAAAAATTTAAACAAAACCCACCACACAGAAGCTCTGTATGAACAGAGAGAGTATCTGCTCCAAGAGGTGGGAGAGGTAAAAAAAGAAACAGGAATGAGGATACAAGGAACAACTGACAAATGCTGGAAAGCTCAGTCAATGGAAGAAGCTGAGACTGAGCTGTGAACCTCAATAAAATGGAACAGACTCTCTTGACTCCCAGCATTTAGGAACTGATATTTCAGTATCAAAAAACAAACATGACAGAAATATGGGAGAAAATGCATCTATCTGCTACAGTCCAAGTATATGCAAAGGGGAAACATTTTTTTTCCTCAAAGCATTTGAATGTCTATGCACCACTACCACTGTAATAGGAAGTGACAAAAGCTCAGTTAGTTATGAACAGACATCTGTCCTTACTTTTCATTGATCTTCACTCCAACTTTGTCCAAACCAATTTTTCTTGTGCACGCATCTCTTCCAATTGCTAGCAAGACCTGCAAAACAGCAATTAATATATTACTCCTTTTTTTTAAACCTCAGCAGTGCATCTGCGTGTAGCTATATATTAATTTCACTATATGCTAAGAATCAGTAGCTATGGCTTGGTCACATTAAAATGAATACGTTTGTTACCCATTCGAAGAGTTCAGGACAAGCCAGACCATCATGATAACCTACTAATACCAGCTTTTAATGATTAAGATTAAATACAGCCATTGAATTACATCCCTGGAAAAATACCTGAAGAGTATTCTCAACAAATCAATTTGGATTGGATTCTTTATTTACTTCCTTGCACTTTTATACTGAAGTGTTAAACCATACCTCCACCCTCTACCAGAGCAGATGACCCAGAAACACTCCACAAGAGAAGGGCTCTTCAGGAAGGAAGCTGAGATGCTTAGGCAAACAGAAAGACCATCATTTGTTTTGATCAGGAAATGTAATTTACTTAAATAGGCTCTCAGCCAAGTCACTGACAAGAAATACTATTTGTTTGAACATTTATTCAGAATGATGGACAGTCCAGGTCAAGTTCCTACTCATCCTCTCAACTTGGCTACCTTAACAAGCATAACAAGTTCCATACTCTCACAAGAAAAAGTGCTATGTGCTTTGCAGTTCTGGAAAGCTGCCCAGGTAGCTACACAAACTTCTCATACAACAACTAAACCCTGTGCTGAAGGAATCTGAGATGTACTTCAAGTCTTTTACACGACCAAGCATGCCAGACCTTCAGAGCTGAAGGTCTTAGTATGCATCACACAGAGCTCACAGCTACTATGAGTGACAGCATTGCAGTGAAAGATGTAGTAGCAATAAGAAATCCAAAGTTTCCTTAACAAAAAGATGGCACCAATTTGCTAGCTAAAAAGCTTTCACTACTATGGATCAGGAAAAAATAGTATTACAACACTGTGGAACAGCACTGCTGTTATTGTTAAACTTTCTCATAACACACACCCTCAGATGCACTCAGGGCTTGTTATGGGATGACTGAGGCACTACAGAGGTAAATGAGGTCACTGGCACACAGTGGGTTTTGCAGTCTAAAATCCCAAGCTAGCAGATGCTTGTCTTCATGCACTCTGTGTAGTTCCAAATTATTTATTCACAACTTTTTTTTTTTTTTTCCCCAGCACCAAGACTTAAGAAAATGAACAGGGTGAGGAGTGATGGAAACAGTCAATCAAATATATAATGACATACCTGCACACTGCAATTTTACTGTTTAAAGTGTGTAATGAAGGTTCCTGACTGACTTGCCACAGGGCATTATTTGCTTTTGTGAAGAAGATGTGTCAACAACAGGTCTTGAGAAGACATGACACTTGTTTGTTTAGCTCTTGCACAGACCACTGATTTCTGCTAACTCCAGAACACGCTTTAGTTACAGTATAAGTTATAATAAATCTTTACTTATAGCTTATGACAAATATCCCACTGGGGAAAAATTCTGCAACTGGTTGCAGATGATCAGGTTCATCTACATCCCAAAGCTAAAAAACAGGTTTCAAAAGCATGTAGGTGATCTGGTAAGGCACAAGGGAGTCATGTCCATGCTGTGTAATTAGCAATACTGTAATGATTAAAAATAATTTTTAAAAATCTATGCCATGGATAAAAATACTCCACAAAATATTAATATTAAGTGGAAGTGTGTTCCATATTATTTATGTATATAGACAGGACTTACAGTATTGTATTCCCCTTCAATTATTTTATTCTCCTTTGTGGACTTGGCTATAACTTTCAATATTCCAGGAGTTCCTTCTGCAACTTGCTTGACCTAAAACATTAAAGAAAAAAAAAAGGTTAGTTTCAGAAAAAGTTATGCAAATGTATCTTTGTCCCACCACATATCTTACCATTAAAAATAAGTGTTTAGCTGTAACCTAAAATTCAAGCATTCGTTCTACAGGTATTTTCACCCTTCTCTAGAATTATAATTACTTTCATATTTAAACATTTTGAGATATCTCCATGCACTTATTCTTATGAACATGACAGTAAGGCTTTGTTTCTGTTTACAAAAGTTTATTGATAGCTAAGTTCTTGCCAAAGACCACATCACCTGCTACTAGGGGGGAGGAGGAAGGGAACTCTTCAAAACCTGGAAACAGCATCATTTTCTTCAACCACACCTTGAGAACAATTGTGATTCCCATCCATGGGAAGCCTCAGTCACAGCCCAGCCATTTACAGGCTTTTGCCCTGTTTGAATGGTCTCATAATGGTATCATAAAGCTGGCATGGCCTTGCAGGAGAGGGCAGCAGCTGGCTCTAAATGGCTGAAAAAACACCAGCAGCTTAAGGAAAAAAACCTCTTCAGGGTTGCCTAGAGTCACCATAAATAAATATTCCCAGTTTTAGCTATGGATCCAGCTGCGTGCTCTCGCTCAAGTAATGCAGCAGATTGCTGCCTATTCCAGCAAAAGACTAACATTTTTGCAACAGTGCTTTTTGTTCAGAGAAATAAAAAATAAAGGTTTATTTTAAACAAAACAAAGATCCAAGTACTCCCCCTTCCACATCCCTTCCCTCCATATACCAGAAAAATAAAGCAGAAAGAGGGAGAACACTGGGGTTTTTCCCCAAACACCACATTTTCCTCTGATAAATACATCAATTAAACAAGCAAATGGACTTTGAAGCTACATAGGTAGATTCCCTTTTGTCCTCATTAATCTTCACTGGACTGAGAAAGGATTGGGTATCCTCAAGTTACAGTCCTTTCCTTACCCTCCCAGGAAAAGCAAAGCCACCCAGATTCTTCCCAAGGCTGGCTTGGGAATACAAGAGACAAGTACATGTGATGCACTTCATCCTGGGAAACTTTTAGTGTTCATTCTACAGCAGAAAAAATTCTTTTCAATAGCTGCCCTAGCTCCTACTTCTTATTAAGTATTTGAAAACAGAAAAATTTCTGATGAAGTTCTCTTTTAATTAAAAAAAGACCCTAAACCTTCTTGGCCATCTTACTAATTTCAAGGGATCACTATATTAAAACTCTACTATTAAAAGAAAGCATTATTTATAAGAATTCATTTTCTGTCTTCAAACGTCCCAATGAAGGGTTTTGATGTGCAAAACAAACAAATTCCAAACCAGTGTTTGAAAGAGACAAGAAGATTTAATAAAAACATATCCAGCAATTAAATTTTAAGGACCTACTCAACTGAAAACAGAGGCAGTGGCAATATGCTAGGTTAATGAAATATTTTATTCCCATTGAAATCAAAGATATGTAGTGAAGGGGCAGGGTAAAATACAGAAAAGTGCATTTTGTGGCTACAGTGATGGTCTCCTCTTTCAGGATATATTTGGAGAAGGCCACTCACTAATTAGTTGAAATGATATGTTTCTTTCAAGATCACCTCCCTTTCACAGTTCCCAGAAGCAAAAAGCTATGTCTGAAACAAAAGCTAGATAGTCATCCCTGCTTTTCATACAGCATGGGATTTCTACAATGCAAACAAGCATAAAAAGCAAATCTCCTTGAAATATCCAGTTTGACTCTCACAGCAAAGCTCTCACACTCTGAGATGGTCAGATCCACAACGTGGCAACTGGCAAGAGAATTTTTTAAGCTGCTCTTGGTATTGCCAAGGGAGAAAGTGAAGAGTTGTCACTCAATTTAATTTTTTAATCCCCTAAGTGTTAAACTCAATAACATGCTGACTTAATGCCAAATTGGAAACTGCTAATACATTATCTCCTATTTCATAATAATTAAGCACTGATTATTGTGAAAAAAACATTAAGAAAAATACTCTTAGCACTCTTGGAAGTCTTTGCTAGGTCAATTTTACATTAGAAAAGCCCCAGAGCTTATCTAATCTGCTTTTCAACCTGAATTTGCCTACACATGTACATAAGTAGCAGCACCAGTGCTCCTACTGAGTTCAAAGGAAATTCATCAAGTATTTAAGGACTCTGCCTAATAAAGGATATAAATGGATACTTATGAAGCCCATTTACTTTTCTGGATAGTCCACTGGCCCTGGACACATCAGCAGCATTTGCTGGCTGACAATCTGAGAACCGGCAATGAAAAATACGACTAATTTGTGATGCACTGGCCCTAATCTTACAGGATATTATGTATCTGTTTAATTACCAGCCTGCAAAAAGTGTCACAGATATCAGGAAAACTGATGATTTAAGTATATTTAAAATTTGCAAGACCAGAATAAGCAGGAGTAACAACACTTTTCATGCAACACACACCAACCCATCTAATTCTGATAAAAATGACGAATTCCAGAATCTCACAAAACCTTATATTAAGACTAAATTGTACCTTTCAGTTATATAAGATTCATGAACTTACTTGATTTAAACAAAAATTAACCCATACTACATAGTAGCAGAACTTTTTATAGCAAATTCAATTTTTGTATTCACTACAATAATTTACATCTTAAAACATTATGCTAGGCATACTGCAATCAATTGTAGTCATGTATCACTTTGAGCCTACCTCAATTGGCACAAACTCCCTAATAAAGGTGACTCCATGTTCTTCCATATATTCACCAATTCTGTTTGCAATATCCTGGTCAAATCCTCTTAGGAGAATGGATCTCACCATTACAGTGACATGTAATCCAAGACCTGCAAGAAATCCTGCACATTCCAAGGCAACATAGGAAGCTCCAACCACCAGGGTTTTCCCTGGACAGTAAGGCAGAGAGAAAAGATCATCACTGGTAAAAGAAAAAAAAAAAAAAAAAAGAGGGAAAAAAGGAAAGAAGGTTAGAGACAACCAAAAGAATATATTGTGCTGTATATTAACTCCTTCCACAAGAATAGCATTGTATTCTTGTTCCTGCTCACTAGAACACTGAACTATTTATTTTGGAAACTGAGCTGGAATACAAGCTCAGCACATGACAAATTAAAAATTTCTAATTAGGACTGCACACAAAAATAAGAATATGAAAACAATGCATCACCACAAAAAACTTGGGATTTTTTTTTTACCAGAAACTAAGGACAAATTGTTAAAATAAGGTAGGTTGTTGGGGTTTTTTCCTCTGAATCTTGCTCCAAATACTTTGGTGAAAACTATAGCTTCCTCAGAGCTTTAAGGAAGGGAAAGGGATTCAGCCTTAAAAGAAAAATACCACCCTTACTTCTCTGAAGTCTTATGCTTTTACTAAAGCATTGTAGACAGTGTCAAATATACACAGACAATAAAACAAATGCAAACCACAGTAAAAGGCAAAGATGGAGGTACAAAATTATGGAAAATATGCTTATTTGCCTGTTTTCCATTTCTTTCAACTGCTTCATCAAGCTGTGTCAGTTCTACCACACTTTGAACCTAGGGTATGAAATCAGGGCTTCTCAAGGAAGCAGGGACACATGGAGGCATCAAGCTTGCTAAGCAGAAACTTAGGCAGAGCTTTGCACTGCAGTTCTCCCTCAATTTAAATCTAAAATAAGTGCTTCTTTCTCAGCCAACAATTGCAAAGTCTAAATAAAGATGCTCTCTGCTAATGTTGTGGTGGAATAAAATGTGACTCTACAATAAACATTGCCCAGGTAACCCACTGTAGGTTACACAGACAGCCTCAATCCTACGGTCTTTAACTGGGGCATTCATGGCTCTTCCAATTTAATGCTATTTTGAAGCATCACTTTATGGGTTGTGTTATCTGTTACTTTTAATTTCACTACTACTTGATAGAAGGCAAATATACAATATACTGTTTTGGTTTCACAAGGATTATGTCAGTTACCTGTTTAATTGCCATGGGTTTACAAGCGTGTTATTCCAACCTCTGTTTCTACATTAAATAGTTTAAAAGTTACTCTGATATGAAAACACATTTTGTTTGCATATCACTTGCTTTTGGTCAAAATTGTGCTAGAATTGCTGTGTCTTACCAATTAATCAGACATTTGAAATGGGCTTTCCCAAAAGCTGAATTAATTTCACTGAATTAATGACTGACTTTCCCTAACAAAAAGTTACATAGAAAAGAAAACCATCGACCAGGCAGTCCAGGTCATGCTTCACCACCTTCTCTTAGAGATGGTGCATTTACACATGGTAAATGATTTCATATTTCTCCCCATTTTACCTGCTAATGCAGTATTCCTTGTCTCCAGGTATACCCAGATAGCGTGGTCGTTCACCAGTGGCAATGAGAAATCTCTCAGCAGTATATATTGTCTCAACTCCTCTTTTATTTGTTGTCTGTGGACAAAATATTAGTCACAGAATCATAAAATGGTTTGGGTTGGAAGGGACCTTAAAGATAATCCAGTTCCAATCACCTTGAAAGCGCAGGGACACCTCCCACTAGACCAGGATGCTCAAAGCCCCATCCAACCTGGCCTTGAACACATCAATGACTTCTCTGGGGAATCTGTTCCAATGCCTCACCACCCTCACACAGAAGAATTTCCTCCTGATGTCTAACCTAACTCTACCCCAATTTAAAGCCACCATCTCTTGCTGTATCACTACATGCCCTTGCAAAAAGTCTCTCCTCAGGTTTCTTTTGGGTCCCCTTCAGGAACTGGAAGGCCACTTTAAGGTCTCCCTGGAGCATTCTCTTCTCCAAGCTGAAAAACCCAAACTTTCTCAGACTGTCTTCATAGGAGAGGTGCTCCAGAGCAAAGCGAGTTAGTCCAAAGTGAGTATTTCACAGTTCTAACACAGGAAAAAATATCTTATTTGAAAAACATCTCTATTCAGAAAGTACTACATAAGATCCAGCAAACACTGTTAAGGAGTACCTTAATTGTGTGTGGCCCAATAAATTCTCCATATGCATTCTCATACGTGACTTTCTTGTCTCTCAGTGCAACCCGATAGCCCCAGTTCAGTGAACCGATGTAATTCTGAACAGCTTCTGTCATGGTCATCCAGTTGTGTTTGACTGTGAGAAACAAAAGAGAAAGGTTCATCTTTCAGTCTGGGAGTTCTTTTTCTATAACCAGCCTTGTATTCTCAGACAGGTATTTTTCATGGTCCAGTTACCACTGCCTTATTCCTTCTTTGGTTCAGGGTAACTCTAGTGGAATTCAAAGAATGACAACAGTGTGGACAACACAAGGGGTCACAGTGGAACAGGTATAACTTAAACATGAAAAATTTAGGCTTACTGCATTACTGATAGTTTTCTACAGACACATTCTGGGAGCAGGTGACACTGCTCTACAAATGACGACTACACATCTCTGAGAGGTGCCTCTGCTGTTCCCCACTACAGCATTACATCCTAAGTAAATCCCAATCCAATAACCATGCACATTAGAGCTAATACAAAGTAAAATTCATCTTCTTACACAGTAGTGACAAAGACTGAGGGAAACAAAATCCTTGCCTGCAATTACCAGTAAGTTTTTAACAGGGGACATTCTGGGGCGTTCCCTTAGATGTTGTGTTACCTTAGTACCATATTGCTTCTATTCACACAGCAATCTTTTCAAATACTAACATGATCAGGAGTTATTAATAAACAGATTAAACGCTACAAGGCAAGAAGCCCCATGGCTTTGGACTTGAAAAGTGCTTCAGCTTATGTGTAATCTCTCTGAAGCTGCCTCACATTGTTAAAGCCAGCTTAAGTGCAACACGCAGCCAACTGTGAAAAGAATCTCCAGATCTTCAGCAAAAGTGAGAAAACTGCAAAAAATGTTTTCCTTCTTTACCTTCTTCTGTAAACTCCCATCCAAATTTGCGTGAATCTTGCAAGGCTTGTCCCAGTAAAGCTGCCTGGTGCATCAATTTTTTAGGTATACAGCCCACATTTACACATGTTCCTCCAAGACCTGAGGGAGAAGAGCAGAATGCATTTTTCACACTAGTGTCACTGATCTCAAAGGAGAATCAGTCTCTTTGTAAAGCTCATTTATAACAAATTTGCAGTGAGGAGAAATTTACCCCATGAGTTTCCCAGAGGTGTAGGCACGACAAAGTCCAGCACCAACACTTTCTTTTCATATTTGGCAGCCTCCTGCAAAATAAATTAAATAAAACACATATTTAAATATTAGAGGTTAAATCTGGAGTAGATGATAATATCACACTTTGCTGAAAAGCTTTGTGACTTTTAATTATGCAATAATGAATGATTTGCAAGGGAAAAGCCAGACAGTCATTAATCTTCTGAATTAATCTGTGTACTCAGTATGGAAAACAGATGAAAGGAAAAAAATAGGCATTTATCCTGCTACACAACAGCATGGCACCAGCTGGTACACAGAAGACTCTGGGAGCTAAACCTCCTCTCTCCTCCATCCTGTCAGTTTGTTCTCACTATTTCCCAACATGCCCCATTTACTTTTAACTTACTTAAGAAATTCTTCATTAACCCAAGTTTTGCCTTCAAGGATGGGTTCTCAAACATTTGTTTGAAACCATACCACACAATGGCATAAGCAAGCATGTGGCCAGGTATTACAGCTGTGCTTATCCAATCTTCTTCCTTGAAGTAGGAGGGAACACTCAATTTTGAGAACAATTTGTAGTTGTCAGGATCAGCTCCTGCTCTTCAAGTTAGTCAACCTATGGCAAGCTGACTTTACTCTCAGGATGTACAGATGTCATCCAGATTAGAAAAGTGGTTTATTTCATTATACCTCACCTGAGAAGTTTAATTAGCAGCCCTACAAGCAATGTACGCAAATGATACTGAGAACTGGAATTTCTATACTGGTTCCATTAGTCCTTTTGTGCTTCTAATGAAAAAGGCAATATCAACAGTGATAACTGGTACCAGAGAAAAACACTTAAGCACCGCATAGCTGGGAAACAGCAATGAGAGATTCTGCCACGAGATTCAGCAAAATAACTTTGATATTTGGAGTAACCACAACTGTGCTGCATCACATGGTGCAATCTTAGGCTTGTAAGCAATAACAACTATAGGCACAGGACATTACCCTAAGGCCTTGGGTTTGGTTTGGGAGGAGCTGGGCTGCTTTCAGCATTACGTTACCAGCAATACTTGTTAATCCAAAGAGTTTACAATCAGAATTTCAATTTTAAATGTAACTTCCTTCATGCAAAGTACAAATTGTATTTCAAACAACACAGGCTGTATATACACCTTTGAAAAATATTGATGCATCTGATTTCTGCTTCTAAATAAAAGCTCAAAGGTGGCCAAGAAGCTAATTTCTATCCATCAGAAGCACCTCTGAGAAAATTCCTCAGAAAGCTGCATATGGACTGAGATGAGTTATTAACATTCCTATATAATGACACCTCTAAATAATACACCTATATAATGATTCCTATATACAGCTCAAAAGAGCTGAAGAAGTGCTAGCTAACTAGAATGTATGGATTCCCAAGCTTACACTCTGCTATACGGTCACATAATACCACGCAGCATTGTGTCACCACCTGGGTAGAGATCACAAGCAGACAGAACCACTTCTCTTCTGCAGAGTGATAAATCCATGATAACCAAACCTGCCCCCTTGGCTTTCAAACCTTACTGGGGGCAGCAGAGTGCTGCATGAACACATCTAAGTTGCTTAGGGCTGGGGCTGTCCTGTGTGAGCTGACAGTGGTGGCCCTGACACTTTGGTCTGGGTCTGTGGTGGCAGAGAGTCAGTTTGGCAGGGCTTTCACTCACCGTGGAGACGTGTCCCCAAAATAACAAGCTCTGTGTAGGATACAGAGAGGAAAGGGAAGATGTGCACACAAAGCTGCAGTGAAACCCACACATTTAATCTGCCTAGTTAAGCTGCTGCAAACCTGAGAGTAGATACCTGGAACTTGGTATAAGAGTGTAGCAAGACAAACCTCTTTTAGGGCACAGCGCTCCAAGGTCCAACCAGGTGTTCCAGGAGAAACTCACAAATAGTGCTCGGAGTCTAATGCTCTCAGGGCTGACCAGCCTGAATCGGTGCTACTACTCTGAAAGTGGCCTCTCTCTGGTTTCCTCAGGTGTGAGCTTTATTGGCCCCCTAATCCTGCTCATGTGCAGTAGGGGCCCACCCTAATCAGGCACAGGTGGGCTTAACACAAGCTCATGCCCACTACCTGGCAATTAGTGGCACCTGGTTGCCTCATTTCACTACGTAAGAGCCGTGTAGATTTTTCTTCTTTGCTTTGTTTCTTAAAGCATCATATATTAAATAACTAAAAAATTAATAATCTAAGTCAGAAGTTCATGCCTGTAAAACAGTCTCATTTCAGCTCTGTGAAACTGATTCACAGTACATACATTACTACTTAGAGCAGTGATTACTTTATTGACCTACAGTCTTCTGCTCTGCTCTACAATCACTTGAGAACACTAAGAAGCAATATACTTTATACACTGAGCTGAAGGAATAAGGCAATTTATCTTCCTACCTACACGCCTTTGCTGTCCCACAGCTGAAAAATGATGCAATAAACATCAGTGCTCTAGCTTCACAACCTAGCATACGTATACAACAAAGCAGAACAGTCTCCTTATGGAAATTTCAGTGGATGACTTGCTATTAATTCAAACAGGTTTTGCATTACTGCAAGCTCCCTTTTATTCTTGTTACACTCTTCCATCCTAAAATATCACCATCCTCTGAAAACCAATGTCTGCTTCAATGCGGGTTCTTGGAATTTTTGTGGATCTCATTTTAGCTCCCATCCTATGCCATGATAACAGTGCCCCTGTCAATGGGAAAATAGTAAACTACTGAGATAGATTTTGGACATACAGCACATTACAATCCACCACTGAACACCACAGCCTTCCATTATAATAGAAGTTTTTCTAAGGGACCAAGGTTTACTGTTAATTCAATGCTATGCTGTAATATTCTCTCCTTATTTTCTTTCACTTTACGATTATCTCCTTCACTTCTCAAGAACAAAAGAAATGTCTCTTGTCTAAAGAAGTAAGCCAGCTCCAGGTCTTGAGCAAGGAAATAGTTTTATTTCAAGGAACGCTCGATTCACTTCTATATAGTTAATTCTACCTCAGTGAGAAGAGGCAAAATGTGTATAACTACTGATGTAAAGGAGAGTTACTGACTTACATTAAATTTCAGCAAGCTTCAAATATTTGGAATAATGACAACTCTAAGGGTGGTATCACAGAATAATAGAATGGTTTGGGCTGGAAGGGACCTTAAAGATCATGTAGTTCCAACACCCCTGTCATGGGCAGGGACACCTCCCTGCATCAGGTTGATCAGAGCCCCATCCGACCTGGACTTGAACACTTCAGGGAGGGGGAAGACACAACTTCCCTGGGCAACCTGTGCCAGTGTAGTTGTGGATGCGTGTGTATATTCTATATCATGGTGGATTCTTTTAACTAACTCTAGATATACTTCTACAAGCAATATCCTATACAAAAATTATAAATTATTTGTCTACAGGCAGGAAGTACCACACCCTAGAAAATAAGGCTGAGATCCTAACTCTGCCTAAGTATAGGCAAAATCTCCATTCAGGCAACTATACAAGCTCACAAATCACAAAGCCTCCCCCATTGTCAGGAATTAAAACAACATACACAACTATTACACAACAGATATTACTGTCAGCTAAAACCCAAAACCTGATGTTCATTTTGAATAGTTTTTAAAACTTCTGCCCCTACAGTGTTAAAGATACCCAGATACAAAATACTGAGGATGTCACCAACCTACTTACAAGGAAAGCATAACTTTCTGTTTTCTCTCTCATACCTTGGCAGCTGCCAGGCCACCTGAGCCCCCACCAATGACAATGAGGTCATAGTTGTAAGAATGTGGCACTGATGTCCCTGCGTTTGTTTCCATCAGTTTCTGTGGCCAGCCTTCCTCATGTGCCTGAACAGAGAAAACAAAAAGGATTAGGGAAACATTACCCACGGTGCTCAAAAATTAACATTTTCAGCAGCAAATATTGTAATAAGTGAACATAACTGCATCAGAATTTTCTGAGTTCTGCTTTTAATTAGTTTTTTAAAATGTCATCTTCTTAATCCACCCTTGAATAGCTCAGCACTTTTTAGGTACTGAACCATGAAATTTATTGTTCATTGGAGCCCTGGGTTTCCTTGCAGACCTTAGTTTTCCATATTATCACAACTCCAGTGCCTCCTCATACTGTGTACTCCATAATGAGATACATACCTTCTGACACAGGCATTCCATTAGTTTATTTTACTCCTTTCATCTCTCCTGACTCCCCTAATCAGTGTTTTTTCCCTCTGTCTGCATATATTAGGAGGCAAATGCAACAATCATATTCGATGTTGTAATAAAGCAATTACCAGCCTTACCAACTGAATGAATAGAACTGTAAAAACAATTTCTTAAAACTACATTTCTGCAACATGCCTGGGTTTGTTATTGCTTTGGTTCAGCACTGTAACTAACTCTGGTGTCAAATGGCTCAAGTGTGATCACTACTGTTTCAGAAGAGATTGTTTTTTGCTTGTTTGCTGATTGTATTTTTTTATTTAATCACACTAACACTAATACAGGAAAACAATCCCTAAGTCATAAAATCCAATTTGATGGCTCTATGCCATAAAGAACGTGGCACTGTCTTCAAAAAGCCACTTTCTGATATGAGGCTTTGCACTTAATTTGCAAAGCTGCAAGTTATCAGGGCTTAGAATCTTCAGTCCTTTGGAGTTACTGGCAAAATTTTCAGTGCTGCAGGACAGCATCTGAAGTGAGTAAAAATCAAATCTCTCAGCTCATGTAAACCAGCAAGTGTCAACTAAATTAATGACAGGATTTTTAAGACCAAAAAAGTAAATAAAGAAACCCATACTTGAGTCACTTAACAAATCTGCTAACTTTTATTCCACTGTTTCTCTCTGCCTAACTAGGTAGGCAGTTCAGTACTACTGCAACAGCCATGGCAAATAAAAGGAAAGAAAGAAAAAAAGGAAGACCCAAGAAGTTTTTCATCCTAATTTTTTTTGTCTTAATTTTGTTTTGCTTTAAGCAGCCCACATGCTCAAGCCATTCTACAGCCACCTTCCTCAGAGGTTAGGTTATTCCCTGTGACCATAACTCAAGAGTGTCTTAACCTAGAGAACGCTGCCAATGCAGCCATATCACCGAAAAAATCCCCTATCCCTCCAGCAAACTACACAGCAATGTCAGCATAAATTCAGACCATGCATCTGCCTGTAGTAAGTTACATTTTAATAGTATTTCATAACCCTGGGTAGCAAGGTAATAGTAGAAACAAAGCCTAGAAAACACCTGTGGCTGTTGTGAAGACATCAAAAAAGACCACATCTTCCTTCCTCTCCTCATCCACCACCCCCATACATGCCACTACTACTTTGTGCTCATTTGCTAACACAGCCAAGCTCACACTTCCTTTGGCAACCAGAGTGAAAAAGGAGCACCTATTCTATTACGAGATGCAGTTTCGCTTTATTCATATTTAGGGACGTAAAATTAGAGAAAGTATGTCATTCTCCTCCAAAACACACCTTGTTTGCTCAGAGGAAACAGGATGCTGTGAAGCTCAAGGGCAGACTAACTCCTACACACTCATCAGGCACAGCTACCAAGATGCACATAAAGAAACCACAACACTTACCCAGGAAATTTGCTTAGATCACTACCTATATCACAGTACTTTTTTTTCTTTTTTTTTTTTCTTCCAAGAAAAATGCTTTATGTTTTCACATGTAATAAGAAAATTCAGCTTTTATTCCCTACTGTTTGATTCATTTTCCATTAGTTCCTCATGATCATTCTTCATTAAACCATACTCTAAGTTTAGAGCAAAGTAAATTAGAACCTTCCCCTCTGAAAACACCTCTTTAAAGAGGCCAGAATCTTTAAAAATTCTGCTTCCATTTACTGGGGGAGTTTGTTCATGACCACGATCCCATCCAGAGAACGGATCTCCTCCATCCTTCTCCCAAGAACTGCAATTTTTAATGGAAAGCCTGCATTCTCATTACTTTTTAGTGCCAATACTAAACTGTAGACTTTAAAACGTATCTCTCCCCTACCTTTAAAGTCTTCTCATCACCTCCTATTTTCTTCTCCCATACAAAACCACCCGGCTGGGAAGCTTCTGCTGTTCCTTCCCTCTGCCCTTCTTGCAACTTCTGTGCTCCCTCTGTGGAACAGAGAAAAAAAGAACATTGTGTCTGGAGAGGCTTCCTTTATGAAGGCTGCGATCCTCCAGCAAAATTGTCTGGGGGAGTGGCCAGGCGGCTTCCTCATCAGCCGTCTCAGGGGAGCATTTCCTAAGGCAACTGATGAGTCATTTGCAACGTTAGGATGACTTGGTATATTTTTCTCTTTAATAAAATCCCCTCTGAGATTTGGCTGGGATTTCAGCAAGTTTTGCCAAACCACCAGTATGCTTGGAACACAGTGAGGAAGTAAGGTCTGCTGGTGCTAAGACCGAAACTTCGGTCTCAAAGGGAAAATTATTATTTTTACCTTTCTTGCCCAGACAGTGATTTTCTTATGATGTGCTGTCATTTTCTTTGGTCTCACACTTTTTAAACAGAATTCAAAGGTTTTATTTGTCTCCTTTTTTCAGTTTCCATTTATTGATATATTTGAGGGGTTTTCATGCAACCATCACCCCCCAAAATAAATTTTGCCATACGGTATTGCTCATCTTATGAAATCTTCCAAATAAATGTATTCAAAAGCCTGGAAATGATCTGTTTGTTGACAACTCATAACTCATTATATATATATATATAATGTTACATTTATACATTATACATACATATATATATGTTACATTTAATAATATATATATTTATATATTTTGTTGGAGATAGATATATCTCCACTAGAAAAGGTTAAGCGTATTAATGGAAAGGAAAAAAATAATGTCTTTACAGAGTATGATACTTTATTTGATATTAAAAAAAAAAGAAAAAAAATAAGAAAATCTCAAACTTGATTGGAACCCACTATCAGCTCTGCCTTCCTCTGCATAACTCTGAGTTGGGCTTCATTTCCAACAAGTGGGTCAGTACACACTTGCTTGTACTGAATCACATACGTACTTTGCAGTGCACCAGCAGCATTAATTATCAAACTCTTTGACACGTGCACATACTTGGACAAACAGCCATACTGAGTGCTTACATTCCGTGGGCACTGAGCCCACAAACCTGAAAAGTGTTCACACACAGACATGTGCACACATCCAAGAAGGCACTCATTGAAAATTGGTAATCCTGGCATCTCTGGCTTCTCTGAAACCTGGTGACAAAATTCCTTTGTCCCACAAAAGGTACTGGGAAAAGTATTTTGCTGATGCTGATGAAGGGATTTATAGATCAGAATCCTTGCACAATGGTTGACAGTAATATTAGTGATGGATAACACTTGGCCTATTCAAGACTGGGGGAGGAACACAAGAATTAATCTGTGTACCTACACACATGTATAAAAAAAGAAAACCAAGAACAACAGGGTTTGAACACTGATGACAGTCTTCACAAAGGAGAACTGGTTTTCTTCAACATATTATCAAAGCTACAGTCCTGCATGTACCTGAATATTTTATTCCTATAACAGGTTTGAACAGCCTCAGGAATGTTCACCTAAAACGGTGTCTTCAGTGAGATGAAAATCTAGTTGTTGGACAACACAAGCATTTATGAAAACATCTCTAATTATTTTCAGGTAGACCTGTACTAGAGGTGCCTAGCATTAGCAAAACCCACAGGCAACCATAACCTCTGGCAAGGACTTGAAAGAGTTCGGATGCAGGCGGGTGCTGCAAGGAGCCGCTCCCTTGTTGGCCTGGGCACCTTGCCAGGGGCAGGATGACAAAGCAGAAAGTACTTGGCACGTCACATGCTTGCTCTCCATGAAACACCCTTCCTGAACAGCAATTAAAATAACGCACAGTCCTGGTGAATTGATACTTTCCCGAAATCAAATTGGCAGATACCTTTTTTTTTTTTTCTGCGAGGTCACTGAGGACCTGGAACAAGGATCCTCTCTGCATGGTCCTGAGAGATGCAGCAGTGAAGAAGACCTGATTACTGCAGCAAGTCTGCAGCAACTCACAGCTATTTTAGGAAGATCAGGTGAGGCTCCTACCCACCACTAACACCACCTTTGGTTTTTGTTAGTCCTGATCAAGAAGACAGTGGCTGTTGAGTGCTACCTCACCATCAACCTGCCAAGTTCTCTTTGACATGGGGTGAGCCCATCTAACACACAGCTACTATCAAAAAGTGGCAAGCTTATTCGCTTCCACCACCGTGGGTTTTTTTTTCCTTTTTTTTGCGGGTAGCAGCAGAACTGCCAGTTTTGCTCAGCAGCTTGTTAAAAAGAGCAAAAAAAAACCCTTCTTTTCAGCACTTACCTGAACCAACTTCTGAAGCAGACTGCACTAAGGCTCAGTGCCACTTCTTGAGGAGCAGACAGAAAAAAAAATAACTACAGTGAAAGAACTATGGTACTTTTAATCCATATCCTTCCTTACTGGGAATGAGCTTCCTCACAAGCCTGCTACCAAGGCCTCTGAATTTTTGACTGTCAGTTGTGTAACTCCTGACAGGGGTGAAAAAAGACACAACTGGTTTCAGAAGGCCTTCACCAGGCAGGAACATGAGTGGCCCAAGGCAGCAGCCCACAAGTGCTTTGTGAGCAGAACTGCTACAGGATAAGAATCGTCTCACCCTGCCCACCCAGCCATCCAAGGGGCTGCCAAGGCAGGATGTGGGGACCTGTGGAAAGCACCTGCTCTTCAGCTACTTGACATGAAGGTCTCAAGTAGTGTTTCAAGGCAAAGGTCTTTGCTAGATTTTCTGTGTCACTCAAAAGGACATGATCAGCAATCAACAAAAACTTCACATTTTTGGCAATGTAATTAAAAAATATCTGATTCTACTCCAGTAGTTCAGAAGATGCCTCTAATTTTGTAACGCTTATGAACAAGCAGGTAACTTGCTTTACAGCTTTATCTTCAGGCATCTGAGAAGTACAGACTACTTTCTGCTTACTTTATGCTCAAATGAGCTTTTTAGGTGGAGAAACTTTCAACTTTTTCCTTCTCCCAGATGTGCTCATTTCTCAAACATTTGGGAGTGATAATAGCAGAGCCATTACATCATCCAGACTATGACAAAGGAAAAAACCCAAGCCTTTAAAATGCAGACCTCCTGCTTGAATCATACCACAGACTGATGCTGAGAGGCTGCCTTGCAATCAGCTGAGCTGACAAAACACTAAAGGAACGGAAAGAGGCAGGATGCAGGGAAGGATGAGAGTCTCTTAAATTACCCCTACAGGAATCAAAACACATCCACACTTCTCCAAGGGCCAGGATCAGTGGGTGGAAAATAAAAAAAATAATACTTAGAAATTGTCCTTTGGTGTAAGTTAGATCTTCAACCTGCTTCACAAGCTTTATTTTTTACTGTGGCAGAGACACAGTGCAGCCTTATGGCTAAGCAAGAGAAGCAATGGAGTTGGCTATTGAAGAAGATGTGGCAGGACTTGCTTAGTTAAGGGCTGCATGTGCTGTGCTCTAGTGATCCTGGCCAAGAAACACTGATACCTGTGATGGGATAAACTAGCAGAGCCCTGTGGCTACTGCCTTTCTTTCCAAGTGCTGATTCAGCTCTTGGCTGCTATGTCAGAGGAAGTATAAAGATAGCTTAGAGGTACGTTTGCCTTCTTACCTGAACTCAGCCAAAGTCTGAACTCATAACAAGTCAGTAACGTTAAGACCAACCTGACATCATTTACACACCGAAAATTCAATGCTCCCTGACAAGCACTGTTAATCAAGAGTGAATCACTGATGTTGCATAGATGCTACATCTGAAGGCTGTTGTATGTGAGCCCTGAATCTACACACAGGACACAGATATATGTTATACCCAGTCACATAGACTTCTCTCTGAAATTAACTACTTGTCTTTGACTATGTGTAAAGCATCAAGTGTGATCACCAGAGAGATACCACACAAATAGAATACAATCTTTGCTTTCCTTCCTGTCAAATACTAAAACAAAATCCTACCTCAGAGCATTTTTTGCACCTACTTACTTAAGCAGAAGCTTACAACAGTTGTATATACTCCATATGGTTCATAATTTTAGCCTGCAAGGAAAAAGTGGCAAATGGAACAAAGAACACTTCACCTAACCCACAAAAACATGCATCTTTCCCAGGGCTAGAGGCTGTTTTTCCTAAAGAATCTCATAGTCTGCATATGCAAGCACTGAGGAAGAAGTTAAGTGAGACTGAGATACGTACTCATTCCTTAAGACTGCTTGCCCACCTGTTGGCTGCAGTTCCAGTGAAAAACAAAGAACTTCTGAGCATTTGAATATCCTTCTCACCTGCAGGGTGCACAGAGAGAGGCTGTGCAGTAACAGATGAGACTGAACAGTGACATAATTTGCATCCCTTTCTCCCTGGATCTCAGGTCTGTCCTATTATCTGCTGGCTCCCAACACATGCAGTCTTAAGGTAGCACAAAGTACCATGCACATAAACCAGAAAATTGCCTTGATACCCCTCTGGTTCTGCCTGTCACTTGACTGACATAGTGCTGAAATGTTCAAAAGGTGTTTGAAATGATTGTGATAGGAAGCATCCCACCAGAAAGTAGATGCACAGGTTTTCTTGGCTGATCCAGAAGCCCTGCTTTTCACTCAAGGTGGGTCAGTGCTATGTCTTGAGGGCTGCAGTCCACTAACACCTTTTCATCCAAGAAGAATGAGAAGAGTTGCTAACAACACCAAAAAACTCCTGCTTAGCCTCTGTGCAGCCAGGCACTCATGCTCATAACCTGTCACATCCTGGTAGTCTGCAAAAGGAGTTCTGAAACAAGACTCAGGTCTTAGTTCCTAACAAAAGAAATAATTCCTGCCTCCAGGCATTTAATTTCCTGTTGCCTCTCTAAACATCCATGCAGCTACCATGAACAAAACACAAAAAAGCATTTTACATTCCTGATTTCAACAGGGGCATCGCTGCAGAATCATAGAATTGTTTTGGTTGGGATATTAAAGATCATCTAGTACTAACCACCCTGCCATGTGCAGGGACACCTTCCACTAGACCGGGTTGCTCAAAGCACTCCTTGGGTTGTTATGAGAAGTCCTTCAAGACCCCTTCATGCCATAGTTACTCCAGAACTTGAAACCCCACCTCAACAAGACCTGGGCTTTCTCAGAGCCTTTCCTAGTAGTGCCCTCACCACCAAAGTCCTCAGCAGTATCAGACAACTGGTACTTGCCCTAGGAAATTTTCAGCCTTTACTCTTATGTAATTATTTACAGTAAAGAGTACAGAAATTAGCCAGGTTGCTCTAATTAGCACTAATAGGGCTGTTTTCTGTGAGCATAACATCACATGCTGACCACAAAAATTTCTAAAGCATCTATAATACAAACTCTATTGCCCTGAACAGAAGAAGATGCATAAACTAAGCAAAGGTAAACTTCAGTTTATCTCTTCCTCAGTAGAAAGGCAGGTAATGCTAAACTAATTAGGTATCTTTGACGACTTCCATCTTCCACTGTATTTCAGCACTAAGCTATCTAGGTTATAAAAAACAGTATAAAGCTTCTCTGCTTCTGGAATTCTTGTAAAGGCTGTAAAATTTCATATAAAGATTAGTATGCAATCTTTATAGAAAATGATATAGGCATTATATAGCAATTTTGATGTGGATTTTTGTCTATTCCCATCAAAACTCACTTGCTTTTGGATTCAGCCATATTAGTATAATGCTCTGTCTAATCCAAATCAAAGTAAGCTACCTAAATATAGGTGTAGCATGCTCGCTTCCATACTGGATCACCTTTCATTTGGGATGACCTGAAAAAGCTGAGCTTCCTGATTTTTTTTTTTCTTGAAATTCCTGTGGCCAACACAAACCTGTAGCTACCACAAACTGTGATTAATACTCTCATGCAAATTTTTTTTTTCCTGGCCCAGTAAATAAACAACTCTCTGACAAGAGGAGGAAGTATCACACTTGGTTAAGTGTGGCACCTGAGGCACAGTGAGGTGAAGCAGGGCTGGACAGGATCTCCTGGTGCTGGTGCTATTCATTAGTCCCTACTGCCACTGGCCATAACTTTATTGTCTGTACCACAACTGAAGCCATTTATTCTTTCCTTTGTAATCAAGGCTGCATTTGAGTGACTGAGAACATAAAAAAAGCCAACAGGTGGAAAACAGCTCATACAGGATCAGGTTATTTTTTTTTATTTTGTTGTTGTTTTTTTTTCAAACAAGCTGGTATGAAAAGTGAACGTGGTTAAAGGAAAGGAAGCTTTCTGCAGGCAACCTCCCAGAATGGGCGTGAAATTTAAGGCACCATGAAGAGTACATGGGTATTTAGCTCAGAAGCCTGGGATTATTTTTTTTCTTTCTTTCCAAGCAGGGCTTTTTTAAAGGGAGATGAAGGGTGGGGGGAACACCACTTATTTTAGTCCAAAGTAATCAAAGTTTCTTGTGTTTGAAAAATGAAAATATTTGGGCGGAACAACTTAATCCTGCTTGTAGCAGCCCAGCAAACAATGACGTAGCATTTCTACGAGGTGAACGAACCAGGATAATCTAACAGGTTGCTCCCCTCCAAACTGTCTTGCCCTTGAAGCCACACAACAAACAGATGTGATGCCAAGAGGTTCAGGCAAAGGTCTGGCTGGAAACCTTTGTGAAAGATGGGTGGGAAACAGTGAAAACATTACACCATTGTGAGATAGGATTACAGGCTTTCTTTGTGTCGGGCTGTGCACAACAGTGGAGGAGTGAAGGAAGTTCAGAGCTTCCTTCCCACCATGATGCTGGGGATGGAAGGCCAGGACAGAGGCAAGGTGACCATGCCAAACAACATTTTCTTGTCTGAGCAGCTGACTTAACAAGTAAAACAGGCAAGTTTGCTAGAAGATGAAATGAGATGGGATCTCAGTTCACTACATAAACTAATTCATCAGCAGATTCTTACGAAAAACTCAGGACTAGACTAGACTAAGGTACTCTTTATTTCCTACAGAAACAGAAGTGTTTGCATACTTAACTTATTTCTTCCTTTTGCATTTTTATCTTTTTTTTTTTATGCAAACAGAAATTCTGGGTCAGATAGCATTGCAACAGCCAAAAATTACAAGGGGTTGGACAGTCTGACAGGGTTTACTCTAGATGAGTCCTACTACACGGTCAACAGTGCAAGGCACTACAGGAAAAGCAATATGCTAAGGAAAGCAACAGCTCTGACCTTTTTGGAAGACAAACAGAAGGTAAATCCAAGAGGAAGAGGAGGAAAAAGAGATGGTATCAGACGTAGCTTGGCAAGTCAGAGGACGGCTCTGTGAGGAAGACCTACAATGTGATGCCACATTCAAAAAAGGAAGTTACTGAAAAGTATAACAAAGGAAAAAAAAACAAGCAATGAACAAGCATTGAAAAGGAATTTCCCAGGACTTATGTGAGTCAAGGTGCTACAGAGTGGGAGGCAGCTGCATTACAACAGGCAGGTATCAAAAACAGAGGAGGCATCAGAGAGAAAATTTTCTCAGAAGACAGACAGGTGACAGACACTCACTTTAAACCAGCAGAAAAGGGAGAGTAAGTTACCAATTCAGCATACTGAATAAGCTGAAGTGCATGATTTTATCTGGTAGTTGCTTTGTTTTCTGCAAGCACAACCAAAAAGATGGTAAGAAACCCTAACAAAGGGTGTTCAAGATGGGCTCAGTGGAAGACCAACCTTCAGGCAGAAAAAAGCAGTGAAGTTTTATGTCCAAGGCAGTCTTGAAAATAGAGAAACTGTAACAGCGTATTAGAAAAAAAGGGACCAGTACCACACATTGTGAGGGGAAAGTACTTCTGCTGTTCACAGCAGAAATCAAGGAGATGGCATAACTGTAAACAAGGGAAGAGGAAAAACATGGGCAACCTCAATGCCACCTCCAGGAGTCAAGTCCATGCTACTCTTCTCCACGACGAGTGCTATGACACATCTGTAATTGTTATACCTGAGCAGTTCACATGTAAATTATATGGTCAAGACAACTGCAGGAAATACTGCAAAAATAAAAATATTTGCGGCCTCATTACTCACACACTCAGCAACATAAATGTCAATGGAACTTAACCACCTTTAGTGTTTACACTCCAGCACAGAACTAGGCCCACCAAACTGCATCCCCTGTTACTGTGTCTCACAGTTAGGCAATATTCAGAGGCTGTGGTATTAACACTAAAATTGAGTAGGAACAGTTTCAAAAATACTTCATTAATTCACTTTGTTGAATGCAACTCCAATTTCATTTCAAGTCCAGTAAAACTTCCCAGGTTTGCCTGTGAGCATGTGCTGTGTCCTGAGTGTCCAGTCCTGAAAGGAGCTGAGCAACTTCACCTTGAAATGGAAGACAAAGAATCAGAACTGAAAAAAAAGTCTGCTCATAAAATCCATCTAGAATGAGGATCCAGGGGGAAAAAAGCAGCACTTGAGTTGATGCCAAGGTAGAGCCTCACAGAAACAAACAATATGTTTTATAAAGCAAAAGCTGCAACTCAGGCTATCTTAACTTTGAGGTGTGCCAGTCTGGCATCTTGCTGTGTAGCTTTGATTTTTCTCATTAAGAGTCTTTGCAGTAAAACACATGCTTATAACATAGAAAACCAAAGCAGTGCAGAGATAAATTAACAGAAGGTCAGGAAAAGCATTATCTTCAAGTTATTTTCATGCCTTTACACCCACAAAACGTCATAAATACTGCACATGCAAAATGCAATTGGTGAAGTAAACTCTATGCTATTTGAAGACTGTAGGGATAACATTTTTGAAAACACAAGCTAAGGACAAGAGAACTTGTTTAATAGCTATGTTGTGCAAAATATATATATGCATTTTATCTTAATATTTCTATTTTTCCTTGTGCGGGTCATAATTTTCCTTGCCAGGTTTGCTGTTTGCTTTTTAAAACATCCTTTTAGATCTTATTGTGAATTAATAACTCTGAATTTATTATTCCCATTGTCAAATTGATGGAAGGGTGGGAATAGATCCAGAGAGTAATTAAGAAATTCTTGCAGCTAGGAACAGCCCCATTTTCTTCCTCCTACAACACACTGAGTTTAAATATGCCTTGTCCAAAGGATGTATGTACATATATTTATATGTAAATATATATATATGTATATAAAAACAAAGCAAAACAAAATGTATATGTATATAAAAACAAAAACAAACCAAAAACAGACACAAAAACCAAAACCAAACCACCGTGCTTCCTGGCTTGACTGATTACAGAAATTACTAATTTAAAATTAAATTTTAAAAATTAATTAATTTTTTCAAGGCCAGGTTGGATGGGGCCTTGAGCAACCTGATTTAGTGGAAGGTGTCCCCTGCCCATGCAGGGGGATTGGAACTGGATGATCTTTAAAGTCCTTTCCAACCCAAACCATTCTGTGATGATTTTATGAAATTATTCACATTTTAGGGTCAGTTAAACAATGACTAATTAGCTTGTTTGGATTATGTTTGTTTTTAAGTAAATTAGACATAACTATTCATATTTCTGTAATTATGTGGGTTTAGTCAGCACCCACCCTTCAGCAGCACCCACCACTCTCCCTCAGCTCTTGTCTTGGATGGGTATTTAAAACTTTGATATATTCCTTTGGGAAATATACGTTTGGTTTAAGATAATAATCCACTGGTATGTGACCATCCCAGATCCAAAGCCAAAGCCACCTAGATGCTGCAATAGAAACCTTGACATCACAGTTTAAACCAACTTCCCTGGCAAATCACTTTAAGATGCTGCCAGCATTGCAGAATGGGCAGCAGGGAGTAGCAATGTCTCAAATTGGAAAACCAAGATACAGCAAGCATATAAAGCAAAACCCAAACAATATGTTCTTTTAAGTCATTTAGCCTAAATGAGTCAGCTTCACAAGGCTGAAAAAGCCCATTAAGATGCCAGATTTAGTTCTGTATTTGTGTCGGTAGATCCAGCATCATTCAGAGGACACAGGTTTGAGTAACTCCCCAGCCGTTTACTTCACCCCAGACTGTGCTGTCACACCTGCCTAGCTTTCAATATCTGATTTAAAGCTAAATGGGGTGTTTCTAAATCACAGTGTAGTACTGCAAGCATTAGGAAAGGGAGCTGTTGATGGTTACCCCTAACTCATCTCCAGGGTACTGCACTGCCTTGAAAGTACAAGGAAAACGGGGCTCTCTTGGCAGAGGTTGAGAGTTTTCTTTTTTGCCAGTCCTTCCTGGTAGGGTTAAGGAACAGCCCCAGTGCTTCAAGTGCTGGGCCTTTAATTTAACTTGGAGGATTTTATGTGTGTGTAATTGAAGAATACTAAGCAATACAGAGCCATAATAATAAGCCTGTTTCATGAGTTTTACCTGTTATAAACCTCATCTTTGTATTTGCCAGCCCCTGCTGTGCTCTTGCTTTATGTAGTTTTATTGCACAGTCACCTTTGTCCTCTGCCGGTGTATGTTATGTTATATATTATCTTAAGGCCACCAAGGCATTTTAGCTTTGATGTTCTCCAACTGTTGCACACCTAAAAAAATACCTTTAAAATCTGACCCCTTGCCCAGGGATTCGGTAGAGCTGAAAACGTGCCTTCAGTAGCAGAAGCTCAATTAAATACAACATCCTAGGAGTGCTTTTCCACTTACGCTGTACCGCACCAGGTGTAATCACAGGTTCATTTTCAGGCACTCATTACTTCGAGCTCATTATTTCTCTGTTTCGTCAGGTTTTATACACCCGGTGAGAGCACGGTGAATTCTCTACCCAAAGAGCCCTGGAGGACCCAAGTTCTGACTCCGAAGAGGTACAAAGCGGGCTGCCCAATCTCCGATTCGCCCACTGCCGCCTACATCAAAGTGCTCCAACCCCTGCCAGGCACAAGTCACCTCCATGGACCAAGGGGAAGTTTCAACTAAGCCCAAATCTTTCCCCCTCGCATCACACGCGAAAGCCGCCGTCTCCCTTCAGGCAGCAGCTCACACAGACCCTGATACCCTGGGAACCCGACTCCGCACCGCTGCTGCCCGCACACCCACTCACTCGGAGCCCACCCTCCCGGGGCCGAGATGCTACCGGGGGCGCAGATGTCCGCCCGATCCTACCTGCCGGGGGCCGCGGCTGCGGGACACCGTCGGGCGCCCTCCGCACCGCTTTGCTCTTCAGCAGCGCGCTGCCCATCGCCCCCCTCACCGCGCCGACACCGCGCAGCCGCCCCCTGCCCTCCGGCGCTCCCTCCCCGCCCCGTCCCTCCGCGCTCTTCGCCCCCGCCAACCCGGTCCGGTCCGTCGCGATGGTGACAGGCGCGGGCGCGCACCCAGTCCCGGGGATACCGCGACCCCTGGTGGCGGACGGTTCGGGGACCGGGACCGGACCGGAGAGCCAGGTCCCGGGGGGCTGAGGCGGGAAGAGCAGGTGCCAGGGCCGGGGGGGATGAAGCAGGCGCGCAGCCGGAGCCCGCGGGTGGGGAGCAGGGGAGTCTCGCCCTGAGTTCTCCCTTCCTTCTTCTTTCTTGTTTATTTTATCTCTATTTCCAAGTGGATCTTCCTGCTGAAACCTAAGGGGTGCTGGCATAAGGAAAGCATTCAGGAGGTGTTTTAGGGGTTCGGGGGATTCTTCCTTTCCTTTCCTTTCCTTTCCTTTTCCTTTTCCTTTCCTTTCCTTTCCTTTCCTTTCCTTTCTTTCCTTTCCTTTCCTTTCCTTTCCTTTCCTTTCCTTTCCTTTCCTTTCCTTTCCTTTCCTTTCCTTTCCGTTTTCCTTTTCCTTTCCTTTCCTTTCTTTCCTTTCCTTTCCTTTTCCTTTCCTTTCCTTTCCCTTTCCCTTTCCTTTCCTTTCCCTTTCCCTTTCCTTTCCTTTCCTTTCCTTTCCTTTCCTTTCCTTTCCTTTCCTTTCCTTTCCTTTCCTTTCCTTTCCTTTCCTTTCCTTTCCTTTCCTTTCCCTTTTCCTTTCCTTTCCTTTCCTTTCCTTTCCTTTCCTTTCCTTTCCTTTCCTTTCCTTTCCTTTCCTTTCCTTTCCTTTCCTTTCCTTTCCTTTCCCTTTCCTTTCCTTTCCTTTCCTTTCCTTTCCTTTCCTTTCCCTTTCCATTCCTTTCCCTTTCCTTTCCTTTCCTTTCCTTTCCTTTCCTTTCCTTTCCTTTCCTTTCCTTTCCTTTCCTTTCCTTTCCTTTCCTTTCCTTTCCTTTCCTTTCCCTTTCCTTTCCTTTCCTTTCCTTTCCTTTCCTTTCCTTTCCTTTCCTTTCCTTTCTTTCCTTCTTTCCTTCTTTCTTTTTTTTCTTCCTTCCTTCCTTCCTTCCTTCCTTCCTTCCTTCCTTCCTTCCTTCCTTCCTTCCTTCCTTCCTTCCTTCCTTCCTTCCTTCCTTCCTTCCTTCCTTCCTTCCTTCCTTCCTTCCTTCCTTCCTTCCTTCCTTCCTTCCTTCCTTCCTTCCTTCCTTCCTTCCTTCCTTCCCTTCCTTCCTTCCTTCCTTCCTTCCTCCTTCCTTCCTTCCTTCCTTCCTTCCTTCCTTCCTTCCTTCCTTCCTTCCTTTCTTCCTTTCTTCCTTCCTTCCTTCCTTCCTTCCTTCTTGTTTTTTAATTGTTTTTTGTTTTGTTTGTTTGGGGGCTTTTCCTTTTTTTTTTTTTTTTTTCTTTTTCACACAAAGTAATGGTTTGTTCTAAAGAAATCGATTCTCCGTACAGCAGGGGCCCTTGCTGAAAGACGAAGCAGTGTTGAGGCAGAAAGCCTGATGGGGCTTATCACACTGCTCCCTCCTGGGCTCTGGGCACTTGTTTGTCATCATCATCTTGCAGTGCTGCCCAGGTCGTGGCCCCGTTGTGGTGGCTTTCAGACAAGTATCTGGGAAGAGGAGTGCCTGCCAGGGAGGATTTCTGGCGTCAACCCAGGCAGACAGACAGGGTAAGATGATAGCCACGACCCCATAAACCACCAGCACACCCGCAGACAAATGCCCTGCTGTTCCTGTCAGCTCCACTTGGAACTTTTCTTCACTCCCCACATGGGAGCGTGTGACTTGTTACACCCAACAGCAATTTATCTGATGCTTATTCTCACTTAGGGCACACACAGACAGTTGTCTGAGAGGTTTTTGCTAAACCAACCATGAATGGTTCTGGTGGTACGGATTTTCTTCTCAGTCGCACAGATTATTGGGTTGTAGCTGGGTGAGCGTGAAGGCTGCCATAACCTGCCACGGGACAACAAAATGCATGAGAGAGCCTCAGGAACTCTTAATCCAAATCCTAACACGACCACGGGGCTGCTCTGTGGTCCTACATAAAAGTGTGGTGTTCCCCCACCCCGTGTAAAAAGGCAGTGCCAGATGTTTATTCTGCAACCCCTTCAGAGTTCTGATTATGCTTTTAGTGGAAGGCTCCAACCACGTCAGCTCTGGCCACCCTGCCACAGGAGTAATCATGAGCAACAGCAAAGGACCAAAATAAAGGGAAGAAAGAAAACAGGTTAATAACTTTGAGGTTTAAGAGGCACTGCCTCGGCTTTTTTGCACACAGGATGACAACAGTTCCTATTTCAGGTGCTGAATTGCTCTTCCACTCTTGCAGTGGTATCTCCAGTGTCAGATGGAGTTTCTAATATATATAAAAAAAAAACCTAAACAACGAACCCTAAGACTAGAAGCGGAAAAAATGTCTCTGAACTCACTGTGGGGATGATCACTGAGATTTTAGAAATTATGTCTTCAATATAGATATCTATAGTAGCAAAAATATATTATGATAATGAGGATAATAATTGTTATGGACATTCAGGGGATTATTATAGCTTCAGAATTAAGTTATTAAAATAGCTTGCTGAACAAGCTTAGGGAAGGAACTCTATTCCACCAAACCCCATCTCAGTATTTTCATTAACTAGGGACTACCAACTGGCAATTCAGTCCATTTGAAAGAAACCAAGGTTTTTTTTTATAAAAAAAAACCTGGAGTGCTGCTGCTGTCCTTGAAATCATTCATAGTGTTTCATTTTACTTATTGCTTTTTAATTATGGACTAATCATGTTTCTTTTATCTAAGAAAATAAAAAGATTTTATGTTGCTGTGGTGAAGATCCACTACAGCAATGGAAAAGATGACGCTCTACATTTGAGATGTGACATAAGTCAGAAAAACAGTGCATTCAAAAATCAGAATTATCCAAAATCACTTAAAAGTTTTAAATAAGCATAATAACCAAGGAGTCTGTCCCTGCAGAACTGAATCTGGATGCTGCATTCACTTTCATCTTCTTTACTCCTCTCCCTTCAAATCATTTTCTTCTTCCTGCAGTTTCACTGGCCCACATCACCTCTAACGCTGGTTGCTACAGCTCCTCACAAACACAACTTTCAGGCCATTCAGCAAACAGCCTCAGAACTTATTTAACTCTTACCTCAAAGTTAACTCTTTAACTCAAGATCGTTTAACTCTTATTTTAATCATGACCATTCCTGATCTTGACGTCTTAAGGGAAAACTCCTTTTCCATTTTTCCACAGGCTGTGTGCTTTCTCCTGAATCATAGGTTATGATCAACTCCAAAGGCCTATGAAACACTATACTTTTGGCCGATTTATTTCACTATCTTGCCAGATCATCCTTTCCAGTTTTATCTACTTCTGTACTTTGTGTGCTTCTCTGCAGAGGTCTTTTGTTTGTTCTTACAGTGTTCTCCGTGTTAAATCTTTCTGTTCTGGGTACATGCAAAAAGTATCTGCCTTCTCTCTATTTAAATTTTGCCAAGAAATTACACTTTTTATCAGGCTGATGAGATGCCAAGTACACACATTTATCTTTATAATTTTTAGTTGACTGAACTCCACATACACATGAGGATCAGTGTTGGAATACTGAAATTTAAGCGAACATGATGACAAGAAGAATGGAAAGTGGAAAGAAGATAATGGAAGAAAATACATTCCAGTTACTACTAATGTGATCCACTGCTGCCTTATCTGTATGTCCCATACTTTTTTGTCAGTCTTTTCTCTCCCTGTTTTGACTCTTTGGTAGAGAAGGACATTGTGTTGCTCTTCTACTGCTGTAGACACCAACTTAAGTCACTGTTGGATTCAGAAATAATCCTGCATCCTGAATTCACTGGGAGTCTGGAAGTCTATTTTAGTCCCAATACCAAAGCACTGATCTAAATTTGCTTTGGGTTTGTCTGTTAGTTCCATTTGTATGAAAATTTAGTGTAGACCTTCAGAAGTGCTGTGTTAAGAAGCAGGACAGCAGAGACTGTTTCATTAGAAATATCTGTAGGATGAAGTCTTGAAAATCTGTCACATTGTGTCCTGTCTTCAATATTGGACCACTAAAAGGCACAGGCTGTATGAACTACCAGTGCTGAGATTAAGATATCAGATGTAATAAATTTGATTAATTTTTAAGATGTCTATAAAATACTTTAGTTATTAATAAAAAAAATAATTGCATTTAAGGTATGGATAATGTTCTTCATAAAGACTAAGGTGTTTTACTCTGTCTTGAAAACCCAGTATTCTATAGCAAATGTATTCAGTGCATGATTGCTGATGAAGAACCATAACAGAGCTGCAGTAATGTAAATGGTATGTCAGGGGGACCAGTCCCTCAGCTGCTTCTGAGATAATTGACTCCCAGCCCCCTGTGGCTATTACAAGAGTGATCATTAAAATAATATTAAAATTTATGTTCCCACAACGATTTCTGTACATTCCTTCTATATATAAACTGAGTGGAAGGCTGTCTCAACAAATGAAGAGCCCACAGTGCCACCTTGTTATAAAGTACAAAATTCTTGGTGCTGAATGCAAAATCACCTCAATATTGGCATCATTAAAGCTCTGACACAGTGCTCGGAATATTAATGTCACTGAAATACCACCAGTCATTTTTGAAAGCTAATATTCATCTTAACTCACATTAGCCACCCAAAAGTTTAGCCTCTTGTATAAGCTCTTGATCTAAGCTCCTTCTGTATTGAACAAAGACAGACATGTTCAGGTGGTAACTCATCCTTCAAGAGAGAAGCACTTCTAAAGAGTGAGCCTGTCCCTAGGGTCACACTATCCTAGTTTAGGCAGTTTCAAGTGAGAAGAATTCCAGTTTTCATGTTTTAAGTTGAAAGAATAAATCTCTGTCTCTGCCTTCACTGGAAATGTGAGCATTGCCAGTCAGTAGCTTAGTGCCTGTTCAAGGGAACAGTTAAAATCCACCTAGTGCAACAGTTCTAAGAAAACACTCATGGTTTAGTGACACTGCTGACACAGTGGTAAGGTGAGGAGGCCTTCAAAGAGTGCAGTTTGGAATCCCATATACCATATACTCTATACCCCATATATATCCCATGTATCTCTACATCCCATATACTCTACAGGGAAGAAAACTACAAATACAGACAAGTGCCACAGCCTCTGAAAACCTCCAGTACTTCCAGGAAAGTCCTGAATTCCTATGGTCATGCCAAGAAAACTAAGTCATCAAACCTATTAACATTGTTCAGTCCAACCACATGGACAAAATGTGAGAACAGGGGCTTTATGAAAAGCAATTCTCATAATACAGAGCAAAACTTATTTCTGTAGTCCTCCAGAGCCCCTACTCCATAATGCAAGCAGAAGAGCACTGAGAGCCTCACAACTCTTAATTCTATAATGAGAACTAAACAGGACAGAAGTCCACATTTCCTCCCTTCCTATCTCCATCTGACCTGCCTCCTGTGGCTCTCCCTGCAGTACCCAAACCAGAGCTGTAATGAAACCCACCTTTCCCACCCATGGGAGATGTAGGGTTTCACTGCATAGCCATTCAGCAGCTGCTTGTCCTCTTGCACAGTAGAATTAAATAAGACATCTCTCACCATACTTCTGATACTGAGACATTTCAGTCCTACATGTAGCTGGTAAGAGGAGAAAACCCAAAACATGTAACCACAGAATGCAGCTGAATGCAGCCAATAACAAACGTGAACAACACTTGCAAGTGTTATAAATTTAGCTATGAAAAATTAAAATTTTACTAGTACTACTCAGGTTTTTCATTTTGTATTTTGTATTGCTTGTCGTATGGCTTGAAAAAGCTTAATGGTTTCATCCTTTTCTCTTTAGCATTGATTTTTTTTTCCCCCCCGTGTTTCAAAAAGAGCCCAAACCAATGCAAATGTTATTATCCAGGAGGCACAATTGCAAAGGAAGGCTCCTGTAAGATTTCATCTCAAAATTGTGGCATTGTTTGTTGACAAAAAAGCAGAGAAGATATAGTTTCACCTCCAACTGTTGCTGTATTATTCACAGCCAAGTTAGAGGCTTTTGCCAAGATCTCTTCTAATCCTTCAGATGGTTCTGTCTGGACCATCATCTTGCACGTGTACTTTGAAGTTCTTTGTTGTTCTTGTGGAATGTTTATACTTGGTGTTTTAGACATGTTTTAACATATAAATTACCTGATTATATGTCAGTTCTGCTACAGGTACATTTCAAAGGGATTGCTGCTAGCCACATTTAACCCCACCTGGCTAAGATTAACTAGCACAACTCAAAAGTGGTTATCTTTGGATCTGCTAGCTTGACTACTTTTTCCACTGGTGAAAACAGTAAATTGATTTTTATCAAAAGGAGTAAGACTTCGGCATTCGTGCACTGCCTATCTGTCTCAGCTCCCCCACTAACTTTTGAAACATTGGGCAATTTTGATCAAATTCACTTAGTGGGATATGCCTCAGCATGTGGCATTTCCGTGCATCTTGTCAAAGAAAGGCAGCTGTGTGGTGGAGAGGAAAATGCTCAAAAACGTGTTCAGCCTTTATTGGAGATTGCACACAGGAGCTCAGTCTCAAAAAGTCTTCAGGAAATGGCTTCACTTGGCGTTTGTGACCTGTGGCACTCCTCTGGTAGATGAAAAGCTGGAGTGAGCCAGCAAAAAGAATTCACAGCCCAAAAAGCCAAAGACATCCTGGCCTGCATCAAAAGAAGCATGGCCAGTAGGTCGAGGGAAGTGACACTCCCCTTTTACTCCACTCTCATGAGACCCCACCTAGAGTGTCCAGCTCTGGAGTTCTCAGCATAAGAAGGACGTGGAGCTGCTGGAATGAGTCCAGAGGAGGGCCACAAAGATCAGAGGGCTGGAGCATCTCTCCTCTGAGAAGGCAGGCTGAGAGAGTTGGGGTTCTTCAGCCTGGAGAAGAAAAGGCTCCAGGGAGACCTTAAAGCAGCTCTCCAGTACTTGAAGGGGGTTTATAACAAATAAAGGGACAGACTTTTTAGCAGAGCCTGTAGGGACAGGACAAGGAGTAATTTTTTTAAGCAGAAAGAGGGTAGATTCAGACTAGGTATTAGGAAGAAGTTTTTACAGTGAGGATGGTGAAACACTGGAAGAGATTTGCTAGAAAAGTGGTAGAAGCCTCATCCCTAAAAATACTCAAGGTCACACTGGACAGGGCTCTGAGCAACCTGATCTAGTGGAAGGTGTCACTGCTTACTGCAGGGGGTTTCACTTAAAGGCCCTTTAAAGGCCCTTTCCAACCAAAACCATTCTACAGTTCTCCTGTTCTCCTAATATCTAGGCCATTCACAGTTCAGCTGAAAGCAGGAAAGTATATTGCTACTGATTCAGCAGATGGGAAATTGAGGCACAATATGATTAAAATTCAGACTTCCAAAGGTATTTACGCAGCTCTTAATTGAAATCTGATGGCCTGGATTTACAGCGATTTGCCTAAGGTCATACAAGAAATGTGCAGTAGACCTGCAAATTGAATCCAAGCTTGCACCTTGCTCTTTGGACCATCCTTCCAAACGAGCTGGAGTACTTTCAGAATCACACTCTGCCCAGCCCCCTGCTTGGCTGGACACCAGTCTGTTGTGAGTAAACACCTCCTTTGGTCCTCATGGTGTGGGTTGTATAGCTGAGGACTTTTATAGCTCTGCCTCTCAGGCATTCTGTAACAGTACAGACCCTACTCATGACCCTTTCAGAACTGCAGGACCACACAGCATGAAAGCCACCTGAGCACCTAGTTCCTTCCAAATCTAGCAGAAATGGTACAGTTAAAGGGGCAGTACAATCTAAAAGCAAGGTACACTTGGGTAGCCAAAGAATTTTGCATCACATCTGAAAGCTACTGATTCTTGGAAAAACAAAAAATGTCCCGAATGTCAACTAACCCCATCTGATTTCATCCTACCTGTGTCTTGGTTAATGACCTGCAAATAATTCTGGATTTCTGTATTCAGAATTGCCTGGCTCTATAACAACTTCCAAGTATCTTTTAATTAGGATTGTCTACTACAAACAAGAATGCTCTAATCTGGAAAAAAGAAAAAAAAAATTGTTTGAAAGATCACTGTTAAGAATTAAAATAAATTCCTGAAGCACCATGGAGTTCATAGGTAAATAACAGAACTATTTCCAGTCTGTTACACTCAGAGTTCCACAGTACTAAAAACTCTAGAGAATGTTAATGAACCCTCCACTACTTTCAGTACTATTCCTACCAAAATTGTATTTTCTTATTTCAGACACATACTTTTACAAGCAACAGAGTCCACACCACAAGTAAGGCACATTTTGGAGCAGGCTAATAATATCTGTTCTTGTTAAAGAGCATGGGTGCTCACCTTTGACAGCTTTCTTAGCTAACACCTACTAAGTAGAAGAGAATACACCTGAAGATTGTATTTCCTTACCGAAAATTTCAGACACAAAATGACAGCCTCACCATATAGATCACAACCTCATGACTCTCTCTTACTCTTTTTGTATATAAAGAATTTGAGCTGATCTAAAAGGAGACACAGATTGGGTACAGAATACAAGGAGGACACTGCAGACTGGAGAAATTATATGTGAACATGGAGAACAGAGAATCTAAATAACATTGGGGATAGGGAATTTGAGCCTGTAACTGATAAACATCTAGATAGCAAAGCAACAAGCATTATTCTAGATGATTTACTGAGGTTCACACGAGCTACCTCTGATACTGTCCAGAGGGGAGATGCAGATCAGACATGTTGAAATACATCTTTTAAGGATATAAAACATGAATATGCACATGTGCTGCGAATATATGGAACTTGAGAGTGCACAAAAATAACAAACCAATTAAAGGCTGCATGACAAATGTGTGACAGCAATTGTTACTAATGGAGGAACACAGGAGATAAAATTTATGTGAAAGGAAATGCTGGCTTGGATTCCCTGCCTTCAGTTGGATGACAAGTTGAACCACTGAGAGCTGTTTTGCCACCAGTAGGTGAGCTTGTTCCCACTACGCTATTGTAAAGAAAAGCATTGAATAAAATAAGTGGCTAAATAGTGTCTCCATCAGTGTAACACAGATAAATGCCAGCAAAAATGCCACAGGTGAAACAACTAATATTTTTGGTTTATGTTTGAAAAATATGCAGCAGAAAAAATTTAGGGCCATGCTTTCAAAAAAAAAGTCACAATATTGACTAGCTGCTCAAAAAAAAGAGCATTGTCTTCTCTGTGCCCAAAGAACCCACACACTTGGTCAGCACTCATCTTTCTACTTGTGAAATTCTGAGCTGAAGGAATCCATCCACAGATCTTAAAACCACACAGCAAGACAAACAGTACATTGTCATGGCATTATATTTAGTGAATACAAGCAATAAAATAAAGGGGAAAACACATTCCCCAAGGTCCCAAAGCTAGTGAATGTTCTTGCATTACTTCACATCTTCCAGGCATTTAAAAAAAAAAAAACTAATTACTGCTCGCAGTACCCAGGAGGCAGAATCAAGCTGCATATAGCATTTACAGTAAAAAACATGAGGCCATGCAAAATTTGCCTTGATGTTTTAAACTGAAAACACACAAAATACAAAAACATTTTGAGTGAATCTGAGTCTTTATATTAAAACATATGAAACTAATGTTGTTATGTGAAACCAAGTGGAAATATGTACGATTTATTGAGTTTTGCTTTCTTTAAATCCAAATGCCAGAAGAAATCTAGAAGAGGAATGTGGTGTATTTATCAGGTGTTAACCAGAAGAAGAATGCTAGCAGAGGCCACTGTGAAACACGAATTTCATCCCAAGTTTAGGTAAAATACTTAAGACCCTCAAGTAACAATGACTGTATGTTATTAAGAACTACACAAAACAATTCTTGTTGCCTCCATTGTGGAGATTGCACATACATGTGTGTTGATGGCAAATGTGTGGAATACCTTTGGCTGCCTTTACCCAGAATTGCCTCTCTCCAGTCCTAGTGAGTGGCAGGATTGCTGGATTATGAAGTGTTTCATATAAATGCTTTGTAAGAGAGGCTTATAAATCTTAGTGGAAAAGTCAGTTCAAACATCATCTTCACCCAGCAGCCTGTACTTCCTCAGAACAAAGCCTAAAAGTGGCAGGAAAATGTGGTCTTCAGGCCCTGTATCACAAGGGAGAAATTATTCTTTCAGGCTTGCAGGGAGATTTTAGTTCTGTAGAGGAAAGAGGCAACACGTATCTGCAGATCGTGTCACACAAAGTTTTCTTCTACCGAAAGGTTTGTTGGGACCTCGGTCCCACCTCAGTCTCCCTTTCACAAGGGAGAAATTATTCTTTCAGGCTTGCAGGGAGATTTTAGTTCTGTAGAGGAAAGAGGCAACACGTAACTGCAGATCCTCTCACACAAGGCTTTCTTCTGCTGAAAGGTTTGTTGGGACCTCGGTGCCACGGTCCACCTTCCTCCTTTATGGACCTTCTTTTCTTCATCAGCCTCTTCTTTCTGTGTCTGTGTGAGACCTGGGAAGTCAGACGAAGTCCCTGGGAGATGTCATGCGCTTCCTTCTCAGCCGATGAGCACAAATGCAGGTATGGAACAGCTGAAGAACCTCTCGACCTCTCTCTCCAAAATCGGTGCCTGCTCTCCCGGCAGCAGCCCCCAGCCGCTGAGGTGCCGGGGGCCAGAGGACGGGGACCAAAGCAGACGGACACAGCCTGGAAGGCCACACTCTCTCCCTTGTCCCCCACCTCCCAGGCCTTCCTTTACCACAGCCCCAGGAAAAAGCTGCTCCCGGGTCAGCGACCCCACCACACACCCCAGGGGCAGACGGAGCCCTTTTCGCCGAGGTCACGCCGAAGAACCTGCTGCAAGCGCACCCCGACGAGCAGCTTCACCTCAGCCCAGACGCGGGGCCCCCATTGCCCCTCAGGGGGCAGAAGAGACGGCCTCAAAGACCCACACACACCCCCCGAGCCGGGCGCATAAAAAGCAGGCGGGCCGAGCCGGGCCGGACCGGACCCGGCCAGGCCGGGGTAGAGAGGGAGGGTAGGAAGATAGGAGGGAGGGAGGGAGGGCGCTGGAGGGAAGAGCCGGCGCGCGTGGCGGGGAGGCGGCGCGGAGGGAGGGCAGGCCGGCTGCGGGAAGCGGGGCTCCGCGCTGGGACTGGTTCCTTCGCAGCCATTTTCTGTCCAACCAAACAGCCGATTTGCGGAGGGAGCCAACCAGGGCCGCACTGGAGGTTTGTGCCTGGCTCCGGCCAATGATTGGTAACCGGTTCCACTGCAGGCTCGAATGAAATGTCCGTCTCCCTCCCCGGGCCCCGGCGCTGCCGCCGCGCCGCTGCCACGGGGACCAGGAAGTGGGGGGCGGCGGCGGCGGTGGTGGCGGCTGCAGCCCCCGGGCCCCGCCACCGGCCGTTCGCTTCTTTGTGCGACCGGAGGCGCGGGGGCCGTGCGGCCGGGAGAGGGGAGCGAGCGGGCGGGTGGGCGGCGGTGCGGGCGGGGTGGCGGTAGAGGGTGGCCTTGGCAGAGGTGGCGAAGCGGCTGCCCCCGCCGGGGTCCCCCTCTCTCGGCGGGATCGGGCGCGACGAAGTGCCCCCCCCTCCCCTCAACCCCCTCCCTTCCGCCCCATTCCCGCTCCGGCTCCATTTTGTGTCGTAGGCGGGGGAGGGTAGGAGGTAGGGACGGGAGAGTAGTTGCCCCGCGGCCGTGTCCGCCGCGGTCGTCGGTGCGCGGTCAGACTGGGTGCCCGGCACCCTTCGCCACTTGCTGAGGGGGCGGCGAGGGACCCGCGGGACGCACAGCCGCTCGCCCTGCCGGCATGGGGGTCGCCGAGGGCTGGCGATTTCCCTCCCCGCCCGCCCGCCGCGCTCCGTCTGCCCCTGGGCCCCTCTTCCCGGCGGCGGCATGGCGGGCGAGGGGGAGCAGCAGCTTTGTGGCGGCCGCGCCTCGCTGTGTGCGGGCGGAGGGGGCTTCGCTCTCTTGTTTTTGCCCGACCATCGCCGCAGCCCGCTGAGCCCCCTCCCCTCGGGAACCAGGAGCCGGGGCTCCGCCGCCCCTACGGCCGCTCAATGGGCCGGAAGGCGGGCAAGCGGGGCGAGAGCGGTCCCGGTTCCCGCCAGCCGCCGTTGTTGTTGCCGGGAACGAAATTCCCTTGAAGGTCTGACGGTGGTTTGTAGGGATCGGGAGCGTAGGGAGAGGTTCCCGGGAGGTGGTGAGAGTAGCCGGGTGACCGTGCGGGCATCCCGGTGCTGGCACGGCGCCTCGGGAAGGGGTTATCTGGCGGTGGTCTGCGGGAGGGCTGCGGCTGAGAGCCCTCAGCCAGCGGGCAGGGAGCAATGTGCGGCCACCCCTCCCCGTAGGTACGGGAGGCTGCCCCCTTCTTCACGGAAATCTCAACCAAGGTGATTAACAGTAAAGTTGGTAAATAACTGGGGACGGAGTTGTTCGGTTTGGAAACAAGGGATCGCAATAGAGGAGAGAGTTATCGGGCGGATAAATGATAGGTACAAGAAAGACGCCAAAGCACTTTGAGGTTATTTGTGTAGTTAGGAAGGTTTCGCCCTCCCGTCCCTGTGCTGCCTGCCATTGCATCATTGAAGGGCATGAAATCAGGAAGCGAGATCGATCGGCTGGCACAGCCGAGCAGCATCGGCAGCTTGTCCCTAACACACATGGCAGGTAGGAGAGAGCAGGGATTGTAATTCTCAAGGTACATACCACTGTCATGTGGTCAGCAGGTGTTCTCGGGCATACCTGGATGTGCCGACCTCTGCTCCCTCCAGAAATTACGTATTTGGTGATCCCGAAGGGTTTATTTAGTTTATTTGCAGGCAATCATATTGGATCCAATTTCCAATCATATTGGAAAGCAAAGTAATTGTGTTCTAATAGTGTTTCTGCATTTATTAGGGTACGCAGATTAAAGAAACCTGCCTACATCCCATTGTTAGTCTAATACTGCAAGCAATAGAAAATCAGTCAACTTTACCACTTTCCTTGAGCCTTAACAAAAAAGGCAGTTCTGCAGAGAACTGTCATGTAAAAGCTACCCAGTGGACTGGTATGGCTTTTGAGAGGGCAAAATAATTGATAACAATGACCTGAACCTTTCTAGGCATTGATGCACATAGGCATCTGGATTTCAGCCCTTAAGTGGGCTCCTTTATATGTAGTGATCTTTGCCTAGATTGCTGATAGAGTTATTGTGAATGAAGAAAAAAAACCAACAAACCCAAAACAAACTAAAATTGCAGCTTTCTCATAAGAAAATCAGGCAAAGTCGTGCAAAGCAAAACTGAAGGAGCCTCTTAGGGTATTATTCATAGTGGGCTTTAATTGGCTTGGAGGAATGGAGAAATGGTGTTTATGCATAATCATTAGCACAGCATTCCTAAACAATAAGCTTAGTGATTACTGTTTTTTTTCTTTGCCTATATGGCCTATGGCATGACAGTTAAAACATTAAGGGAGGGTGCATCTGTAATTCTCTGGGAGACCCAAGATGGCTTAATCTGAGTCATTATTTATGAAGTCTTTGTGAGCTGCTTGTGAGTTGCTCTGCATTGAGTGGATTATGAGAAATGGTCTTGGCTGCTAGCACTTACAGCTATGAAATTATATTTGAAAGAAGTCAAGAATACTGAACATTACTCTTTAGACTGTAAACATCCACTCAAAGTTTAATACTAGATATTTGTGTACAGAAATTGAGAGAAAAAGATATGAAATGTTAAATAATATGAAACTTCTAAAGCCAGATACATTCCTTTGTCAACATTTTAAAAAAGGCTTGTGAAACTCTTCCTTTAGTGCTTTCAAATGCAAATCTCTAATGTCACTTCACCTTAAAATTTCCCCGTAGAAAGAAGCATGACTTAACAGTGCTGAGTTTTGCAGTAGTACCTTAGAGAAACATGGTGTTTGGAAATTGTTATTTTAGTGGCAGGATGCTTGTGAAATAACAGCAAAACACGGGCTCTATCTATACATATACTAAACAGTGTGTGTAAATAACATCAGTAGAATAAAAAGGAAGTGTCATCAAATTTGGTAATTTTATCTGGCAATACTTGCCTGGTCTGAAATAGCTTTATAAAACTGGTGCTAGAGAGGAATAAGCTTTTAGGCACACTTGACTTACCACCACAATGAAGGAAAAATGTAAGTAACTTAGAAAAACTTAAAAAAGAAAAAGGCAGGATTTATGGATTGCTTCTTTAATAAAAAGGTTTTATTTAAAAAAAATGGCTAGAAAAGCAGAAAAAACTTAATATGGAAAGGTAGTAAAGGGATTTCAGTCAGTGTTGCAGAAGGAAGGAGATGCTGATACGGTTCAGCACTGCTGCCCACTTCCAGCTCTGCTAAACAGCAAAACTGCCTGTGATCCTCTGCTCATCTCTTTCCCACCCCCCTCCAGCTTCTTTCTTTTATTGCCAAACCAGAAAGCATGGAAAGTGGGTTTCTCCTGGTTGCTTCATATCACTGGTCCACTCCTACCTGGTGTAAGAATGTATGCATTGGTAGTCAGCCCATATATCTGGCAGCTACCCATGCTTGTGAGGAGCAACCATACACTCTTAGCACAGCTAGATCCATGTGGAAGAGGCTTGTGGCTGGTGAACATCAGGGCTCATGTGAGATGAGCCATAAAGTTTAATCATGTGGGCAGGTGGAGGGGAAAAGCAGAAGGGTGAGAAGGTCCTGTCTGGATTTCATAAGGGAGAGGGTTCCTCTCTGTGGTCCAGGGGTAGGAGCCTGGCATAGTCCAGATGCTGACAAGCCTTAGTGATGCTGTCAGGTCTCTCAGCATCAGTTTCCCTCTCCTAATGTTATTCTGCTGTGGGGAAAACAACTGTATGTGAGAAATTAGAGGCATCTAAGATGGGGAGAGACAGTGCAGCATCTGTTCGTATTCTAGACACATGCTAAGGGATTTTGGCTTTACATTTTTTTTAGACCTGCTGGAATGATGTCCCATGAATGTGTTTACCAGTTGCCGTTTCTTGCTGCAGGAGGCTCTGCTTTGCTGCCAGATGAGAATTCAGTAGGAAATCAGGTTCCCCAGAAGTCACTGAAAAATCAAAGGAAATGAAAATTTTATTTTTAATTAAAATAATAGATTTCTGTGTTCCTTTGTAGGAGCAGCAAGTGAGGTGCAGAAAGCTCAAATAAAACTTTATCTCTGCTGCTATGTACTGCTATACAGCTTTACATTTCCTGTGATAAGGGATGGTGAGAAATTAGTCTGTAATGACTGGTGTGTTTATTAACCACAGCTTTAATTACCATTTCTGTCCTGCTTCTGTGGCAGGGACAAATGCATAGAAAGTGTACCAAGTGATTCTGTTCACTGCATTTAATTTTCTGCTCTTGTGGGGTAGCAATTTCAGGAGGCAGGGTGGATAAGTACCATGTGAAGTACTTAAATCTCTAGAGACCCTTGGGACCAGTTTGGTAAATCATTGTCAGATAAATTCTCCATTCTGAAGACAAAATCTTGTTTTCTTTGACTGTGTTTTTGCCTTTCATACTGATCTAAGTTTTAGAGCCATCTTCCACTCAGTGATAAGAAGTCTGGGCATGCATTCTTTATACTTACAATTTAGCAGGGCCACTGATACTGCACTCTTTAAGATTTAAACAGGATGCAAGATTTACTTTGAGATTAACAGGTTTTATTAATTAGTATAGATGTATTCTAGGAATAGTCTTGAGCTTTGGGCAGTTGACAGAAGTATGTTTTTTTTAAGCATCCTCCAGAAAATTTTGTACCAGATGTCAGTGTAGCCCTGCATGTTCTTCACTTGCATATTAGCACTGAGTTTTTCTTTGAAGCCCTTGGTCTGAAATGTTTCTCTTTTCATCTATTTCTCAGGTTAGTTTCTCTGGGCTCATTAATTTGTATGTTCCTAGTAATACTCTTTCTCATTAGGGATTAAGAAAACCAAAACAAAACACCACCACCAGAAAACTTGGTGATGCTGCTCAGTACTTGGATGTTTTTTGGAGTGTATCACTGAGTATTTGGGTTGAGTGTCCTGTATACTTGTGCTCTCTCTCACATTGTTGATAAAAATCAGGTGATGCTGTGGTCACTTTAGGGTCTGAGATGTCACTTCTTACACGCTTAGCTTTCAATCTTGATTCAGTCCCTGTGTGTGCATGAAGGAGCTTCAGTAGCTTCCTAGGAGCTTCCTAGTGCTGAAGGCCAAGGGTAAATTACAACATGCAGTAAGTGCTTTCTGCAGATGTGTTGAATACATGCTGCTCAACCAACATGCTGAGTGAGCTGCTGTTGGAAGCCCTCATCATGAGATTTGGTAGCCTCACAAGTACAGGAGATAAGGACTTGTATTACGAGCCTTTGCAATGTCTGCATGCTGAAACTGCAATGCCAGGTGGGATATATAGGTTCTGTTCTTTAAAGAAGAAAGATGTAACAGCTCCAGGAGGTAAAGCTGGGTCTGAGAGGAGAATTTTTCCCAGTCTGGACTGTTTAGGATTGGATCTTACAGGATTCTGTCTGCCTGTGAAACTTAGCATCTTCCATCCAAAATGTATCTCTTTTATTAAATGTGCCAGTTTAAGAACTGCTGTCCCATACATAGTCTCCTGATGATAGTTTCTATGGACAGCCTGTTGTTTCTGTGGTATGTTGGACCACTTTTTATTTTGTGGGGGTTTTTTTTGGTTTTTTTGGTTTTTTGGGTTTTTTTAAGAGGGAGGAAAAATTAGCAACAGTGTATTGAGATCCCTGTTTTCTCATTTTCTGAGCATTGTGTTGTGTATATTGCAGACCTTGTGCTGAGCTGATGATTATATATATGATGATTGACTTTTTTTTGAACATTTGAAATAAAAGCCACTACACTTGAATGTTTAACTTTGTTCATTATGATGCCACATTTTTCACCAGGCTTAAATACTAGTAGAGGGTCTAGATGGTGTACTAATTACAGTTGCTATATTTGGATGCCTAGATCTAGACTTTATTAAATGACAAAATCTGACTGAAATTCTGCTATCAAATTTATTGGGATGGAGGTGGTGGGTAGAGACACAGCTTTTTTTCTTGCCACAAGGCCAGCCAAGCAGTGGAAGAGGCACCCAGAGCATCTGGGCAGGATCTGTGGAGGTCTTCAAAATGTAGCTGGATAAAGCCCTGAGTGACCTGCTCTGATCTTGGAGTGGATCCTGCTATGAGCAGGAGTTGGACCACAGACCTCCTGAGGCTCCTTCCAACCTGAATTATCCAGTGATCCTGGATTAGGAGCTGGTTATGCGAAGTGTTATGCAGAAGGGTGTTACTCTAATACTCTGTCCCAAGGTCATCCTAGCAGCTAAAAATCTTTCTTAAAGTAATACCCACAGAATTAATTTCAGCTGATGTTAAGCTGTCAGTGCCTGTTTTCTTTATATGAGACAGATCTGCCTTTTTCTTTTGAAAGCCTTTTCCTCTCAGTTTTGCTTATAGCTATTTTAGATTCATAATGTTGACAAGATTGCACTCAAATTCTAATTGTGAAATAATACATACTTAAAGTAGATACTGAAATGCACACACAGAAAAGAAAGCAAAGATTACCTGGAGGATGCATTAGTCTGATGTGGCCAAAACTGTCTACAGATGCAGCAGATGTTTAAAAGAGATTCAAGCAGTTATCTTTTGAAGGTGAGCTGGGCTAATGCAAACAAGATGATTTCTTAAGTACTACTGGGTCTTGGCAATAAAGATTCAGCTAGGCTAACCTGCAAGACAGGTGAAGAGAAACAGCTGAATTAACACATAACTGCAGAAATAGGAATAATACTGCATGCCTCAAAGAAGGAAACGTTTTAGGAGATAGGTTTCATGTAAGTCTGAAAAAGGAAAGAGACATCAGGCATTTAAAATAGAACAGGGTCTGAGTTTGTGGAGACCCTGATTCCGACTTAAGTTGTAGTAGGCTGAAAGTGAGAACAAGACTGCCAGAAAATCCTGACGTAATTTTGGAGGTAGTTTGTCGGATTTACCAGACTGCAGAACAACAATTGATTGAAATTCAAGTGAGACACAGTTCTCTTGGTCACGGGTGCTGTCAGTTTTGATGATGTTGATGTGCTAGGTGGTGATATTACAGCGAGCTGAGTAAGCAAACTGCAGACCCTTTGGAAAACTGAAAAGTTAAATCTCCCAACAAGGAGTGCAAAACACAGAGTGTGAGAGTTGGAACATGGGAGGCTAATGCTTAAAACACTACCCTTCCTTTGGGTAGAGCTGCTGTGTAAGTAGTGAAACTGTTTTACAGAAGCCCATCAAAGGGGACCAGAAGTACTTAAAAAAAAAAAAGCAAAAAAAAAAAAAAAGCAGCAGCATGCGTAATATTCTGTACAATGTAGAGGAAGAAAAGTTGTTTTTTCTTCTCTGAAACGGTTCCTGAGGCTAATTCCAGCTGTTTGCAGTATTGCCTTGAATGCGAGCGGTGCTCGGGTTACACGGGCATCTGTAGCCAAGCCTAGCACCGGATGCTGCCTCAAAGTTTGAAAGCCAAACCCAGCCCTGTGACCACAGCCGAAATGCAGATTAGAGAGAGGTTAAATTGCTCATATTTCTGGGTAGGTATAAAAATAGCGTAAGATTGCTTCTCTGTCTCTCTCTCTCTCCTTCTCCCACTTCAGGCTGATGGCTCTGGAAGGAAGGGAGGGAGGTGCGTGGTCTCACCGGCAGTGGCAACGCGACCCTTTGGGTCAGAGGTTTTTTCCCAAAGATTCAGCTGGTGTAGGTCAGCGAGTGAATCGAGCCGGGTTCTCCCTCCCTTGGGGCTGTGTGTATCTTGTCAGAAAAGATACGGCTGCTGGGGTCAGAAACAGCTGGGGTGGGAAGGATGGGAAGCCTAGAAGGAGAATGGGAGAGCTAATTATCTAGTAAACAGGTAATTAAGCAAATGTTAACGGAGCTGTTTGATGTTACAAATAGTCAGGAAGATTTGGGGTAAAGGTGAATCTTGTGCTGTACATCTAAACGTGTTCAAGAATACCTTTGGATTTGTAAGCCAATATTGAAAGATTTTGCATGTGCAAACCCCTTCTCCCTCCAAAATTTTTTAGACGTCTCCTCATCAAAAGAAGTGTTGTTAAAGCATTTTACTGCAAAAATACTACTTCACAGAAAAAAAAAAAAAAAAAAAAAAAAAAAGAACCAAAGCAACAAAAACAAACCAAAAATTGTGAAAGCATGGAAGCTAAATGTTCTGCAAAAGTTTATTTTTACTATACTAATTTTCAAGATACTTGCAACTGGAAAAAAACGTCAAAGTTGTCCGAGATTGTGCGACTTTATTTCAAACTTCTATGTGGCACTACTAACAAAGCCCCTTTGAAAGTGGAACTGTTTTCTGCCATAATTTGAAATGAGCCTAAGCTTCCTACTGTGCACCTGATGATAATGGTTAAGGAAATTCATTATTCCTGTAAAAAGGCAAAATGTAAAATGGTAACATGGTTACAGGGGCTGAAGCATTTGATGCCACAAGAATGCATGGAGGTCTGCTTCTTGTGTGTAGTGGCAAAACATGGATGCAGAGGCAGTGAGCAGTGTGTTGGGTTGCTGTTTACCTGTGACAAGTCCTCACTGAAGAGATGTGAACTTCCAAGAGATGTGCAAGGTGTGTTCACCACCTCAGAATGTTCTGAGGGCAGGTGAAGGGAGAGAAGAGAAGAGAGGTGGGACAGAAGTTCCACTAGGAGTTGACTGATGCCTTCAGGAGGATGAGGATGCAGGGCTGGTCCTGAGGTCCTGCCAGGAAAAGTTTGTCAGGGGGCTTGACAGAAGATGGTTGGGTGGAGGATAATAGTGAGTGAAGGATGCACTTTGTGTAACAGTTGTAGGTATTGTGTTTGGTGAACTGGCATTAGGTTTCGAGGGTTATTTAGAGATCCTTTGTACCTGTTCTGGTGAGATTTGAGGCAAGGATGCACAGTTGTTACATATGTGCTGTGTGAACCAAATGTTCATGTGGCTCTGGTTGTATTTTTGTGGAAGCTTCACAAGAGTTTCACTACGATCCTCAAACAGTAAAATGCTTTGTATATATGCTTTCTATGTATGCTATGTGTATATATATATGCTTTGTATAAATTTGTGTAAGTTGATTAAAATTCTGTTTTTCAGCAATAGGTGTACTTACAGTATTAAAAAACGTTCCTAAAAGGTTTCATTCTTTTGGTTGTAGATGGATGGTGATAGCTCCACAACAGATGCTTCTCAGTTAGGAATCGCTGGAGATTACATTGGTGGCAGTCACTATGTGATACAGCCTCATGATGGTAAGAAATGTAACAGTAAATATTGCTATTTCTCTGTGTGTCTGTGTATATTTCCTTCCAGTTCTTGTATAGTTCTCTGCTGTCTTCTGTCAAGCTAAGAATTTGCAATTGTTTGTATCCATAAAGCCTCAATGTATAAAGTTTTTTTTCTGTATTCTGAAGGTGGAGGTTGGATTTTTCAGTGTTGATATTGAGGTCCTTCAGGGTAATGACAAAAAAATGGATGTTCTAGGAAACCATTTTTGTGTTGACCTGACATTAAAGTGTTTGCTGTTCAGCAGCCTCATACAATTCTTCACATAGTATGATAAAGATGATATCAAGCATCCATAAAGGTAGCCTGATGTCACATCTCTTTTAAAAATTGTTTCTCCAGTGTTAATACACTGCTCTCAAAGGTCTTCATCCTTCAGCATAAGATTTTGAATTGATTTAATTGTTGCCTGCTGTCTATAAAATACAATTTCTGTTAACTTTTCCATATTTCATTAGACACAGAGGACAGTATGAATGATCATGAAGATACAAATGGATCAAAAGAGAGTTTTAGAGAACAAGATATATACCTTCCAATTGCAAATGTATCAAGGATAATGAAAAATGCCATACCACAAACTGGAAAGGTAATTCCCTTATGTGGTAAAGAGAGTGTGTTAATGAGTTTTATTCCTTCCTCTGAGTTAACTTGAACCGGTTGAACAATATGTTTTTCCAAATGATCCTGGTTTATTGGAGAAAAGTCTAAAACAAAAGAAAACCTGAGCAGAAATTGTTTGATATAAAGTCCATTTTTCTTAGCTGCCTGAAAGCTTTCAGTAACTGTTGTAATTAGAGTATGCACAACAGTGCTCATCATAGGGCTTTTAAGAGCTCTGAAATTTTCGAACAAGTCAGACTTGGTGATAATCCTGTAGCAGTAGGAATGTTTTCTATGCGACTCTTGTATGAAATTTAATTTGCTTTTATTGACATGAATAAGATTTGGAGTAACTGAACCATTTTATATGAAATAAAAATCCATTCCTCATTGTGAAGCAAAGAGAATGGTCTGTCTTCCATTGGCCAAATCTATACGTATCCATGTGCCTTTTACCATGTGGTAAAGATATTGCCAGATATTGAAAGATTTCATTAATTTCCTCTAAAAATAGGCTTTTTAATCCATTCTGCTTAACTGGTGGTTGTATAAGCATTTGGCTGTTCTACCTGTTTATCTTAAACCTTTGTAGGGCTCCTATTACTTGCTGTTTCTCTGCTGTATTCCAATACAGTTCCTACCCCAGTAACATTTCCTCTAACTAGAGATGATTTACTTTTTTTTTTTTTTTTTTTTTTTTGAGATCACTCTAAATAGAAGCAAGACATAATTTACTTGCATCTGCTTTTACTTTCATAGTGTTCAGGGCTTTCTAGAGATCTGGGTGTTACATTTATATCTTTGCTGTGAAAAATTCCTCACTAGTCCATATTGTCATAAATTTTAAGTGATCAAGATGAGATTTTTCTCAAGAATTTAGCATATGGGATGTCAAGCCATCTTGAAAAATCAGGGAGGTTTTTGTGAAAAACTGCAAGGGAAGCTGCTGGCTGATGAGTACTTCTGAAAATCTCGCCCTATTTGAAGTATCAGAGGAACTGCTGAAGTTTCTAAGTACAGTTACTGCTTTTTTTTTTTTTTTTTTAATAGAAACAGGTTTTTCCCATGTGAAAAATAAGAATCTTAATTATTAGAATCTTTCAGTTGTCTCCTGTCAGCTGCTTAAATAATAATGAGTACTGCTTGCTGTTGTTTTAAGTCAGGTAAACTACTTTTGTCCAGCTGAAAACTGTAATAAAATTTACTTATTCTTGCCAGGGGCTTATGTTTCTTCATTTGGAAAATTTATACCAAAATATTAAAGCACTAGAGAGGCTTGCTGCTAGGCACAGGTTCCAGTCCCTGGATCTGGTTAGGACAAAAATACTTGTTAATTGTCAAACCTGTGGGAATGAATGTACCACACTGGGGTTGGAACTGCTGGGTCTACTAAAACAAAGGTAGAAGTGGGCTAAACATTGTAATGAACAGGTTTGAAGGGAAGATATAGGTAAGCAAAGTGAGCAATACTGAGATGCATCTATATGTAAAAACTTGTACAGAGCAGAGTTAGGACTTCAGGAGATCCTCTCAGTTGGCTTTGCTGCTTGAAATAGTAAAACTTCAGTTAAAATGTTGCAGCTTTGCTTACATAGAGCAGTGATGACATCCAGTGGTTCCCTCACATACAGGTGTTGCCTAAATGGTATCATCAGATACTGGGATATTTCCTTTATCATTTAAGTGTAAATTTTATTTTATGTTTTATTTTTTAATATGATTGCATCTTGATTAATCATTTTATGATGCTTTTTCCTTGCTAGATTGCTAAAGATGCAAAGGAATGTGTGCAAGAGTGTGTAAGTGAATTCATCAGCTTTATAACGTCAGAAGCAAGTGAGAGGTGTCACCAAGAGAAGAGAAAGACCATCAATGGAGAGGACATTCTCTTTGCCATGTCTACCTTGGGGTTTGATAGCTATGTTGAACCTTTGAAATTATACCTCCAAAAATTCAGAGAGGTTGGTATATACTTCAGCATTTCCTCATTTCTTTAACCTGATTGAGTTTATCCTTAGCTCCCTGTCATTGTAATGGTGTATAATGGCTAAGTTGCATGGTATCTCACAGCTATTCTCAAGGGCTAATGTAATTTTTAAAAGCATTCCAGAGGATATCAAGAGAAAAAGGAGTAATGAAGCATTTTGATTAAACTTGCTGATTCAATGTAGTTAAAGCTTTCAACTGAATAAATTCTCTAATATATTGCTGGTAGTAAATCACTCTGTTCTTTAGAGGTGCCTATTAAGAGTACTTAATTTGATCCTTGGGTTGGATCAATAAAATTGTACTAGACTGCATCCTCTGAGGAAATGGCCTAATGCCTATTGTTTGTCTGGGCTTCAGATCTGCAGAAGAAAAGTTGTTTTTCTCATGTCAGAATAATGATTCACATGGGAGGCTATTTGCTTCGATGTGCTTTTCCTTAAATCTGTTTTTTAGCTTGTCTCTCAGTTTGCTTCATATGCGAAGGTATGTGATCCAAGCAGTTTAATTTATCTCTTCTCTATTAAAGTTGTGTTTTGGGTGGTTTTTTTATTTATCTTTTAGCAATTTGCACTTTTTTAAAAGGAAGTTGCTCTGCTTGGGTTTTGTGCTCTGGTTCCCTGTTCTCCTGCCTCCTGTCTGGAGACCAAAGAGAATGCTTCCTTGTTTCTTCACTTTGGTGATCATTTACTGGAGTGAAATGAGGCAACCAGGTGCCACTAATTGCCAGGTAGTGGGCATGAGCTTGTGTTAAGCCCACCTGTGCCTGATTAGGGCGGGCCCCCTCTGTGCATGAGCAGGATTAGGGGGCCAATAAAAGGCCCTAATCAGGTGCAGGTGGGCTTAACACAAGCTCATGCCCACTACCTGACAATTAGTGTTACCTGGTTGCCTCATTTCACTACAATTTACCTCAGAATACCTGATATAACCAAACAAATTAAAAGTATTTTTATCCAGCGATCTTGTAGTCTTGAATGAAGAAATTGTTCAGGATTAAAATTATCTTAGGGAAAAAAAATCCTCATAGCAAATTAAATGTGGGCCCCTCTCTTGGTATGGCTGCCTGGTTTTACTGGCATGAGTGAAGCCAGTATGTCTGAATTGGCAATGCTGTAGATAGAGATGCTCTTCAGATTTCCTTTGTTCTGGAAACCTGTTTTTCAGTTAATGAGATCAGACTTGCTAGTGATATTTACTTTGCTGATAGTACTTGAAGCTCCCCCTTCCTAGAAGGTTGTTTGCTGTAGTAACTGAGTAACAGGAGGTGTAATGTAAAAATTGGCATACTACTGTGTGCTATAATTTTCCTGTTCTGTGTAGCAGTTGTATGTGCCATGGAAGTGCTGTATGTGCCTTAATTAAAAATGCAAGTAGTGCCTAAATAGCTTCAGCACTTTTGGAGAAGTCTGAATTAGGTGTGTGCTACTGTGCTAATGAAATTCTGAAGTGACCATTTTTGCAGATACATACGCTGTGGTGGCAGAGTAAGGAGATTGAGCTTTAATTGGATGGATGGGTGGTTTTGTTCACCAGTTTTAAGCCTCCATTCCAGCTAGTTCTGTCTTCAGGGTACCATATATAGTGAAGTATTTTTATTTTGTAGCATACTAGTCTGCATTGAACAGTTGCAGAGAATACTTTTTATACTTATATTGTTTTCTTAGCTGTTCTTAGGTAATATCATCAGACTTCATACTTGTAAAACTGCATGCAGATAATTGGGAGTCTTGGCTTTCTGTGCTGATACCCTTTCTGGCTCTAGTCCTTGAAGTGGGGAAAGAAATCCAGTATCTTGATTTTAAATGTCAACCCGTTGTTGTATATTGATGGCACTTGTGTGTGGCTGGTAAGCAAATCTGTCACATTTGCAGTAGTTCTGAGATTCTGTGATTTGTTGTAAATGCTCTTAGCTGCTCCTTCTGGATTACTGCAGATCTTTGACTTTCTGCACAAGGTGAAAGTCTTAAAACTACACAATATTAGTTTGCAGAGCTTTTGTTTCTGAGCTAAGATGGAAACCACCCATCATGTATTCTTGTACTATGCACATTCTTAAATCTCATAAGGTTTTATAGATCTTTGGGTTTCAAACTGCAGCTGCTGCAACAGTTGATTCTTCTGCAAGTCCCAAACCATGACTAGAGCTCCTAGGGTCTTGAAAGAATCTCAAGCCAACTATACCACAAATTCTTTCTTCTTCCCACCCCTCTCTCTAGGCAATGAAAGGAGAAAAGGGAATTGGGGGAACAGTTACAACTGGAGATGGTCTAAGTGAGGAGCTCACAGAGGAAGCATTTAGTAAGTAATACATCTTAACTTACCCAATTATTATTGTGGCTTTTCTAAAAATAGCACTTCCTTTAGACATCAGAATTCTCACTTGAGGACTACATCCTGGACTGGCCACGTGCTACACCTCTGATCCATTGAGATTCTCATTTGAGGTGTCTGGAGGATAACCTGTGCTCACATAAACTCCTCCCAGTCAGTAGAATTTATGGTCAGGATGAAGTGACAAATGATGACACTCTAGTAGTAGCTAATGTCAATTGTGGAAGATTTCAAAATGCATACATTAGTGCCAGTATTTTTTCTCTACACTTAAATACAGATTGTAATGAAAAGTGCAAACTTTTTTTTTTTTTTTTTTTTTTTTCCCCCAGTAGCTACATATTTAGGCCACATTCGTTCTACTTGCAAGACTGTTGGGGAAAAAGTAAAATAAACTCCACTTGATGACTTGAGGAGCTCGTCCTTGAGAAATGAGCCAGAGAAGAACATCATCTTCGTATAATTCTAAACCATTTAGTATTATATTCAAAAGAACGCACAGGTTCACAACTAGAAGGTGTAGGCCAAGGAGTATGATACTCATTCATTGTAGTTTTTCTTCCTTATACTGTGAATTAAAGTCTGACAGTTGCTGGGACTTTGTGTTGGTTTTGTTGATGCTGGATTTTTATATGTAGTCTTTACTTGGCTTTTAAATTTTATGGGCTGGTAACCTTGAAGTTACAAGGTGCAAGAATAACTAGGAGGAGCAGCTCTAGATATATCATACAGGCAAGATGTAGTTCTTCAAGTATCTGATAAATCTTCTGTTTTAGAATCATTGGTAAACTAGTGAAAATTCAAAGCCTGAGGACTCAATTTGTCCTATTCAAGGTCTGAAGCACACTTGGCTCCCAGTATGATAACTTTGGCTATAAAAACAGTACAGACTTTTTGAATCTTTCTCAGTTTTGGAAGATAAGCTCATAAAACTGTCTGGAAATTAAGAATCTACACCTAAATATTGCAGGGGACTTATAGAAAGCTTTATTTCTTTTTTAATATGACTTAATGTTACAAATAAAGATTAGGCTATGCAAATAGTAAACTTATTAATACCCACTCATAGGTCGTAGCTCTGTTGGTTCAGAAGTATTAAGACCCTGGCACAATTGTAGGCCCAACTTCTTTATCTTGGGTATGTTGGTAGTGGTTTCTGGATTGCAGTTGTTGGGAATCTGTCTGGCTTGGAAGTTTGTTGAAACAATATGTAGAAATTGTCTAAAAGCATTATTTTGTAAATATGCTGATTTGCACTTCAAGCAATTAAGCTACAGAGTTCCCTCAAGAGTTGAGGGAAAACATAGTTAAAAACTTCTCATCGTGTCTAAATCCAGTATCATGTTTTGTTTGGGAAAAGAGACAAATTCATGACAAGTTTCTCCTCTGGGATTCTCATGTCCCACTTAGGCTGAGCACAATGCCCACCCGAAAATGGAAACCAGAAAAAAGGGAATCCCCTCATTTGTAGATCCTCTGTCCCTTCTCCAGGAAAATATCAAGTCTTGGCAAAGGAGATGCTGCAGTAATAGAAGGAGGACAAGCAAAACTCTCTAAAAAAACTGTCAAGTGCTGGAGGAATTTCTCTCTGTAGGAGCAGCTGCTGAGCTATTCAGACTGATGGCCTCACTGCAGGAGTGGCCGTGCTGCTGTGGCACAGCCCTGGGCTCTTTGTCTTAACCTAACACCAGGGTCAGAAGCTTGGCATTCAACTGTGTTTGGATGTGGAGTGTGGACAAAGAAGTGCAATAAAATTTTGGACCTGTCAGGGCCACTTCTCACAGTGATCTTGATGCATCTTTAACTTGCAACTTAAGTATTTGAAAGTTACTACAATAAAGGGGGGAAAAAACAACCTTAACCCCACCAAGCCTCAGCTTTCAGGTGAAAGATGCTAGGATTTTACTGGTTTTTGAGAATTTTTGTGGGCTATCCTCTTGTTTATACATAGTAATAGACACGCTTCAGAGAGAAAAATCCCCATTGTTTGCCTCCTAGCAGAGAATGTCCTGCTACAATACCTTAACTTACAACTCAAGAGTTTTGTAACAGTTATAACCTGAATGTTGCAGAGCTCAACCTACATGTTACTGTAAAGGTTCCTCTTCCAGCATCACTCCCTGTGTTTCCTCTCCAAGTCTCAGAAGTACTTTCCTTGGCCAGTTCTGTATGAAATTCATAGCTCTTGTGCGTATCCCAAAGGGCACACTGAAATCATCCAGTGTCACATCAGGGTCTGGCAGTACCTTTTTTTGTCATTGCCTGTCTCTCTTCATCTCTGCCACCTTCCTTGGGGCTTCCCCATTATGGAGTTCCTGATGGATCCTGTTTTACTAAGCAGTGCACCCTTTTAGTTGACTTCTTCAAGCAGATGTATGCTGAAGCACTAACCTTCTGTCTAAACAGAACAAATGGTGAATGCTCCAGGTTTCTGGGGATACTGAGTGCTGGAGGTTGCTTTTTCAGTGGTCAGGATTCACCATTCACCAGTGTACAGCTGTGTATGTTCTGCTTCAGATATATAGATGGGGGAAGAACAAGGTGCAGGTACTTCTGATGCAAAATTAAATTCAATTTTTGTTTCTCAAGTATTTCTTAATGGGAATAAACTTGTTACAAGTTTGTCTATAGGCAGGGTCAGAAGAGGAATGGCTTCCTAGGCCTGGAATGGACCACATTTATAGGTTGTTTAATGGTGATAGGCACATCAAACAAGGGTCTGTGTATCCTGCAGTTCTCACCTAACTTTCTTAAAATGCTCTTTTCTTTCAGCTAACCAGTTGCCAGCAGGCTTAATAACTACAGACGGCCAACAGCAGAACGTTATGGTCTACACAACATCATATCAGCAGGTACTGTAACCCATCCCCTGCTCTCCCTTTTGTTGCTAAAATTCAAATGCTACTTCAGCATTTGAAAGATGCAAATGAATGTGGTGGCTGTCTTGCCACCACTGTGACAACTGAAGGCTGCTAGCAGCAATGTTTTTTCAGAAAAGATGCATTTGAATGTGAGTTTGCATTTTCTTTCTCTAGCTCTCTGGTGTTCAACAAATTCAGTTCTCATGATTTGAAGAAAACTTTGGATCTGGGAACACAAGACAGAAAAGCTGTACAACTCTAATGAAGAGGCAGTTTTAATGACTGGTGAAGAGATTTATCTCTTTGTATATTAAATAGCTGTAATGTAGCTACCTGAAGCTTGACTAATTGAGGTGTGAGTTCTGACTCAAATCTTTTTCATGATGATTTTAAAAAAAATAATTGGATTTTAAAGGTATTAAAGTATTTTTGTTTTGTACAAGAGTTTGTTGCTCTGTATAACTCCTGTATGCATTGTATATTGCAATTTATTACTGTCAGAGATTTGTAGACAGTTTCTTATTTTCATATTGAATCATGTTACTTTTGTAATTCAGGTAAACAGCTGGGTTAATTCATGTTTACCCTTTGAATAAAAATGTAAGGGTAAAGTTAATTTTTGAATGCAAGTTGCCTTTATTATAAAGATTGAGTTGGTCTTGGTTATGTAACCTGTCTTGCATGACAACCTCAACTAACTTTAAATGTCAGCATATTTATTGAGATTTTGAAAGGGACTTTTTCCTCATGAAACTAGCAGCTGGAAATAATTACTACAACTGTTTTATTTTTTTTAATGTAACTTTGGAATTAAACGTTAATCAAAACAAACCAATGCTCTACTACATTTAGGGACTTAGAGCTTATCAACAGTGTTGATGAAAACACTGTGTGCGATGCAGGTCTTAATTTCTTTTTTTTTTTTTTTTTTCCAATTGCATTAACTTTCCTTAGACTTAGTTTAATATATTTAAGGTAGACTCTGTGCTACTGAAATAACTCTTCCTTTTTTAGGTATGTTTTTTGGAATCCGTAACTTAGAAATTTGAGGGGGGCGGGGGGTGGATTTTATAGTCCTTGTGGTCAAAGATCTCATTTTAACTTTTTACTGAAATGTTTTAAGGTTTCTTGTGAGACTGTGGGAACTCAACTGTGTTAGCAACTTTCTGTGTACAGGCTGCGTGTGTGTGTGTGTGTGTGTGTGTGTGTGTGTGTGTGTGTGTGTGTGTGTGAGTGCCTGAAACTTGGAACAAGTGACACAAATCTGAAATGGGAGAGAGACTTCTACTTTTCTGTCTCTTTCCTAGTTTTGCAATAAACTCTACCTAGATAATGTAGTTCTGTATATTTAGTGAGCTGTTCTTAGTAACATTGCCGTTTCTTTAAAAATTGGGTGGGTAATTTTGTTAGATGCAATGTCTTAGCTTGTTAGGATGGGGGGGGGGTTGTAGTAATATATCTTACTCAGACTGAATTTTGGGACCTTTGATATTTTTATTGTTTGCAGTGGACTGAAATGTATAGTATTATCTTTTCGTATACCTGTCATTAATTTAAGCAAACCACACCTTGAATCTGTTGCCATATAATTTCTTACAGGTTTTGTTGGGGGGTTTTTTGTTTGGTTGGTTTTTTGGTTTTTTTAAAGAATTAACAGTTTAATATTGGGAAAATAGTTTAAACTAAGACATCCCAGAAACCTGAAATAGCCATTTCTTTGTTAAACAATTTTATGTATGTGCAGATTTAACAGTGTTAATTGCAAATCAGCATAATGCTGTCAGAGCCTCTGGAGGCAATCCAATGTATTCTGTGGTGATCTGGGAGGATATTTTGGGTTTTGTGCCAGTCTGACATTCTTCAGAAGCTATGACTGAACAAATGGAGTTTTTTCATTAAATGTACAAATGAATAACACGATCACTACATGAGCCCCTTCTGTTTGTATTCCATTTATTTCAGGCCGTCATACCCTGTTCTTCATGTTCCCAGGTTTGCAATGGAAAAAGCTGTGATCTCAGCTCAGGAGAGAGATTGGGCATTTTGATGTGCAGAAAGGGGGCTGAGGTCACCTGTCACATTTGCTTGAAACCACCTACATTTGTCAGTCTGCTGTCTCTTCTGTTGAGTTTAGGTTAAAGTGTTCTGAGCTTGTCTTTTACACATTATCGTGTGTGCAAAGGAGATGATGCTTCTTCTTTCTTGTTTTTTTTTCTCATCCCTCACCCTCCCTGAGGTCCAGGGAGAAAACTGCATTCCACTTGCTCATTCATTTCCTGAACATACACAGGTAGAGGTAATAGTACAGCACTTTGATCTCTCCCTGAAGCCGTTCACATTAATAAAGTTTGCAGGGTACTGTAGCTCTAGCAAAGCAAATGTGGTCTGAGGAGATACTTGCCTTGTTAATATTAGCAGCAGCACAACCACTGTGGAGTCTTTTTTTTGTTTGTTTAACAACTAATCTGTGTTCTCACCTTTCTGTTTGTAAGTACTTAAAAAGTATCTTAAACCCAAACCAAGAGTTGACCATTCCTGCTGGATCCCATCTGTTTCTGTAAAACTGCTGTCTGGTTCTCTGAATGTTTTGTTTGAGCAAACATAACCCCAAATGAAGCTTGAGACAGCTGTGGCAGCCTATGCTGTAACTTGGACAAAGGCTTAGTGAAATAGGAGTGATGCTCAGAGATCTTCCTCTAAGCACAGTGACTGTTTTTAGGTGTCTTCTCATGACATTAGCAGATTTTACTACACTGATTTTCTTTTTTTCACATTAACTTCTCCATGATGATCCGTCTGAACTTTCATGACAGAGAGTACTCATGGTGCCTTTGAAAGCACAGAAATATTCATGTTATCTCTAGTTAAAATGCAGTTATGAGAGAAGCTACTTCAGCTGCCATTCTTCTACATCCCATTTTAATTGCAGGCCTAATGGGAGCTGAGGCTCTGCCTTTACCAATCTTGCTGATGCACTTTTTTTTTCCTAATGTACATAGGCCATTATTATTTTATTTATTCCTCTGCTCTGATCTCTACTAAACACTAAAATATATGGCTGGATGATGTAGCCAGAGCACACAGAAGGAGTCTTGGCATGAGGTAGTACATCCTAAAATATCTACTGACCTGTGCTTATCTGCTTGTACCTAAAAATCAGTCGGATTTATGAGGGCTGTACTTTAAATAGCCTTCTTCCTTGAACTGCACCTTGGATACATGGTGAATCCTGTCAGATTAGTAGATTGTCCCTACTGCAGAGTTTCAAGA